>NC_088272.1:1011909-1341679 GCF_036013445.1 Caloenas nicobarica
AAAAAGTTGTGAAGCAGTGGAACAGGCTGCCCAGGGAAGTGCTGGAGTCACCATTCCTGGAGGTGTTTAGAAGACATTTAATTGGGTTTCTTAGGGACATGGTTTAGTGCTAGAGTTGGGTTATGGTTGGACTCGATGATCCTGAGGGTCTCTTCCAGCTGAAATTGTTCTATAAATCGATTGACAAATCAAATTCAGGGCGGTTATTCCCTTTAATGCCAGTTACAGGCCTGCAGTGTTACGTGAGGTGCCAAGGCTCTCGCACACCCCTACATGCATTGGGCAGGGACAGCGATGGTCCTGTCCAGGGCAGCCATCCCCATCCACAGCGAGTGTGGGACAGACACCCCAGACAGCACTGCAGACAGATTCGGTGCCTTTGTGCAAGAAACTCATTCCCACCTCTGAAGCATCGCAAAATCTGTCCCTTCTCTATCCAGTAGATGTAGGGCAGCCCATGAATAGGAAGCGCTTCACACCGCGGTATCCATGCGTATAGCAACACTTCCAAATCTCCTTTTTTTCTTTTCACCACCCTGTTCTCACCCCCTTGATAACATAATCAAGGAACAGACAAACCGTTGTCACATTGGGCCTGTCAGCAGCACCTTGTCATTCCTAGAGATCAGTGCCCAAGTACCTCAGGGGCAGCAGAGACGCCACTGACAAAACACACGTTTCCTTCCAGGTCTGTCATTCCCAGCCCTGTTTCTCTCTGGCCTTGGGGACAGCAGGGCTTGCTCACTCTCCTGTTGCCCCATTTCAGCCCTAACTTTCCATCTGCCAAGCACTGTGACATTGCTCTGCTCTGAAGTCAAACCTTTGCACACATGGGGACCTGGATTCTTGAGACCAACCAGATTTCCCGAAGACTCTCAGAGCTTGGCCGGGTGCTACAGCTGAGGTGCCACAGCCCAACTGTGCACTGATGCCCTCAGCCAAGGGCACAGCCAGGACAAGCTGCAGCCTGTGCTGTTTGACACCCATGGAGTCACCGCCAAGGCGTGGTGGGACAAGTCACACAGCTTGGGGTGCTGCAATGGCTGGGTACAGGCTTTTCAGGAGAGACGGGCTGGAAGGGTCAGCAGTGGGATTCCCTCAGAGTGAAGAAGTTGCTTGGATGTATGGAGCTCCTTTATGTGGGGAGTGACCAGATGGGTTTTCCCTTGTGAGTGAGGGCACCAATGACAAAGCCTGTGGGGGCACATGGCCATGCCCCCCAACAATCTGGTGCCACCGAAAGTGGGGCACGGCAGTCAGGGAGAGGCATCAGCATAAGGAGGAGAAAGCAGCACTGAAAGACTGTGCTAGGGAAATTGGAAATTATTTCCTTTTTCTTGAATAAACTCTGGATGGAACCCTGCTACTGCTGCCATTTTAGTGGCCTCTTCCTGGGCTCAGGAGAGTCCTGGAGGCTGAGGCCCCTTTTCTTTAGGGGGCACCGGGGGCTCCCCGGGCGAGTGGTCCCTGCCCTGGCTGGAATTGGAGGGACTGCGGCTGCAGCAGTCCAGGGAGAGTCCAGACCTGGAGAAAATTTGGGGTTCCCCCATCAGGAATCTCTGAAGTTTTAAAAGGAGAAGCGGCCAGTCCTGTATTGGGGCAGGAGAATAACCCCATCCATCAGGACAGAGCAGGACCTGACACGCTGAGCAGGGACCCTGAGGAGAAGGGCCTGGGCACTACAAGGGCCGCCACACAAGCCCGTGCTGCACGCTCACCATGAACAAGGCAGCTGCACACGGGGCTGCATGAGGAGGAGCGTGGGGACCCAGACACCTGGAGTTCTCATCCCATTTGGTTCAGCACTGGTGTGACCCCACACACACGGGTGTGTGCCAGTGTGCGGCTCCCAGTTTGGAGAAGCAGGGAGGAACTGGAGAGTGCAGGGCTGTGCCAAGGCAGGGGTCAGGACCTTGTGCACATGGTGTGGGATGCTGAGGGACCTGGGCTGCTCTGGCCCAGCAGCGCTGGGGAGGCTGCAGCAGTGTAGGAGTAGCCTGAGAGTGCTGGAAGGGTGGTTTCAGAGAGGGTGGAGGTTTTCTTCATAGTGGGAAAGCGCATGAGAAAGAAATAATGGCACACAGTGCAGCTGGGGAGGTCCAGGCTGGACATGAGCAGCAAGGAATGTGAGTGGAAGGGCAGTGCTGTGGTGGAGCAGGTCACCCAGAGGGAGTCTGCATCAGCCCAAGGCTTTGTGCTTCAAGGAACAGCTGGGGAGGATGGAGAGAGATCAGCAAAGGAAGGAAGATGCTCAGACAAGAGCAAGGTGGGCAGCAGGGGGGATGTCTCCAGCCCGCAGGGAAAGAGGTGCAGGGGATGCCACAGCATAGGACAGGCTGTTGTGGAGATGATCAAGGGATGTAAAGAGGCTGAAAGCCCCAACAGACATGAGCTCCTTCTCCCCTTGGCTGTGGCTGTTGTCTCCAGCTCTGCTGCCCGTGAGGAGACACCTTGTCCTTAGAGCACAGGGGCCTCATGGCCTCCTTGTCCCCAGCCAGGAACCTGGGAGGTGTGGGACCATAGTCCTGCCCTTGGCCTTGCACAGCCCCACATCACACTGTCCCAGGAAGGGCCCTGGGCAACGTGGGAGGGACAGGATCTGCCTTCCCAGGGCTGGGGGTCAGGGCTTGGCCCTTTGGTTAATGAAACACATCCAGGTTTACTCAGCATCAGAGAGACCTTCACCTTGCTTGTCCTGACTTGTCATCTCTGCCTCCAGTTTTCTTCTCTAACCAGACCCTGGGGTCAGTTCCTCAGTAGTGTTCCTCAGTGGGACCCATTAACATTACAAGAAACTTTGGAGTGTGATTCTGACTTGGACTTCTTCAGAAGTTTCTTCAACTTCCCCTCAGGGTTGATGTTCATGGACTCAGCAGCAAACCCACCAGAGGGGTCATTAAAGCGCCTTGGGCTGCTCCTGTGCTGCTGAGCTGGGCTGGGCTCCTGGGACACAGGGAGCTCATGGCAAGCGGCAGCGCTGCAGAGAGACAGCTCTGCCCAGGAGCAGCTCCTCTGCAAAGCGCAGCAGGGCTGAGGGCTCTGCCTGGGGATCTCAGGGAGACGAGCGAGGCAGAGAGAGATGAAAGGTGGTCAGGATGGGGAGGATGACTGAGAGCTCACAGAGGAGAAATCTTTGCAGCCCTTGCCATGGTAAGTCTCTGGGTGCAGGGCAATGCAGCTGTAGCTCCTGGAGGCATCTCCTCAAGTTAGCACAGGCACAGCTTGAGGGATCTGTAAGGAGGGGGCTGTTATCAGGCAATTTTGAACAGCTGTGAAGGCGGGTGAGCACCCAGGGGTGCCCAGGGCTGTCCTGCAGAGCAGGGTCCCTGCACCCCAGGGCTGTGCCGGGGCAGGGACTCTGCCGCCTGCCAGGGTCAGCGCTCAGCCTGCCCGGGGAGATCCCCACGGTGCTGTGGGGAGAAACTGTGGGGGGAACGAGCAACATCTGGTTGGGCAGGATTCTGCTATGGAGAGGGTGCTGCCTGGGTGTAGGGCTGCTCTCAGCTCCAGATCACTAAAGGAGATTCCAAGGGGACCTTTTAAAAAGTACAGCAAGGCAGTGGGTACCTGAAAGGGAAAGAATCTGTTATTTCAGTCTCTTACTCTGGGTTGTTAGGGTGGGCACTGGGACATAGCAACTCATCTCTTGGCTCAGGAGGAGGCACTGAAATTCCAGGTCCATTTCTCTTAGACGTGAATAAACCTGGGAGTATAAGAAATCAACACACTGTGGCTTACAAACAGCATCAGGATGACCTTTCCAGCCTCATCAGGGCTGGTCTGATGTTCCCATCAGAGCCGGCCCACACAGAGCTGCCCCTGGGCAGTGCCGGCTGCTGGGAGGGGTCTGCAGGGCAGAGCTGAGCACACAGCGGCTGGGATGGGGTCTGTGACACTGACAGGAGGAGACCTGGGCACAGAGACACAGCTGCAGGCAGGGACAGCTCCAGGCAGCAGAGCAGGGGCTGTTCAGGAGCTCTTCTGCTCCTGCTCTGCAGGTGGCTGCTGGGGGTTGTCTGCTGGGCAATGATAGGACTGTCCCTTCAGCACATCCCATCTCCAGGAGCCCTGATTCTGCTCTGCCTGTCCTGCTGGGCTCACCAGCTGCCCCCAGAAAGGCCCAGCTCTGCTGTAGGATCCCAGGAGTGCTGAGCCTTTCCTTGGGGTCCGCACTGTCCTGCCAGAGTCCTTTGCTTCTCTGGGTGAGGGGTCGTGTCCTGCTCTCTCCATCACATCTGCACCTCTGGGCTGGGACAGAGAAGAGTTTGCAGATCTGCCCTTTCAAACAGGGCTCCCTGCTCCAGTACGAGTCCAGTTTTGGGTTTTCTTTTAAAGAGAGGATTGTTTATGAAGTTGTTTTTAAGGCAGCACAAGTGAAAGCACAGGGCAAATGGGTAAAAGCTGCTCTCCTGACTCTGCACTGAGCCACAGAGAGATGAGCCCTTTTGCCTGTCCTGTCTCAAGACTCTTCACATTTTCAGTCATATATATGAGGATTTCAACCCCTGCAAAAATCCAGTTATGAGATGTGATGGTGGAAAATTCAAAATACAGACAAAATCATGATAATGACATGCTAAGCCTCTGCTTTGCAGACCACACTCTTAAGTGTCACGAGTGCAGATATTGAACTTTTCCATTAATGGTGCGTAAAATATGACATTGCTTGTGAACATCGAAGCTGTCACAACCCAGCTCCCATGTCCCCACTGCAGCAGAACAAACCTGGCTACTTGGCACCAGAGGAGCAGAGATTCTATTTCTCACAGCACACTCAGCACACACCAGAGAAAGGAAATGCATTTCAATTCAGGGTATTTATATAAAAAAATGGAGTGGCTCTCTCAGAGGAGTGTGTCCTGATTTTAAGTTGTCATTTGCTTTTTAGAGGAGAGCCTGAATGGCAAGAAACAACAAATGTCCAACAGCAGCTCCATCACCCAGTTCCTCCTCCTGGCGTTCGCAGACACACGGGAGCTGCAGCTCTTGCACTTCTGGCTCTTCCTGGGCATCTACCTGGCTGCCCTCCTGGGCAACGGCCTCATCATCACCACCATAGCCTGTGACCAGCACCTCCACACCCCCATGTACTTCTTCCTGCTCAACCTCGCCCTCCTCGACCTGGGCTCCATCTCCATCACTGTCCCCAAATCCATGGCCAACTCCCTGTGGGATATCAGGGTCATTTCCTTTGCAGGATGTGCTGCCCAGGTCTTCTTTGTATGTTTCTTGTTTGGTGCAGAGTATTCCCTCCTCACCATCATGTCCTACGACCGCTACGTTGCCATCTGCAAACCCCTGCACTACGGGACCCTCCTGGGCAGCAGAGCTTGTGTCCACATGGCAGCAGCTGCCTGGGCCACTGGGTTTCTCGATGCTCTGCTGCACACGGCCAATACATTTTCACTGCCACTGTGCAAGGGCAATGCCCTGGACCAGTTCTTCTGTGAAATCCCCCAGATCCTCAAGCTCTCCTGCTCAAACTCGTACGTCAGGGAACTTGGGCTTCTTGTGGTTAGTCTCTCAGTAATATTTGGGTGTTTTATTTTCATTCTTTTCTCCTACGTGCAGATCTTGAGGGCCGTGCTGAGGATCCCCTCTGAGCAGGGACGGCACAAAGCCTTTTCCACATGCCTCCCTCACCTGGCCGTGGTCTCCCTGTTTGTCAGCACTGGCATATTTGCCTACCTGAAGCCCCCCTCCATCTCCTCTCCTTCCCTGGACCTGATGGTGTCTGTTCTGTACTCGGTGGTGCCTCCAGCAGTGAACCCCCTCATCTACAGCATGAGGAACCAGGAGCTCAAGGATGCCCTGTGGAAACTCATATCTCTGTGTTTTCTGAAGCAATAAACTGCTTCTCTCCTTCTACATAGTAGTTTTAATGTAACTAGTTACAGGTCCAGCCTCTCATTTGTATTTTCTGTTTTTATTGAAGTTATTTTTTATTGTGATAACATTGTCATTCCCTGTCTAAATCACTGTCTGCTTTTCTTTTATAACCACTGGCTGTGTAAATGAGGAGCCATGGTCTGTGCGTATTTAAACAAAATAAAGGGTCCCGTAGTGATGTGTTTTTCACTATATCCTCCCTGCAAGGCCTGTTTGGAGCTGCAGGGACAGTTCCTGTGTGCATGGGAGGAGGGGAAAAGAGTCCAGCCTGGCAGCCCTGCCAGGGAGCACCAGCGCTTGGCCTTCCAGAGCTGTTCTCGTTCCACTCCCACACTCTCCTTCTCATCCCTTGTGTTGGTGCAAGGCCTGAGTGCTCTGGCAGCCTGGTCACCGTCCTGCTGTGTGTCAGTCCTGTGAGCGCAGGCAGGGGCAGGCCATGGGCACTGCTGTGACAGAGCTGGCCTCACAACAGCCTTTCCATAATGAAGGTGATCTCCTATGGGCAGGGCCTGAAGGTTTAGCTCTTCTTCCAAGCTTCTCTGTAGAACATGCTGAATTGACATGCAGATGCAAACAGCAGGGTACAGCTGCACAGTGTGTGTGTGCAGGGCTGGGCACACAGCAGTGTCCTCTCACAGCCAGGCCTCCTGCCAGAGACCTGCAGGACCAGCAGAGCAGGGGCTGGGCTGTGCCCCTGTGCACTGGACACCCCGTGGAAGCTGCCCCGGGGCATCATCATGCACTGGCCCCTCACAACCACCATTTCCAGCACTGGCCTTTCTCCCCATCTCGCAGAGGTTTTTCTTCCCTTCATGGATGGACACTGAATGAGTTGTTCACCAGTCCGAGTTTGCATTGTACAGATGAGATGTGAGCACGCACATCATGTACATGAGGTGACATGAACACGAGTGAGCACAAACACCATCAACTATTCCTTTGGGTTCCATGAAGGCCTGTGGCACAAAAAAGGTCTTGAGGTCACTTCATGTTGGGAGGAACACCCCATGGGAAATCACCTGAATGCAGTACTGGGATGTGCTTCCTTGAACTGAGGTCCCCGTGTCCATTCCTCATGACGTGGGACATCTCAGATGAGTGCAGAGCAGGGTGACACACCACAGGGCTGAGGTGTCTCCCGTCCCTTTGGAGTGGCAACAGGAGGCCTGAGAGCCACTGTGACTCCTGCCTCTGTGTGTAAAAGGGACAGACGCTGTCTCTGAACATCCGTGGGTGCATAAGGAGTCCTGAGACCAGCTCCGACACGGATGCCTGATGGAAGCCTAGCATTTCTGTGTGTGACTCCAGGAACAAACCCCACTGGCCCAGTGAGATTCATCTCAGCTGCTGGAACAGGCTCATTGCAAGTGCTCCTGCCTGCTACCTCAGCCTTGCCCATGATTCTGGATTGTGCTTTCGAAAGTGACAGCAGAATCAGAGAAGTTCTGAGGTCCTGGGGAAAGGAGGATGTCAAACCCATCTTCAAGAAGGGCAGGAAGGAGAATCTGATGAATTACGAGCCTGTCAGACTACCTCCATCCCTGGGAAGGGAATAGGCCACGTCTTCCTGCAGCAATCTCCAGGCACCTGAAGGACAAGGAAGGGATTGCTGAACCAAAATGAGCAGAAAACCCAATGAGTCCCAAGAAATGCTCTGAACCCATTCCAGAGCTTTAGACCCCCGGGAAAGAGCTCAGTGACAGTGCAGCCCATGCAGTTGCATCTGTGTCCCTCACGGAGCAGCACAACCAGTGTGGAGTCACCCCATGGTCCTGCAGCCAACCTGCTCTGTAGAGCATCAGTGCCAGGTTGGGGCCCTGTGGGGAGCACAGGGAAGGGGCCAGGATGGGGGGAGATCAGACAGGAGCTTAGAGAGAAAAGTGCTGATGTTCAGTTGCCCCAAGACAATACGCAGAGTTCAGGGTGCAGGGCCGGAAGTCCTTGCTGTCCTGGTGCTTCACCAGGCCGGGGAAGTAGCTGGAGAAGGATTGGTGTCCCCCACTTGCCATCTTTTAGTGCATCATCCCTTGTGAAGGGTGGCATGGAAAGCAAGTCTGGGACTCTGTTTCAGGATTTGCACCGAAGAAAGTATTCACCCAGAAGCCACATCATTTTGCTCTGGTACTTCAGTCCTGGTGCTCATCACATGTCCTTAAGACAAACTTATGCACCCCTCTTGTCAACCTTACCCCAAAAGTCACCCCTAGACAAGGCTCCTGAGCTGGGGCTGAGCTGGAGAACTGGGGTCCAGCTGTGACCAGAGGAAGGACAAGGCCTGTCCTGGGTCCTCTAAACGGCCGGCAGCCTCTGATCTCCACCAGAAAAGGCAGCATGCAGGAAACTGTAGACCATCCCCAAGCCCATTTGAGGCCCTTAGGAGGAGTTCCTCTCTCCAAATATCCAGCCCAGCTTGTTGCTGCACGAACATCCAGGAGAAACTGCCCCAGGACCCTCATTCCAGACCCCGTCTCCTCCACCCCATACAGGCAGTGCTCTCCCCCTTGTCACTGAGGTGGTTCCAGGGACCCAAGGGACACCTGTGGGGAGGAGATGCTGGGTAGTACAGTGTCCTTCAGTGCTCCTCATGGTACCTCCTGCTGGGCCTTGTGCCGCTGGTCACAGCCCTCTGAGCCTGGCTGTTCAGTCAGTTCTCCATGGTGCTAAACAGGAATATGCCCATGAGCACATTGGGCTGCACTGGGAGGAGCGTGGCCACCCAGCCAAGGGCAGTTATTGTCCATCTTGACTCCGCACTGGTGTGGTCACATCTGGAGCGGGGTGTCCCAGTGGGAGGTTCCCCACTCTGGAGGAACGGGGAGGAGCTGTCGTGTGGCCAGAGACAGTCTGGGTCATGTGTGGAGATGTAGAGAGACCCAAACTTCTTTAGCCTGGTGAAGTGGAGGCGGAGGAAACGTGCTGTTTTTACTGAAATTGAGTTAATTTTCTTCATGCATTTTGAATCTCTCTCCTTCATAGCTACTACAGTCTTTTGTTTAGATTTACTATGAGAATAATGAGATAACGCTGTTTCCTCCCTGGGTTAGAGTTAATTTTTTCTTTTAGCAGCTTTACAGTGTTTGCCATTTGGTATGAAAGGAATGTCAGAACTCACTGATATCTTGGCTGTTGTCAGGGAAACCAAGGACTTCTTTGGCCATCCAGCTGCAGATGCAAATTGGCAGGAGGGGACACAGACAGGACAGCACCTGGATTGACATGCAGGCTGATCAATGAAATATTCCCTGTGGTTAGCGTCATGCTCAGTATAAAGCCGGAGCTGGCTTTTAGGGCTTGTTACATCTGTTACTTTGGGTTTTCCTGCTGGTTTGGTTAGTTCCATTCAGAAGTTTCATTCTGTCAGGAGTTGGATGTCAGTTCGGTCTTTTGCCATTCTGCCATTTTGCAGTTGGCCCTTGGGCCTTTCTGCCTGTTGCCTTTTAGCTCTCTCTTGCTGGGATCGGCTGTTCAGGACCAAGGTGCTCCCTTCTGCAGGACTGGCTGTTCCGTGTGACTGGAGTTACATGAGGGATTGCACTGAGTATGTTTTCTTAATTTAATTTATCTATTTCTATTTAATTTACCTTGACTATTAGTGAAACCAAGGACTTCTTTGGAGTCCAGCTGCAGGTGCAAATTGGTAGGAGGGGGCACAGACAGGACAGCACCTTGATTGACACCCAGGTCAATCAACGAGCTATTCTCTACCATTACCGTCATGCTCGGTATAAAGCTGGAGATGCCTTTTCCAGCTAGTTCATTTCAGTTTTCCGGCTACTATGGTTAGCTCTGTTGGGATTGCACTGAGTAGCGTATATTTTACTTTATGTATATTTTAGTATAAGTATATTATTAGTAGTAGTGTATTATTTTTATTGTTTTTATTGTCATCTTATATTTTTTTCTAAACCCACAAGTTTCTCCCTTCCCTTTCAGTTGTCTCCCTTATCCCACTTGGGGACTGGGAGCAGGATGTGAGCAGCTCTCATGGTCTTAGTTGGTGGCTGTGGTAAAACCACGACAAGAAAGAGTAGTAGTAGCTTCAGAAATCTTGAAAATCACTTTCCGAGATGATGGCATGCTTGTTTGTTTGGTTTTTTTGCTAGAGGGAAACAGCATGAGAAAGGAAAACCATCAGAAACTGCAGCTCTGGAGGTCCAGAGAGGACCTCAGGACAAAGAAATGTCATTCTGAGCACAGTGCTAAGGTCATTCAGAAGGACTCTGGATCAGCCATGGCTTTGTGTTTCAAGGAACAGCTGGTGGGGATGGAGAGACAGCAGCACAGGTGGGGACACACTGGGGTGAGAACAAGCTGGGGAAGCGCATGGGGTGTCTGCAGCCTGTGGGGAAACAGCCACAGGCCTGGGACAGTGTAGGATGGACAGTGGTGGAGATGGCCAAGGGTGCTGGCAAGGCTGGATGTCCCTGAAAGCCCCGAGGTCTTTGTCCCCTTGGCTATGGCTGATGACCCTGACAGCGAGGCCGAAGAGGAGACACATGGTTGTCATGGCCATGGCGCCCCATTGCCTCCTTGCACCCCCCAGGGAGTGTCACACCATTGTCCTGCACTGGGCATCATCCCCACATCCCCAGGAAGAGCCCTGAGACACACGTGAGGGACAGGATCTCCCTTCCCAGGGGCAGGGGGTCAAGGCTTGGCCATTGTCCTTCATCAAACAAATCAAGGGTTTTCTCAGCATCAGAGCTGCTGCACTTTGCCTTTGCCTGATGCAATCACTGCCTCCAATTATCTGCTCTAACGAGTCCCTGGGGAGGCTTTGTCAGTAACAGCCCTCAGTGGGGCCCATTAATGCTTCAAGGTACTTTGGGCTTTGCTTCTGACTTGGGCTTCTTGAGGAGATTCTTCAGTCCGTCCTTGGTATCTGAGGTTCATGGACTCAGCACCAAATACGCCATGGGGCTCATTAAAACACAGAAAGCCCTAACAAGCCATGTTTCTTTCCTAATTTTCTTCCAATCTTCAAGACTTGTAGAACTAACTGGAGAGGTTTCAATGGGACACTTACTGATGAAGATTTCAAAGAAGATTTCATAAAGGAGGGTTTTTTCTTTCAAGGGTATTTTCTGTCATTTTTCAGTGTGTAGAAGAAGTGACAGCAGCATTCTGCAATAGACATTGATCCAGAGGGTCTCCTGAAGACATTTGGACAGGCAGGAGAACAGTCCCTTGAGGTTGGACACTGTATGGACACCCTTGCTCCTCACTGCCCACCCCCAGTCTGCCCGTTCCCTCATTTGCCACCTGGGACTGGCATCACTTTTCCTCACATCAGACTTCTGCACTGAGCTCTGCAGGTGGATGCTGCAGCTCCTGCACACCAGCTCCCACCTGCTGTCCTGTGTAAACACTACACAATTTCATAAACACTAAACCACTTTCCTCAACTGTGTGTGTGAGCTGGGTCTAATGAGGTCCACCATCCACACGGGACATCCACACAAGAACTGTTTTAGACAGAGAGATAGGAAAGGATATATATAAACACAATTAACCTGTTGACTACCGTGTTAATTAAACCTCTGAAGAATGGGGCAAGTTTGTAACTCCCTGAAGCTCTGAAGCAGAAAGCAGAGAGTTGAGAGGCAACTGAATGACCAAAGAGCAAGTGGAGGAGGAAACCTGAGAGCACTGGGAAGGGCAAACGTCCAGACAGTCTGCTGGGAAGTTGTCCTCTGACATGGACATTTAATCAGGAGAGGTGGAAACTCCTGAATGATGACAGAGATGAACTAAAGGAGTGTTGGTAATAGAAGTACAGGGGAAGACCAATAATTGTTTTTGTACCCTTAGTACACTTCCTGGTAATTCACTTTTTAGCATTTTTTTGTGTTTCTGGTGGGGGTTTTTTTGTTTGTTTTGGATTTTTGTTTAAATATGTTAAAAATAAGCCAACAAAAACCCCCAGAAACAAACAAACAAAACAAACAAAAAACAGAAATAAAAACCCAAACCAAACCCAAAAACAACAACAACAACAAAGTGCACCTTTCCAGGCAGACATCAGTCATCAGTTGTCTCACCATAAACAGCCAGGGCCATTTGAGGGGCCCCAGTGCACGGGAGGTGCTGGCCTGGGATTGGCATCTATCACAGAGGACCTGGGGGAGACCAGAGCACCTTGCGATGCAGGGGGAGCCTGGGCAGGGGTTCCCGGGGCATCTACACTGGCACCAGGTGTTTGTGTCCCTGGAGCTGAAGACATTTGTGTCCTAAATCCATTCCCAGTTCTGGAAAACTCTTTGCTTTTCAAAGAAAAGAACCCCCCCCACAAAGACTGAAAAAAGAAAAAAAAAATGAAAAAAAAAGTATGTTGGCACCTTCCTTTGCTTTGGATCTTTCGTTCTTCTTATTTTAATTTTCGTTGACATTAACTGATATCTGCCGGGCCTGGAGGCATTAAGGCAAGATCATTTTGTGTCTTGCATAGCACCCCATGCCCTCTAAACCTTCCCTGCCCAGGACTCCTCACACTTTGCCCAGAGTGTCACACTGAGGTGTTGGCTGGTTCACTGGTTGAGATGATGGTTTAGATGGTCACCTACAGCACAGCTGGATTCATGGCCCATAATCGTCTGCTCTGCTCCAGTTAGAAACAGAGCCCAACATCACAATGGGATCGTAAGAGAACTGAGGTTGAAGGGACCTCAGGAGTCTGCCGTCCAACCTGTCAGAAACTGGGTCAGACCAAGGTGTTCAAGCCTTGATTCAATCAGAGATTGAAAACCTGCAAAGACAGAGCCTGTGCAGCCTCTCTGGGTGACCTGAGACAACACTTGGCTGAGCTCAAGGGGAAAAACATTTTCCTTACATCCTGGCTGAAGCTCTCTCACCTTCCACCCATTCTCTTTTGTGCTTCTACCACACACCATGGTGAAGAGCCTGGCTGCGTCTTCTCCATGACCTCCTGTAAGAGTTGGTCTGAAGAACAGTATTTGCCTGAACATCACCATCAGGGACTTGGAGAACAGATGTCCTGATAGAAAGAATTGGAAAATGACTTGGAGAGAGGCCTGAGGAAAAAAATTGTGTTGTACAGGTCTCTCCAACCAGGGGGCTACAGGTAACAATGGCTGCTGTATGGATTCCACCTGCTGCCGCAGCCAGACTTGCCCCCACCTCCTAAAAGGAATTGTGTTCTACAGGTCTCTCCAACCTGGGGACTATAGCTGCTGTCCAGAAGATGGATTTTCACCTGCTGCCTCAGCCAAACTTGCCCCCACCTCGTCCCTGCTACTAAGGCCAACAAAGAAGAGCATGCGCAGAGGCTTGACGAAGGTCTTGAGGTCACCCAATGGACCAGTAAGAGACCCCTGAACCGAGGCGATGCAGGCACAGACGGGTTCTGGCAAGCGAAGCGGGGACTCTTCAGGCCTGCGCAGTTCAGCCTGGATTGCGAAACAAAGGCAGAGATTGGCCTCAATCCATGGGAGCGAAGCAGGGTAAAGAAGCATGAAAGACGATTCCCGACGGGACATCGCTGAGCTCTCCCCACCAAAGGATCACGGATCACAACGGAGAACCGGCAGGACTCTTCTCACGGCACCTGAGACCATAGGGACGCCTTTGGATCTCATAGTGGTAGCCAACCCTTTTTTTCCCCCCTTTCTTTCCTTTCCTTTTTCTCCACTCTCTCTATCACGTGCCGCTTTACGGGCAAAATAAATAAAGAAATATTGATGATTGAATTACAACCTCTTGGCTTTTTGATTGCCTTAATTTTGCACTTCAAGATCAAGGTAAATGAAGCATCACGAGTCCATCACCGAATGGACCATGACAGGCCTGGATCACAAGTCTTATGAGGAGCAGCTGAGGGACCTGAGGCAGTTTAGCCCGGAAAAAAAGAGACTGAGGGGAGACCTTATCGGTCTCTACAACTACCTGACAGGAGGTTGTAGCGTGGTGGGTGTTGGTCTCTTCTCCCAAGCAGCAAGTGATAGGACGAGAGGAAATGGTCTCTAGTTGTGCCAGGGAAGGTTCAGATTGGATATTAGGAGACATTTCTTCGTGGAAAAAGTTGTGAAGCAGTGGAACAGGCTGCCCAGGGAAGTGGTGGAGTCACCATTCCTGGAGGTGTTTAGAAGACATTTAATTGGGTTTCTTAGGGACATGGGTTAGTGCCAGAGTTGGGTTATGGTTGGACTCGATGATCCTGAGGGTCTCTTCCAGCTGAAATTGTTCTATAAATCGATTGACAAATCAAATTCAGGGTGGTTATTCCCTTTAATGCCAGTTGCACACCTGCAGTGTTACGTGAGGTGCCAAGGCTCTCGCACACCCCTACATGCACTGGGCAGGGACAGCGATGGTCCTGTCCAGGGCAGCCATCCCCATCCACAGTGAGTGTGGGACAGACACCCCAGACAGCACTGCAGACAGATTCGGTGCCTTTGTGCAAGAAACTCATTCCCACCTCTGAAGCATCGCAAGATCTGTCCCTTCTCTATCCAGGAGATGTAGGGCAGCCCTTGAATAGGAAGCGCTTCACACCGCAGTGTCCATGCGTATAGCAACACTTCCAAATCTCCTTTTTTTCTTTTCACCAAACCTGTTCTCAACTCCTTGATAACACAATCAAGGGACAGACAAACCACTGTCACATTGGGCCTGTCAGCAGCACCTTGTCATTCCTAGAGATCAGTGACACGTCTGCCCAAGTACCTCAGGGGCAGCAGAGACGCCACTGACAAAACACACGTTTCCTTCCAGGTCTGTCATTCCCAGCCCTGTTTCTCTCTGGCCTTGGGGACAGCAGGGCTTGCTCACTCTCCTGTTGCCCCATTTCAGCCCTAACTTTCCATCTGCCAACCACTGTGACATTGCTCTGCTCTGAAGTCAAACCTTTGCACACATGGGGACCTGGATTCTTGAGACCAACCAGATTTCCCGAGAACTCTCAGAGCTTGGCCGGGTGCTACAGCTGAGGTGCCACAGCCCAACTGTGCACTGATGCCCTGAGCCAAGGGCACAGCCAGGACAAGCTGCAGCCTGTGCTGTTTGACACCCATGGAGTCACCGCCAGGCGTGGTGGGACAAGTCACACAGCTTGGGGTGCTGCAATGGCTGGGTACAGGCTTTTCAGGAGAGACGGGCTGGAAGGGTCAGCAGTGGGATTCCCTCAGAGTGAAGAAGTTGCTGGGATGTATGGAGCTCCTTTATGTGGGGAGTGACCAGATGGGTTTTCCCTTGTGAGTGAGGGCACCAATGACAAAGCCCTGGGGGTGTGGGGGCACATGGCCATGCCCCCAACAATCTGGTGCCACCGAAAGTGGGGCACAGCAGTCAGGGAGAGGCATCAGGATAAGAAGGAGAAAGCAGCACTGAAAGACTGTGCTAGGGAAATTGGAAGTTATTTCCTTTTTCTTGAATAAACTCTTGATGGAACCCTGCTACTGCTGCCATTCTAGTGGCCTCTTTCTGGGCTCAGGAGAGTCCTGGAGGCTGAGGCCCCTTTTCTTTAGGGGGCACCGGGGGCTCCCCGGGCGAGTGGTCCCTGCCCTGGCTGGAATTGGAGGGAATGCGGCTGCAGCAGTCCAGGGAGAGTCCAGACCTTGAGAAATTTGGGGTTCCACCATCAGGAATCTCTGAAGTTTTAAAAGGAGAAGTGGCCAGTCCTGTATCGGGGCAGGAGAATAACCCCATCCATCAGGACAGAGCAGGACCTGACACGCTGAGCAGTGACCCTGAGGAGAAGGGCCTGGGCACTACAAGGGCCGCCACACAAGCCCGTGCTGCACGCTCACCATGACCAAGGCAGCTGCACACGGGGCTGCATGAGGAGGAGCGTGGGGACCCAGACACCTGGAGTTCTCATCCCATTCGGTTCAGCACTGGTGTGACCCCACACACACGGGCGTGTGCCAGTGTGCGGCTCCCAGTTTGGAGAAGCAGGGAGGAACTGGAGAGTGCAGGGCTGTGCCAAGGCAGGGGTCAGGACCTTGTGCACATGGTGTGGGATGCTGAGGGACCTGGACTGCTCTGGCCCAGCAGCGCTGGGGAGGCTGCAGCAGTGTAGGAGTAGCCTGAGAGTGCTGGAAGGGTGGTTTCAGAGATGGTGGAGGTTTTCTTCATAGTGGGAAAGCGCATGAGAAAGAAATAATGGCACACAGTGCAGCTGGGGAGGTCCAGGCTGGACATGAGCAGGAAGGAATGTGAGTGGAAGGTGGTGGAGCAGGTCACCCAGAGGGAGTCTGCATCAGCCCAAGGCTTTGTGCTTCAAGGAACAGCTGGGGAGGATGGAGAGAGATCAGCAAAGGAAGGAAGATGCTCAGACAAGAGCAAGGTGGGGCAGCAGGGGGGATGTCTCCAGCCTGCAGGGAAAGAGGTGCAGGGGATGCCACAGCATAGGACAGGCTGTCGTGGAGATGATCAAGGGATGTAAAGAGGCTGAAAGCCCCCAACAGACATGAGCTCCTTCTCCCCTTAGCGATGGCTGTTGTCTCCAGCTCTGATGCCTGTGAGGAGACACCTTGTCCTTACAGCACAGGGGCCTCATGGCCTCCTTGTCCCCAGCCAGGAACCTGGGAGGTGTGGGACCATAGTCCTGCCCTTGGCCTTGCACAGCCCCACATCACACTGTCCCAGGAAGGGCCCTGGGCAACGTGGGAGGGACAGGATCTGCCTTCCCAGGGCTGGGGGTCAGGGCTTGGCCCTTTGGTTAATGAAACACATCCAGGTTTACTCAGCATCAGAGAGACCTTCACCTTGCTTGTCCTGACTTGTCATCTCTGCCTCCAGTTTTCTTCTCTAACCAGACCCTGGGGTCAGTTCCTCAGTAGTGTTCCTCAGTGGGATGCATTAACATTACAAGAAACTTTGGAGTGTGATTCTGACTTGGACTTCTTCAGAAGTTTCTTCAACTTCCCCTCAGGGTTGATGTTCATGGACTCAGCAGCAAACCCACCAGAGGGGTCATTAAAGCGCCTTGGGCTGCTCCTGTGCTGCTGAGCTGGGCTGGGCTCCTGGGACAGAGGGAGCTCATGGCAAGCGGCAGCGCTGCAGAGAGACAGCTCTGCCCAGGAGCAGCTCCTCTGCAAAGCGTAGCAGGGCTGAGGGCTCTGCCTGGGGATCTCAGGGAGACCAGCAAGGCAGAGAGAAATGAAAGGTGGTCAGGATGGGGAGGATGACTGAGAGCTCACGGAGGAGAAATCTTTGCAGCCCTTGCCATGGTAAGTCTCTGGGTGCAGGGCAATGCAGCTGTAGCTCCTGGAGGCATCTCCTCAAGTTAGCACAGGCACAGCTTGAGGGATCTGTAAGGAGGGGGCTCTTGTCAGGCAATTTTGAACAGCTGTGAAGGCGGGTGAGCACCCAGGGGTGCCCAGGGCTGTCCTGCAGAGCAGGGTCCCTGCACCCCAGGGCTGTGCCAGGGCAGGGACTCTGCCGCCTGCCAGGGTCAGTGCTCAGCCTGCCCGGGGAGATCCCCACGGTGCTGTGGGGAGAAGCTGTGGGGGGAAGGAGCAACGTCTGGCTGGGCAGGGTCTAGGTATGGAGTGGGTTCTGCTTGGGAAGCGGCTGCTCATAGCTCCAGATCACTTTAGGACATTCCTTGGAGGCTTTTGGAAAGGCACAGCAAGACAGGGGCTCTGTGAAAACTAAGGATCCTCTTCTATTGGTCTCGTACTCTAGATTGTCTATGAGGCCAATGGGACACAATAATTAACGTCTCAGTTCAGGAGGATGCACTGAAATTCCAAATCTGTGGCTCTTAGCAGTGAATAAACCTGTGAGTATCAGAAATGGACCCACCCTGGCTTCCAGACAGGACCAGGATCACTTTTCCATGCTCATTATTGTTGGTCTGATGTTCTGATCAGAGCCGGCCCACACAGAGCTGCCCCTGGGCAGTGCCGGCTGCTGGGAGGGGTCTGCAGGGCAGAGCTGAGCACACAGCGGCTGGGATGGGGTCTGTGACACTGACAGGAGGAGACCTGGGCACAGAGACACAGCTGCAGGCAGGGACAGCTCCAGGCAGCAGAGCAGGGGCTGGTCAGGAGCTCTTCTGCTCCTGCTCTGCAGGTGGCTGCTGGGGGTTGTCTGCTGGGCAATGATCGGACTGTCGCTTTAGCACATCCCATCTTCAGGAGCCCTGACTCTGCTCTGCCTGTCCTGCTGGGCTCACCAGCTGCCCCAGAAAGGCCCAGCTCTGCTGTAGGATCCCAGGAGTGCTGAGCCTTTCCTTGGGTCCGCACTGTCCTGCCAGAGTCCTTTGCCTCTCTGGGTGAGGGGTTGTGTCCTGCTCTCTCCATCACATCTGCACCTCTGGGCTGGGGCAGAGAAGAGTTTGCAGATCTGCCCTTTCAAACAGGGCTCACCTGCTCCAGTGTGAGTGCAGTTTTGGGTTTTCTTTTAAAGAGAGATTTGTTTATGAAGTTGTTTTTAAGGCAGCACAAGTGAAAGCACAGGGCAAATGGGTAAAAGCTGCTCTCCTGACTCTGCACTGAGCCACAGAGAGATGAGCCCTTTTGCCTGTCCTTTCTCAAGACTCCTCACATTTTCAGTCATGATATATATATGATATATACATATATACATATACATACACCCCTACAAAAATCTAGTCATGAGATGTGATGGTGGAAAATCAAAAACACAGTCAAAATCTTAATAATGACATGCTAAGCCTCTGCTCTGCAGCCCACACTCTGTAAGTGTCATGAGTGCAGATATTGAATTTTTCTATTAACAGTGCATAAAATCTGACATTGTTTGTGAATATCAGATCTCTCACCAACCAACTCCCATGTCCCCACTGCAGCCGAGCAAAGCTGGCTGCTTGGCCCCAGATGGGCAGAGGTCCTGCTCCTCACAGCACACTCAGCCAGCACAGACCAGAGAAGGGAAATGCATTTCAGTTGGGATTATTTATACGAAAAATGGAGTGGCTTTCTTGGAGGAGTGTGTCCTGATTATAACTTGTCATTTGCTTTTCAGAAGAGAGCCCGCATAGCAAGAAACAGCAAATGTCCAACAGCAGCTCCATCACCCAGTTCCTCCTCCTGGCGTTCACAGACACACGGGAGCTGCAGCTCTTGCACTTCTGGCTCTTCCTGGGCATCTACCTGGCTGCCCTCCTGGGCAACGGCCTCATCATCACCACCATAGCCTGTGACCAGCACCTCCACACCCCCATGTACTTCTTCCTGCTCAACCTCGCCCTCCTCGACCTGGGCTCCATCTCCAGCATTGTCCCCAAATCCATGGCAAATTCTTTATGGGACACCAGGGTCATCCCATACTTGGGATGTGCTGCACAGCTCTTTTCGTTTGCCTTCTTGATAGTAGCAGAGTATTCTATGCTCACCATCATGTCCTACGACCGCTACGTTGCCATCTGCAAACCTCTGCACTACGGGACCCTCCTGGGCAGCAGAGCTTGTGTCCACATGGCAGCAGCTGCCTGGGCCACTGGGTTTCTCAATGCTCTGCTGCAAACGGCCAATACATTTTCACTGCCACTGTGCAAGGGCAATGCCCTGGACCAGTTCTTCTGCGAAATCCCCCAGATCCTCAAGCTCTCCTGCTCAGATGCCTACTTCAGGAAAGCTGGGCTTATTGTGGTTAGTGTCTGTTTATCATTTGGGTGTTTTGTGTTCATCGTGCTCTCCTACGTGCAGATCTTGAGGGCCGTGCTGAGGATCCCCTCTGAGCAGGGACGGCACAAAGCCTTTGCCACGTGCCTCCCTCACCTGGCCGTGGTCTCTCTGTTTGTCAGCACCATCATGTTTGCCCACCTGAAGCCCCCCTCCATCTCCTCCCCATCCTGGACCTGGTGGTGTCTGTTCTGTACTCAGTGGTGCCTCCAGCAGTGAACCCCCTCATCTACAGCATGAGGAACCAGGAGCTCAAGGATGCCCTGTGGAAACTCATATCTTAGTGTTTTCTGAAGCAATAAACTGCTCTTCTGCTTCTACTTAGCAGTTTTAATGTAACTAGTTACAGGTCCAGCCTCTCATCTGTATTTTCTGTTGTTATTGATGATTTCTTTGTTGTGATAACATTTTCATCCCCTTTCTAATCACTGTCTGCTTTTTTTTTATAACCACTGGCTGTGTAAATGAGGAGCCATGATCTGTGTGTTTTTAAACAAAATAAAGGGTCCCGTAGTGATGAGTTTTTCACTATATCCTCCCTGCAAGGCCTGTTTGGAGCTGCAGGGACAGTTTCCGTGTCCATGGGAGGAGGGGAAAAGAGTCCAGCCTGGCAGCCCTGCCAGGGAGCACCAGCGCTTGGCCTTCCAGAGCTGTTCTCGTTCCACTCCCACACTCTCCTTCTCATCCCTTGTGTTGGTGCAAGGCCTGAGTGCTCTGGCAGCCTGGTCACCGTCCTGCTGTGTGTCAGTCTTGTGAGCGCAGGCAGGGACAGGCCATGGGCACTGCTGTGACAGAGCTGGCCTCACAACAGCCTTTCCAGAAAGAAAGGTCATCTCCTATGGGCAGGCCCTCAAGGTTTAGGTCTTTTTACAAACATTCTCTCAAAAACTTGCCCACGAAAGTGGCCACAGATGAAACAGCAGGGTACAGCTGCACAGTGTGTGTGTGCAGGGCTGGGCACACAGCAGTGTCCTCTCACAGCCAGGCCTCCTGCCAGAGACCTGCAGGACCAGCAGAGCAGGGGCTGGGCTGTGCCCCTGTGCACTGGACACCCCGTGGAAGCTGCCCCAGGGCATCGTCATGGACTGGCCCCTCACAACCTCCATTTCCAGCCCTGTCCTCTCACCCCAGCTCACAGAGGTTGTCTTCCCTCCATGGAGGGACACTGAATGAGTAGCTCAGCAATCCAAGTTTGCATTGTACAGATGAGATGTGAGCATGCACATAATGTACACGAGTTGACATGAACCCAAGTGAGCACAAATGCCATCAGTTATTCCAGGGGGTTCCATGAAGGCCCATGGGACAGACAGTGTCTCGAGGTCACTTCATGTTGAGAGTAACATCCCATGGGAAACCACCAGAATGCAGCACTGGGATGTGCTTCCTTGAACTGAGATCCCTCCCTGTGTCCATTCCACATGACATGGGACATCTCAGACGAATACAGAGCAGGGGGACACACCTTAGGGCTGAGGTACCTCCCATCCCTTTGGAGTGGCAACAGGAGGTTTTCATTGAACAGATGAGCTGTGAGCATGCACGTCATGTATGTGAGGTGAGAGGAACCTCAGGTGAGATGAGCCCAGGTGAAAACAAACAGCCATTCCTTGAGGTTCCATGAAGGCCTGTGGGGCAGACAGTGTCTAGAGCTCACCTCATGTTGGATGTTACATACCAGAGAAATCAGCCTAGATGCAGCACTGGGATATTTCCCCACTTAAATCGTTAGTAGGAAATATATTTCATAAGTTTAATAGAAGAGACATACATTCATCTGGTCAGGTCCTGGGCCATAGGCGTTTTACGGATGGGTATGGTGTGTTATGACATCAGCTGTGCCTCAGACACTCATAATCCAGTAAGCAGTATGTGACTGTGAAGGGGACAGTGAGGTTAGTTCTGTCTCTGGAGGTGACAGCCCAGCAGCAGGAACGTGGCTGGGAAAGAACCTCTGCCAAAGTACCCACAGCCCCTACCCAGGAAGAGGCCTTGGAGACAGGCTGTCATGTCCATCCCACCTGAGTACATGATGGGACAGCAGCAGGAACATGGTCATGTCTGTCAGAGAAGCTGAAAGGCCAGCAGCAGTCCTGGGATTTAGAAGATCATGGTGAGATTACTTCTTTCTGGTGAGGTGAAACACCACAAGAAGCCTAATGGGTTGGGTTCCCTGCACGAAGGGCAGTTTCTGAGATGGTCGAGCTTTCCTTGATAGTGGGAAGAAGCAGAAGAGAGAAAAAATATGTCAGAAAGTGCAACTTGGAAGATGGAGACTGGATATCAGGAGGAAGAAATGTCACTGGAAGGGCAGTGCTGTGGTGCAAGAGGCCACCCAGAGGGAGCTAGATCAGCCCATGGTTTGTGTTCCAAAGAGCAGCCAGTGAGGGTGCAGACACATCAGTGAAGGGACAGAAATGCTGGGGTGAGAGCAGGTGGGGAAGCAGACGGGTGTCTGCAGCCTGCAGGGAAAGAGGGGCAGGTGTAGGACCGTGTAGAACAGCCTGTGATGGAGATGGCAAAGGGCGCTGGTGAGGCTGGAAGGGACCAACAGAACCCAGGTCTCTGTCCCCTTGGCCATGGCAGTTGTCTCTGCCACTGAGGCGTAGGAGAAGACATGTTGTCCTCACGGCACTGGGGCCTCGTTGCCTCCTTGCAGCCCCATGGGGAAGCTGGAAGTTGTTGTACCAGTGTTGTCCTTCCCTCGGCCTTGCACACCCACATCCCACGGTCCCAGGAAGAGCCCTGAGCCATGTGTGAGGGGCAGGATCCCCCTTCCCATTGCCTGGAGGTCGTGGCTTCTCCTTTCTGCTGCAGAAAGCAAACCAAGGGGTTTCTGAGCATCAGAGGTGAAGAAAACACTAAAAGGAGACCTCATGGTGGCTACAGCTTCCTCACAAGGGGAGAAGGAAGGGAAGGTACTGATCTCTTCTCTCTGGTGACCAGTGACAGAACCCAAGGGAATGGCAGGAAGATGTGCCAGGGGAGGGTCAGCTGGACATGAGGAAAAGGTTCTTCACCCAGAGGTGCTGGACACTGGAACAAGCTCCCCAGGGAGGTGTCACGGCACCAACCTGACAGTGATCAAGAAGAGACTGGCCAACGTCCTCAGACACATGGTGTGGACTGTGGGGTGTCCTGCGCAAGGACAGCAGTTGGACTCAATGATCCTTGTGGGTCCTTCCAACTCAGGACATTCTATGATTCTATGGAATACTAGGTCAAAAGCCCATGTTTTCATTGTACAGATGAGTTGCAAACATACACATCATGTGCATGTCCACTGTGTGCATGTGGTGAGATGAACCCAAGGGAGCGCAAATGCTTTCAGATATTCATTTGGGATCCATAAAGGTCAGTGGGAGAGAGATGGTGTTCAGGGGTCTCTTCCAACCTGCGTTATTGTAGGATTCCATGAATCTTTTCCTTGGAGAGCTCTTTCAAGACAGAATAGACAGAGGAAGAAGAAAAAAAAGAGACAGAAGCAGAGATATAAAATGCCCCAGTGTAAATACAGCAGCTCCTCTGAGGAACGTTTCTCCACTCAAACCCTTGATAGGAAATCTATTAGATACATTTGATGAAACCAGCTTAGTTTTACCTGCTCACACACTGGAGCACAAGGAGGGCGATGGCTGGGTCCGATGTCATGTGCTCAGCTGTGTCTCAGGAACTCACAGTCCAGTAGGAAGCCAATGGCTGTGGAGGGGACTGTGAGTCACTTGTGCCTCTGCAGGGGACAGGCCAACAGCAGGAACAGGGCTGGGAAAGGGACTGGGAGGTCACACATACGAGACGAGCAATCGGGCCCAATCAGCATGGCTTTATGAAAAGCAGGTCCTGCTTGACCAACCTGATCTCCTCCTGTGACAAGGTGACCGGCTTAGCAGATGAGGGAAAGTCTGTCGTGGGGGAGTGAATCCACCACACAGGCTGTGGATGTTGTGCACTTAGACTTCAGTAAAGCCTTTGACACCGTATCCCACAGCATCTTCTGGAGAAGCTGCAGCTCATGGCCTGGATGGTGTATCTGTGATGGATAAAGAACTGGCTGGAGGGCCGGGCCCAAAGAGTTGTGGTGAACGGAGCCAAACCCAGTTGGCGGCCGGTCATGAGTATATGTCCCCAGGGCTCAGTATTGGGGCCAGTTCTGTTTAATCTCTTTATCAATGATCGGTATGAAGGGATCAAGTGCACCCTCAGTAAGTTTGCAGATGACACCAAACTGGGTGGGAGTGCTGATCTGCTGGAGGGTGGGAAGGCCACACAGAGGGACGTTGGCTGACTGAGGCCAATTATCTGAGATTCAACAAGGCCAAGTGCCGGGTCCTGCACTTGGTTTATAACAATCCCCTGCAACAATACAGGCTTGGGGAAGAGTGGCTGGAAAGCTGCCTGGCGGAAAAAGACCTGGAGGTGTTGATTGGCAGGTGCTGAACATGAGCCAGCGTGTGCCCAGGTGGCCAAAAGGCCAATGGCCTCCTGGTGTGCATCAAGAATAGTGTAGTGGGCAGAACCGGGGCAGCGATCATTCCCTTGTACTCAGCGCTGGTGAGGCCACAACTCGAATCCTCAGTTCGGTTTTGGGTTCCTCACTGTAGGAAAGACCTTGAGGTGCTGGAGTGAGTGCAGAGGAGGGGACAAGGCTGTTGAGGGTCTGGAGCACAAGTCTTCTGAGGAGTAGCTGAGGGACCCGGGGGTGTTTAGCCTGGAGAAAAGGAGACTGAAGGGAGACCTTTTTGCTCTCTACAACTACCTGAAAGGAGGTTGCAGCATGGAGGGTGTTGGTCTTCTCCTGGGTAGCAAGTGATAGGATGAGAGGAAATGGCCTCAGCTTGTGCCAGAGAAGGTTCAGAATTGATATTGGGAAACATTTCTTCATGGAAAAGGTTGTGAAGCAGTGGAACAGGCTGTCCGGGGAAGTGGTTGAGTCACCATTGCTGGAGGTGTCTAAAAGATGTATAGGTGCGGTTCTTAGGGTTTAGTGCAAGAGTTGGGTTATGGTTGGACTCGATGATCTCAATGGACTCTTCCACCGGAAATGATTCTATGATCCTTTCTGGAATATTAATAGCTGATAGTTCAGCTCATGACTTGTTTCTGGGATGCGTGCTTTTAAGCTCACAACTTCCAGTGTCTCTGACAGGGCAGCGGAAGGCACCTAACTGGAACCCTAACTGTGAGATTCCCTCTGCTGAAGGACCTTTTTGGGTTTTGATTTCGCCACCTGGAAGCCCCTGGGAGCCCTTGCGAGAGTGGCTGATGTGGCGTGGGCGTTACCACAGTGATGGCGATCACACTCCCACCCCTCACCTTGAAAAAGCCTCAGGGACAGCAGTTCCTGTGTGAGGAAAGGCGGAGGGAGCTGGGGCTCTTGAGCTTGGAGAAGAGGAGACTGAGGGGTGACCTCATTCATGGGGATCAATATGTGAAGGGTGAGTGTCATGAAGATGGAGCCAGGCTCTTCTGGGTGACAACCAGTGATAGGACAAGGGGCAATGGGTGCAAACTGGAACACAGGAGGTTCCACTTAAATACGAGAAGAAACTTCTTCTCAGTGATGGTAACAGAGCCTGGACCAGGCGTCCCCTGGGAGGTTGTGGAGTCTCCTTCTCTGCAGACATTCCAACCCGCCTGGACACTTTCCTGTGTAACCTCATCTGGGTGCTCCTGCTCTGGCGGGAGGATTGGACTGGAGGAACTTTCAAGGTCCCATCTGTCACAGTCCATCCGGTGATACACTCGTGATGGTTCATTTACCCTGATCTCGAAGCGCAAAATTAAGGCAACCAAAATGCCAAGCAGTTATAATTCAATCGAACAGTGTTACTTTATTATTTTGATTGTAAAGCGGCACACAATAGAGAGAGTGGAGAAAAAGGAAAGGAAAGAAAGGGGGAAAAAAAAGGGTTGGCTACCACTATGAGATCCAAAGGCGTCCCTATGGTCTCGGGTGTCATGAGAAGAGTCCTGCCGGTTCTCCGTTGTGATCCGTGATCCTTTGGTGGGGAGAGCTCAGCGATGTCCCGTCGGGAATCGTCTTTCATGCTTCTTCACCCCGCTTTGCTCCCATGGATTGAGGCCAATCTCTGCCTTTGTTTTGCAATCCAGGCTGAACTGCGCAGGCCTGAAGAGTCCCCGCTTCGCTTGCCAGAACCCGTCTGTGCCTGCATCGCCTCGGTTCAGGGGTCTCTTACTGGTCCATTGGGTGACCTCAAGACCTTTGCCAAGCCTCTGCGCATGCTCTTCTTCACTGGCCTTAGTAGCAGGGAGGAGGTGGGGGCAAGTTTGGCTGAGGCAGCAGGTGAAAATCCATCTTCTGCACAGCAGTTATTGTCCCCAGGTGGGAGAGACCTGTAGAACGCAATTCCTTTTAGGAGGTGGGGCCAGGAGAGGGAGATGTGAGGAGATGGATGGATGAGGAGATAGAGACACCAAGAGAGGGAGGGTCGGGTGGGTGGTGGGTGAGGAGCTCGGGATGGACAGATGGACAGAGACACGAGGTGATGGAGACACCAGGAGATGGAGATGGAGGGACCAGGAGGTGGGTGAGAAGATGGGGATGGACAGATGGACAGATGAGGGTGGAGACACCAGGAGATGGAGAATGAGGGTCAGGTGGGTGGTGGGATGAGGAGATGGAGGGATGGCCATGTGGAGGGATGGATGGATGGACAGATGGATGATGGACAAGTAGACGTCGGCCAACTAGATGCCCCCTGCTGGGCCCTCCGCTCACTCACATGACTTGTTGGGTGACACCAACTTCCTGGTGGCCCCAAAATGGATCCAGATGAACTTCCCTGGGAGAGCAGCAGTGGCCACTGCCCCTGGCAGGCCCCGCCCACAGACCCCACCCACAGGCCCCACCCCCTCCACTCACCAATCAGGAGGAGTTGACAGGAGATGTTAGGGTCTTGTGTTTTCCATCCTCCAGATGAGGTTGGATGAAGTTGGGGAGATGTTTGGGGGTCTCAGTTGGGGTTCAACATCCTCCAGGTGAGACAAAGTTGGGGAGATCTTGGAGTCTTGGAGTTCAACGTTGTCAGCGTGAGGTGGGACAACATTGGGGGAGATGGTTCATGTCTTGGGTTCTCCATCCTCTCAGGGGAAGAGGGATGAAGTTGGGGAGATGTTTGCGGGTCTTGGTTGGGGTTCAACATCCTCCGGGTGAGACAACACTGAGGGAGATGTTGGGGGTCTTGGAGTTCTCCACCGGCTAGATGAGGAGAGATGAAGTTGGGGGAGATGGTTGGGTCTTGGGTACTCCATCCCCCAGGTGGGACAACACTGCGGGAGATGTTTTGGAGTCCTGGGTTCTCCACATTCCAGATGAGGTAGGACAAAGTTGGCAAAGATGTTTGGAGTCTTGGTTGGGGTTCAACATCCTCCAGGTGAAGAAGGCATGAAGTTGGGGAGGTGTTTGGGGTCTTGAGGTTCAATATCCTCCAGATGGGACAAAATTGGGTGAGATGTTGGGGTTCAACATCCTCTGGACGACGTGGGACAACACCACGGGAGATGTTTGGTGTCTTGGGCTTCTCCACCCTCTAGATGAGGTGGGACAAAGTTGGAGAGGTGTTTGGGGTCTTGGGTTCACTATTCCCGAGATGGGACAACATTGGAGGAGATGTTTGGTCTCAGCTGGAGTTCAACCTCCTCCGGGTGAGGTGGGGTGAAGTTGGGGGAGATGTTTGGTCTGGGGGTCCAACATCCTCTAGATGAGGTGCGGTGAAGTTAGGGAGATGGTTGGGGCTGAACATCCCCAGGTGAGGAGGGGGTAAGTTTGGGGAGAAGTTTTGAGGTCTTGGAGTTCAATACTCTCCACATAAGGTGGGACGAAGCTGGGGGAGATGTTGAGGTCTTGGTTCTGGTTCGCCCAAGGGGTCCAGACATGGGACATCGGGGCCTGGGTGGCACAATGGAGCTGGAGATGGGACATTATAAGACTTGGTGTCCCCAATGTATCCAGGAATAGGACATCCTGAGTCTTGATGGCTTCACAGGGTCCAGGGGTGTGACATCTTGGCCTGGGTGGCCCAAAGTGTCTGAGGATGGGACATTCTAGGTCTTGTTGGCCTAAGGGGTCCAGGGATGGGACATCCTGCTCTGTGTAGCCCAGAGGATACAGGGATGGGAAATTTTGGCTCTTGATGGCCCAAGGGGGCTGGAGATGGGACAATTTGAGTCCAGGGATGAGATACCCTGGGTCTGGGTGGCCCAGGTGGTCCAGGGATGGGACATCCTGATCTTGGTAATCGAAGGGGTCCAGAGACGGGATATCCTGGGTCTTGTGGCCTCACAGTGTCCAGGGATGGGACATCCTGGCCTGGGTGGTCCATGGGTTGGGGCATTTAACATCTTGGTGGCTCAAGATGGCTGCAAATGGGACATCTTGAGTCCAGAGAAGGGATGTCCTTGGTCTTATTGTCCCCAGAGTGTCCAAGGATGGGACATCTTGGGTCTTGGTGGTCTAAGGGGTCCCGGTTTAGGACATTTTCAGTATTGATGGCCCAACGTGTCCAGATATGGGACATTTTATGTCCCGGTGGCCTAAGGGTTTCAGGGATGGCACATCTTGCGCTGATTGGCGCAAGGTATCCAGGGATGGGAAATTTTGGCTCTTGATGGCCCAAGGGCGCTGGAGATGGGACATTTTGGGTCCAGAGATGGCACAACCTTGGTCTTGGTGGAGCAAGGGGGCTGGAGATTGGACATTCTGCATCTTGGTGGCCCCAAGTGTCCAGCGATGGGAAATCTTCAGTGCAAGGATAGGACATCTTGGCCTGGGAGCTCCAGGGGTCCAAGGGTTGGGACATCCTGGGTCTTGGTGGCCCAAAGAGTCCAGGGATGGGACATTTTGGGTCCAGAGATGGGAGATCTTCACACCAGGAAAGGGACATCTTGGTCTCGGTGGCCCAAGGGGTCCAGTGATGCGACATCTTGGTCTTGGTGGACCAGGATGCCTGGAGATGGGACATTTTGGGTCTTGGTGGCTTAAAAGTTCCAGAGATGGGACATCCTGCATCTTGGTGGCCCGAAGTGTCCAGGGATGGGACATTTTGGGTCCAGAGATGGGACATCTTGGATCTAGGGATGGGACATCTTGGTCTCGGTGGCCCAAAGTTTCCAGTGATGGGACATCGGAGCTCTGAGATGGGTCATTTTGGTTCACAGCGGCCCAAGGAGTCCAAAGATGGGACATCTTGGTCTTGGTTTCCCAAGATGGCTGAACATGGCACATCCTGGTCTTGGTAGCCAAAGGGGTCCGGAGATACGACATCCTGGGTCTTGGTGGCCTCACAGTGTCCAGGGATGGGACATCTAGGCCTGGGTGAACCAAAGTGTCCAGGGATGGGACATTTTAAGTCTTGGTGGCCGATGTGTCCAGGGATGGGACATCTGG
This sequence comes from Caloenas nicobarica, assembly GCF_036013445.1. Classification (NCBI taxonomy): domain Eukaryota; kingdom Metazoa; phylum Chordata; class Aves; order Columbiformes; family Columbidae; genus Caloenas; species Caloenas nicobarica. The sequence goes on from NC_088272.1 coordinate 1,040,815, forward strand.
GGTCTGGGATTGGACATTTTATATCTTGGTGGCCTAAGGGGTCCGGAAAAGGGACATCCTGGGTCTTGGTAGTTCAAAGTGTCCAGGGAATTGACATCTTGGCCTGGGTGGTCCATGGATTGGGGCATTTTAGGTATTGGTGGCTCAAAGGGGCTGGAGATGGGACATATTGTGTCCAGAGCTGGGACATCCTTGGTCTTGTTGGCCCAAAGTGTCCAGGGATGAGACATCTTGGTCTCTTTGGCCTAAGGGGTCCAGGGATGGGACATTTTAGGTCTTGATCACCCAAAGTCTCCAGGGATGGTACATTCAGGGTCTGGGATTGGACATTTTATGTCTTTGTGGCCAAAGTTGTCCAGAGATGGGAAATCTTGGCCTGGGTGGCCCAAGGGGGCTGGACATGGGACATCTTAGGACTTGGTGTCCCCAAAGGGTCTAGGGATGAGACATCCTGGGTCTTGGTGTCCTCACAGTGTTCAGGGATGGGACACCTTGGCCTGGGTGCTCCAAGGGGTCCAAAGGTTGGGACATTTAAGGTCTTGGTGGCCCAAGATGGCTGCAGATGAGACATCCTGGGTCCTGACATGGGACAACCTGGGTCTTGGTGGCCCAAAGTGTCCAGGGATGGGACATCTTGCCCTGGGTGTTCCAAGGATGGGACATTTTGGGTCTGATTGGCCCAAAGTGTCCAGGGATGGGACATCTGGAGCCTGGGATGGCACATCCTGGATTTTGGTGGCTCAGTGGGTCCAGGAAAGGAACATTTTAGGTCTTTTGGTGGCCTAAGAGGTCCAAAGATGGGACATCTTGGCCTGGCTGGCTCAAGGGAGCTAGAGATGGGACATCTTAGGACTTGGTGTCCCCAAAGCGTGCAGGGATGGGACATCCCGGGTCTTCGTGGCCTCACAGTGTCCAGGGATGGGACATCTTGGCCTGGGTGGTCCAAGGGGTGCAAGGGTTGGGACATTTTAGGTCTTGGTGGCCCAAGATGGCAGCAAATGGGACATTTTTAGTCCAGGGATGAGATATCCTGGGTCTTGGTGGCCCAAAGTGTCCAGGAATGAGACATTTTAGGTCTTGGTAGCCCGAGGGGCCCAAGCATAGGATATTTTAGGTCTTGGTCACCAAATGTGTCCAGGCATGGGACATCCTCTGTCTTGGTGACCTCACAGTTTTCAGGGATGAGACATCTTGGTCTTGGTCACCTAAAGGATCCAAGGATGGGGCATTATGGCACCTGATGGCCTCACAGAGTCCAGGCATGGGACATCTTGTTGGCCTAAGGGGTCCAGGGATTGGACATCAGGGGTCTGGTTGGCCCAAGAGGGCTGGAGACGGGACATCTTGGGTCCAGAGATGGGACATCTTGGTCTTAGTGTTCCAAAGTGTCCAGTGATGTGACATCTTCATCTTGGTGGCCCAAAGTGTCCAGGGATGGGACATCTTGGCCTGGGTAGCCCAAGGGGGCTGGAGATGGGACGTCTTGGGTCTAGGGATGGGACATCCTGCATCTTGGTGGCCCAAAGTCTCCAGGTATGAGACATCTTTGATCCAGGGATGTGATATTTTAGGTCTTGGTGGCCCAAAGTGTCCAGGAATGGGACATCTTGATCTTGGTGGCCCAAGGTGGCTGGAGATGGGACATCTTAGGACTTGGTGTCCCCAGAGTTTCCAAGGATGGGTCATCCTGGGTCTTGGTGGCTTCATGGGGTCCAGAGATGAGATACCTAGGCCTGGGTGGCCTAAAGTGTCTAGAGATGGGACATCTTGGATCCAGGGATGGGACATTTTAGGTCTTGGTCCCAGATTCTCCATGGATGGGATATCTGGTGTCTGGCATGGGACATTCTGGCTCTCGGTGACCCAAGCGGTCCAGGGATGTGACATTTTAGGTCTTGGTGACCTAATGGGTCCAGGGACAGGAAATTTAACCCTGAGTGTCCCAAGGTGTCCAGGGATGGGAGATTTTGGCTCTTAGTGGCCTCACAGTTTCCAGGGATGGGACATAGCGGCAGCGAGAGCGACTCCGGTAGCAGTGCCGGCCATGGCAGCTTGTCTGGCTGCCACCACGTCTCCTCTTTCACCAGGACCGGGCCACAGTGGGGTGGCCACGTCCCTGTCCTGCCAGAGGATGCAGCTCTGCTGCCCCTGCCCCACTTTTAAAGGGGTGCCTGGGCAGGGCCCTTTATGACATCACCAGTGACATCACAATGCCCCACTGTGGCAGTTGCATATCCCTCTGAGATCCAGAGGCTTCAATAGGGCAGTCAATGGCTCCTTTGCACCTTTTGTGCCCCACTGTGCCTGTCCCCACGTACACACCAGGGTGGTACCAAGGTGCTGACAGTCACATCCTCCCCTGCCCCGGGCAGGGTGACTTCACCTGCACCAGCTGGGGGGCAGGAGGGGTGGGACCCTCAGTCAGTTGACAGGGTCCTCAGCAAAGGAGGTGCCCAGAGAAGCTGAGAAGCTTCTGGACTATGTTGTAATGCCCACAGCCTGTCACGTCCTGCCCTCAGGTATGAGTGCGGAATGGAGGGAATGGAGGTTCTAGTTTTCCTGTTCCTGGGAGAGTTTCATCCTCGGTGGAGGAGGGAGCTGAAGGTGTAACGGGTAGGACTTCTTTCATGCTCTGTGAATGTTCTTTTGCATTATGCCACCTTGATACCAGTTTACTCAGTTTATCAAGGGGTAAGTAAGCCCTCCATTATATCTCCGGGAACTCCCTTTTAAATTCCCAAAACCCACCATTGTTGTCGGATCTTAGGTTGTTCCCCCTTTCCTCTTCTAATATGCGGATGCTTCTTTCTTGGAGCACTGGTAGCAGCAGCAGTACTGGTAGAAAGGGGCACATTCTTGACTTCAACATGACAGATTCCTCTCGACCTTTCTTCTAGGATTTTTACAGGGCCATATTTCCTATTATAATGTATCAATTCTTGTGCTGTTTCCCCCCACGTCCACACCTTTTTAGTATTTGGTTGGTTGGGGAAAGTCAGGGCAGGGGTGAACAGTGAATCAATGGTAGTGTCAGGTCCATCCCTCTGGCTCCCGCTTCTGGTACCCTGGCTTCTGATCAAACCTTCCAATCTTTCTACTGGGCTCATCAATGCGATTGTCCTTTGAAGGTTTAAGTGTCTCTGGAAGTCCCCTTATCAAGGGAGTCATCATGTCAGGACTCACTGCCAGCATCATTGAGGATTCACATTTGGGAATCAATTTTCTTTCATGTATCATTTGCAAGCAGGCTGTTTTGTGTACACTTTCTAGCAATTCATCAGGTGTGCCAGTGATTGCCAGGGGCTCTCCCCTATCTAAAGGGTTTAGCCCTCCAGCCCAATAAGCAGCTCGCTGGGTTAGGGACCATGGGGCATGTCTGTCACCAGTTGTTAAGAAAACTCCATGCCCCCAGTAACCATTAGCTTCCTGTTCACTTAACTAAATTTGGTCTCCCCCAGTTAGGGATACGTGCCACACGTGCTCCGTTTCAGATTCTTTAGGGAGGCGCCCATACTCTCTCTTTAGCTTGGCCAGCTCGGTGGCAGTGTAAGGTGTTTGCTTAGTTGTAATGTGAGGGTCAGTATCCTCTTCATTTGCACAAAAATATTCTGTTTTCACTAAGGGTCTCACGTGTGGGTTTTCCTCATCATGTTTTCTCATCTCCTCCAATTCTTTCTGAGGGTGAATTTGATTTATTTCTCAGATACTTTTCTCCTCTAGCTGCCGCTCCCTCAGCACTCCTGTGCTTTTTAAACATTCCTCCTTTAGAGTAGCTTTTAATGAGCGGTTTTCTTCCCTCTCTTTTTCGAATCATTGTGAAGAATTTTCTAATTGTTCTAAATTGGAGATCGTTTTTTGCGAAATCTGCACCAGATTTTCAAGGGATTCTATAATTTTGCTTTCATTACTACGTTGCCTGAGGTGATCTTCAATTGCTGCTACTAGGCTGGCCTAGGACAGCACAGACCATAGCTTTGTTCTTATCTGATCTAAACTTAGACTTAGTCTGTAGAGAAAGCACTCGGTCCACTACATGTCGGAGTGGATCCTTAGGACGAGCCTCGTTGGACGGAAAGAGTCGGCCAGAATAACGACAGCATCCCAATGTGGGTTAAATCATTCTCCTTTATTCAACATAACAACAAAGACTATATAGAACTTTTTCCCTGAGCACGCGCTAAAGAAACAGTAATGATTGGCTACAATGCGCTGATCACGCGTCCCATCCCCATTTGCTATTGGTGATCAGCCACTGTCCACGCGCCGTGACGTTCCATGTCTCTGCTGGTAGAGGATGGCAAGCGGCAGCCTAAACCTAAACCGCGGCCATGTGGAGCCCTGGATTGCTTACCACACATACATGTTATGTCTCCTAACAAGTTATCCACAACTACACTCTGTCAATTAGCCCAATTATCACAAGCCCAGTCCTCTCTGGGTATGGAGGGTCGAGCCCCTTACTTTGCTAAAAGTGTGTAGAATGAGTCTCGATCTTTCCATAACCAAAAATCTTGATTATCAACCTTTTCAGTCATTCTTATTATGAAGGGACCAAACCCACGTCGGGAAGGCACAAGTTAGTTATACAAAAGCACAGCAACTGCTGTGTCACCCTTCTCTTTCCCGAGTGGTTGGAGGGGACAAAAATCTGCTACGGGAAGGCTCAACTTAGTTACGCAAACACACAGGATTGCCCCTTCACTCTCTCTAGCAGACAATTCTCATCAACATGAGAACAACACCCATTTTTGCACTTTGAGATCCCAGAGACAGAGCCCTCAACTCAAGTTTGGAGCGCTCAACACCAAGGCGTGTGTGGCGTGCGGGAAATCTGAATCGCCCCCCTTGTTTTCTGGACACCTCTCACCTTATCGGGTGTAGGGCCAGGTGTGGCTGGAGCGAAACTTTCTTCCCCTATTACAGACCACACAGCACCTGCACTCCTCTGTATTCTCAGAATCCTGTCCGTGACACCAATTTAATGTCACGGTCCATTCCATGATGGACTCGTGATGGTTCATTTACCTTGATCTCGAAGCGCAAAATTAAGGTGACCAAAATGCCAAGGGGTTACAATTCAGTCAAACAGTGTTAACTTTCATATTTTGCCCGTAAAGCGGCATGCAATAGAGAAAGTGGAGAAAAGGGAGAGAGAAAAAAAAGGGGGAAAGAGGATTAGCTACCACCGCGACTCCACAGGCGTCCCTATGGTCTCAGGTCCCAAAAGCAGCATCCTGCCAGTCCTCCATCATGATCCATGATCCTTTGGTGGGGACATCTCAATGATGTCCAGTTGGGAATCGTCTTTAACGCTTCTTCACCCCTCCTCTCTCCCGTTGATTGAGGCCAGTCACCGCCTTTGTTTCGCAATCCAGGCTGAACTGCGCAGGCCGGAAGAGTCCCCTCTTCACTTGCCAGAACCCGTCTGTGCCTGCGTCGCCTCGGTTCAGGGGTCTCTTACTGGTCCGCTGGGTGACCTCTAGACCTTCGTCAAGCCTCTGCCCATGCTCTGCTTCGCTGGCCTTAGTAGCAGAGAGGAGGTGGGGGCAAGTTTGGCTGAGGCAGCAGGTGAAATCATCTTCTGGACAGCAGCTATTGTTACCTGTAGCCCCAGGTCAGAGAGACCTGTACAACACAGTTCTTTTCCTCAGGCCTCTCTCCAAGCCATCGTCCAATTCTTTCTATTAGGGCATCTGTTCTCCAAGTCCCTGATGGCGATGTTCAGGCAAATACTGTTCTTCGAACCAACTCTTATAGGAGGTCATGGAGAACACGCAGCCAGGCTCTTCACCATGGTGTGTGGTAGAAGAACAAAAGAGAATGGGTGGAAGGTGAGAGAGGTTCAGCCAGGACATAAGGAAAAGCTTTTTCCCCAGGAGCTCAGCCAAGTGCTGTCTCAGGTCACCCAGAGAGGCTGCACAGTCTCTGTCCTTGCAGGTTTTCAATCTCTGATTGCATCAAGGCTTGAACACCTTGGTCTGACCCAGTTTCTGACAGGTTGGACTGCAGACTCCTGAGGTCCCTTCAACCTCAGTTCTCTTACAATCCCATTGTGATGTTGGGCTCTGTTTCTAACTGGTCAGAGCAGACGATTATGGGCCATGAGTCCACCTGTGCTGGAGGTGACCATCTAAACCAACATCTCAACCAGTGAACCAGTCAACACCTCAGTGTGACTCGCTCTGGGCAAAGTGTGAGGAGTCCTGGGCAGGGAAGGTTTAGAGGGCATGGGGCGCTATGCAAGACACAAAATGATCTTGGGTTAATAGCTGTAGGCCCATCAGATGTCAGTTAATGTCAATGAAAATTAAAATAAGAAGAACTGAAGACAAAGATCCAAAGCAAAGGAAGGTGTCATCATACTTGTCTTTATTCTTCTTTTTTTTCTTTGGGAGGGTTTCTTTTCTTTGAAAAGCAAAGAGTTTTCCAGAACTGGGAATGGATTTAGGACACAAATGTCTTCAGCTCCAGGGACACAGACACCTGGTGCCAGTGTAGATGCCCCGGGAACCCCTGCCCAGGCTCCCCCTGCATCGCAAGGTGCTCTGGTCTTCCCCAGGTCCCCTGTGATAGATGCCAATCCCAGGCCAGCACCTCAGGTGCACTGGGGTGCCTCAAATGGCCCTGGCTATTTATGGTGAGACAACTGATGACTGATGTCTGCCTGGAAAGGTGCCCTTTTTTGTTGTTGTTGTTTTTTGGTTTGGTTTGGTTTGTGGGGTTTTTTTGTTGTTTTTTGTTTGTTTCGTTTGCTTGTTTCCGGTTTTGTTTGTTTGTTTCTTTTTTAACATATTAACACAAAAATCCAAAACAAACAAACTACTCCCACCAGAAACACAAAAAAATGCTAAAAAGTGAATTAGTGGGAAGTGTACTAAGGGTACGAAAACAAATATTGGTCTTCCCCTGTACTTCTATTACCAACACTCCTTTATTTCATCTCTGTCATCATTCAGGAGTTTCCATCTCTCCTGATTAGATGTCCATGTCAAAGGACAACTTTCCAGCAGACTGTCTGGACGTTTGTCCTTCCCAGTGCTCTCAGGTTTCCTCCTCCACTTGCTCTTTGGTCATTCAGTTGCCTCTCAACTCTCTGGTTTCTGATTTGAGCTTCAGGGAGTTACAAACTTGCCCCATTGTTCAGAAGTCTAATTAACATGGTAGTTAATGTGTTAATTGTGTTTATATATATCCTTTCCTATCTCTCTGTCTAAAACAGTTCTTGTGTGGATGTCCCGTGTGGATGGTGGACCTCATTAGATCCAGCTTACACACACAGTTGAGGAAAGTGGTTTAGTGTTTATGAAATTGTGTAGTGTTTACACAGGAGAGCAGGTGGGAGCTGGTGTGCAGGAGCTGCAGCATCCACCTGCAGAGCTCAGTGCAGAAGTCTGATGTGAGGAAAAGTGATGCAAGTCCCAGGTGGCCAAAGAGGGAACGGGCAGACTGGGGGTGGGCGGTGAGGAGCAAGGGTGTCCATACAGTGTCCAGTCTCAAAGGACTGTTCTCCTGCCTGTCCAGATGGCTTCAGAAGACCCTCTGGATCAATGTCCATTGCAGAATGCTGCTGTCACTTCTTCTACACACTGAAAAATGACAGAAAATACCCTTGAAAGAATAAACCCTCCTTTATGAAATCTTCTTTGAAATCTTCATCAGTAAGTGTCCCATTAAAATCTCTCCAGTTAGTTCTACAAGTCCTGAAGATTTGAAGAAAATTACGGAAAGAAACATTGCTCGTTAGGGCTTTCTGTGTTTTAATGAGCCCCATGGCGTATTTGGTGCTGAGTCCATGAACCTCAGATCCCAAGGACAGACTGAAGAATCTCCTCAAGAAGTCCAAGTCAGAAGCAAAGCCCAAAGTACCTTGAAGCATTAATGGGCCCCACTGAGGGCTGTTACTGACAAAGCCTCCCCAGGGACTCGTTAGAGCAGATAATTGGAGGCAGTGATTGCATCAGGCAAAGGCAAAGTGCAGCAGCTCTGATGCTGAGAAAACCCTTGGTTTGTTTGATGAAGGACAATGGCCAAGCCTTGACCCCCTGCCCCTGGGAAGGGAGATCCTGTCCCTCACGTGTGTCTCAGGGCTCTTCCTGGGGATGTGGGGATGATGCCCAGTGCAGGACAATGGTGTGACACTCCCTGGGGGGTGCAAGGAGGCAATGGGGCGCCATGGCCATGACAACCATGTGTCTCTTCGGCCTCACTGTCAGGGACATCAGCCATAGCCAAGGGGACAAAGACCTTGGGTCTTTCAGGGACATCCAGCCTTGCCAGCACCCTTGGCCATCTCCACCACGATCCATCCTACACTGTCCCAGGCCTGTGGCTGTTTCCCCACAGGCTGCAGACACCCCATGCACTTCCCCAGCTTGTTCTCACCCCAGTGTGTCCCCACCTGTGCTGCTGTCTCTCCATCCCCACCAGCTGTTCCTTGAAACACAAAGCCATGGCTGATCCAGAGTCCTTCTGAATAACCACAGCACTGTGCTCAGAATGACATTTCTTTGTCCTGAGGTCCACTCTGGACCTCCAGAGCTGCAGTTTCTGATGGTTTTCCTTTCTCATGCTGTTTCCCTCTAGCAAAAAAAAAAAAAAACAAACAAGCGTGCCATCATCTCGGAAAGTGATTTTCAAGATTTCTGAAGCTACTAGTACTCTTTCTTGTCATGGTTTTACCACAGCCACCAACTAAGACCATGAGAGCTGCTCACATCCTGCTCCCAGTCCCCAAGTGGGATAAGGGAGAGAACTGAAAGGGAAGGGAGAAACTTGTGGGTATAGAAAAAAATATAAGATGACGATAAAAACAATAAAAATAATACACTACTACTAATAATATACTTATACTAAAATATACATAAAGTAAAATATACGCTACTCAGTGCAATCCCAACAGAGCTAACCATAGTAGCTGGAAAACTGAAATGAACTAGCTGGAAAAGGCATCTCCAGCTTTATACCGAGCATGACGCTAATGGTAGAGAATAGCTCGTTGATTGACCTGGGTGTCAATCAAGGTGCTGTCCTGTCTGTGCCCCCTCCTACCAATTTGCACCTGCAGCTGGACTCCAAAGAAGTCCTTGGTTTCACTAATAGTCAAGGTAAATTAAATAGAAATAGATAAATTAAATTAAGAAAACATACTCCGTGCAATCCCTCATGTAACTCCAGTCACACGGAACAGCCAGTCCTGCAGAAGGGAGCACCTTGGTCCTGAACAGCCAATCCCAGCAAGAGAGAGCTAAAAGGCAACAGGCAGAAAGGCCCAAGGGCCAACTGCAAAATGGCAGAATGGCAAAAGACCGAACTGACATCCAGCTCCTGACAGAATGAAACTTCTGAATGGAACTAACCAAACCAGCAGGAAAACCCAAAGTAACGGATGTAACAAGCCCTAAAAGCCAGCTCCGGCTTTATACTGAGCATGACGCTAATCACAGGGAATATTTCATTGATCAGCCTGCATGTCAACCCACGTGCTGTCCTGTCTGTGTCCCCTCCTGCCAATTTGCATCTGCAGCTGGATGGCCAAAGAAGTCCTTGGTTTCCCTGACAACAGCCAAGATATCAGTGAGTTCTGACATTCCTTTCATACCAAATGGCAAACGCTGTAAAGCTGCTAAAAGAAAAAATTAAATCTATCCCAGGGAAGAAACAGTGTTATTATTCTCATAGCCAATCTAAACAAATGACTGTAGTAGCTATGAAGGAGAGAGATTCAAAATGCATGAAGAAAATTAACTCAATCTCAGTAAAAACAGCACGTTTCCTCAGCCTCCACTTCACCGGGCTAAAGAAGTTTGGGTCTCTCAACATCTCCACACATGACCCAGACTGTCTCTGGCCACACGACAGCTCCTCCCCGTTCCTCCAGAGTGGGGAACCTCCCACTGGGACACCCCGCTCCAGATGTGACCACACCAGTGCGGAGTCAAGATGGACAATAACTGCCCTTGGCTGGGTGGCCACGCTCCTCCCAGTGCAGCCCAATGTGCTCATGGGCATATTCCTGTTTAGCACCACTGAGAAATGACTGAACAGCCAGGCTCAGAGGGTTGTGACCAGCGGCACAAAGCCCAGCAGGAGGTACCATGAGGAGCACTGAAGGACACCGTACTACCCAGCATCTCCTCCCCACAGGTGTCTCTTGGGTCCCTGGAACCACCTCAGTGACAAGGGGGAGAGCACTGCCTGTATGGGGTGGAGGAGATGGGGTCTGGAATGAGGGTCCTGGGGCAGTTTCTCCTGGTTGTTCGTGCAGCAACAAGCTGGGCTGGATATTTGGAGAGAGGAACTCTTCCTAAGGGCCTCCAATGGGCTTGGGGATGGTCTACAGTTTCCTGCATGCTGCCTTTTCTGGTGGAGATCAGAGGCTGCCGGCCCTTTAGAGGACCCAGGACAGGCCTTGTCCTTCCTCTGGTCACAGCTGGACCCCAGTTCTCCAGCTCGGCCCCAGCTCAGGAGCCTTGTCTAGGGGTGACTTTTGGGGTAAGGTTGACAAGAGGGGTGCATAAGTTTGTCTTAAGGACATGTGATGAGCACCAGGACTGAAGTACCAGAGCAAAATGATGTGGCTTCTGGGTGAATACTTTCTTCAGTGCAAAACCTGAAACAGAATCCCAGACTTGCTTTCCATGCCACCCTTCACGAGGGATGATGCACTAAGAGATGGCAAGTGGGGGACACCGATCCTTCTCCAGCTACTTCCCAGGCCTGGTGAAGCACCAGGACAGCAAGGACTTCTGGCCCTGCACCCTGAACTCTGGGTATTATCTTGGGGCAATTGAACACCAGCATTTTTCTCTCCAAGGCAATTTCCAGCCCCGATCAGCTCCTGTCTGATCTCCCCCATCCCTCCTCTGATCTGGTCTGGTGCTCCTGGCCCCTTCCCTGTGCTCCCCACAGGGCCCCAACCTGGCACTGATGCTCTACAGAGCAGGTTGGCTGCAGGACCATGGGGTGACTCCACACTGGTTGTGCTGCTCCGTGAGGGACACAGATGCAACTGCATGGGCTGCACTGTCACTGAGCTCTTTCCCGGGGGTCTAAAGCTCTGTAACGGGTTCAGAGCATTTCTTGGGACTCATTGGGTTTTCTGCTCATTTTGGTTCAGCAATCCCTGTCTTGTCCTTCAGGTGCCTGGATATTGGTTCAGGAAGATGTGGCCTATCCCGTTCCCAGGGACAGAGGAAGGCTGACCAGCCTGTAATTATTCAAATTCTCCTTCTTGTCCTTCTTGAAGATGGGTTTGACATCTTCCTTTCCCCAGGGCCTCAGAACTCCCATGTTTCTGCTGTCACTTCTGAAAGCACAGTCCAGAATCATGGGCAAGGGTGATGTAGCAGACAGGAGCACTTGCAATGAGCCTGTCCCGGGCAGCTGAGATGAATCTCACTCAGCCACTGAGGTTTGTTCCTGGAGTCACACACAGAAATGCCAGGGTTCCATCAGGCATCCACGTCTGAGCTGGTCTCAGGACTGTTTATGCACCCAGGGATGTTCAGAGACAGTCTGTCCCTTTTACACACAGAGGCAGGAGTCACAGTGGGTCTCTGGCCTCCTGTTCCACTCCCAAAGGACAGGAGGCACCTCAGCCCTGTGGTGTGTCACCCTGCTCTGCACTCATCTGAGATGTCCCACGTCATGAGGAATGGACACGGGGACCTCAGTTCAAGGAAGCACATCCCAGTGCTGCATTCAGGTGGTTTCCCACGGGATGTTCCTCCCAATATGAAATGACCTCAAGACCTTTTTTGTGCCACAGGCCTTCAGGGAACCCCAAGGAATAGTTGATGGTGTTTGTGCTCACTCGCGTTCGTGTCACCTCACGTACACGATGTGCGTGCTCACATCTCATCTGTACATTCTGTACTTGGACTGCTGAACAACTCATTCCGTGTCCCTCCATGGAGGGAAGAACAATCTCTGTGAGCTGGGCAGGGAGGCCAGGGCTGGAAATGGAGGTTGTGAGGGGCCAGTCCATGACGATGCCCTGGGGCAGCTTCCGCGGGGTGTCCAGTGCACAGGGGCACAGCCCAGCCCCTGCTCTGCTGGTCCTGCAGGTCTCTGGCAGGAGGCCTGGCTGTGAGAGGACACTGCTGTGTGCCCAGCCCTGCACACACACACTGTGCAGCTGTAACCTGGTGTTTGCATCTGTGGCCATTTTCTTGGGCATGTTTTTGAGAGAAGGTTTGGAAGAAGAGCTAAACCTTCTGGCCCTGTCCATAGGAGATCACCTTGCCATCTGGAAAGGCTGTTGTGAGGCCAGCTCTGTCACAGCAGTGCCCATTGCCTGTCCCTGCCTGCGCTCACAGGACTGACACACAGCAGGACGGTGACCAGGCTGCCAGAGCACTCAGGCCTTGCACCAACACAAGGGATGAGAAGGAGAGTGTGGGAGTGGAACGAGAACAGCTCTGGAAGGCCAAGCGCTGGCGCTCCCTGGCAGGGCTGCCAGGCTGGACTCTTTTCCCCTCCTCCCATGCACACAGGAACTGTCCATGCAGCTCCAAACAGGCCTTGCAGGGAGGATATAGTGAAAAACACATGACTACGGGACCCTTTATTTTGTTTAAATACGGACAGATCATGGCTCCTCATTTACACAGCCAGTGGTTATAAAAGAAAAGCAGACAGTGATTTAGAAAGGGAATGACAATGTTATCACAATAAAAAACAACTTCAATAAAAACAGAAAATACAAATGAGAGGCTGGACCTGTAACTAGTTACATTAAAACTGCTATGTAGAAGGAGAGAAGCAGTTTATTGCTTCAGAAAACACAGAGATATGAGTTTCCACAGGGCATCCTTGAGCTCCTGGTTCCTCATGCTGTAGATGAGGGGGTTCACTGCTGGAGGCACCACCGAGTACAGAACAGACACCACCAGGTCCAGGGATGGGGAGGAGATGGAGGGGGGCTTCAGGTAGGCAAACATGCCAGTGCTGACAAACAGGGAGACCACGGCCAGGTGAGGGAGGCACGTGGCAAAGGCTTTGTGCCGTCCCTGCTCAGAGGGGATCCTCAGCACGGCCCTCAAGATCTGCACATAGGACAGCACGATGAACACAAAACACCCAAATCCTAAACAGACACTAACCACAAGGAGCCCAGCTTCCCTGGAGTGGGACTGTGAGCAGGAGAGCTTGAGGATCTGGGGGATTTCACAGAAGAACTGGTCCAGGGCATTTCCCTTGCACAGTGGCAGTGAAAATGTATTGGTTGTGTGCAGCAGAGCATTGAGAAACCCAGTGGCCCAGGCAGCTGCTGCCATGTGGACACAAGCTCTGCTGCCCAGGAGGGTCCCGTAGTGCAGGGGTTTGCAGATGGCAACGTAGCGGTCGTAGGACATGATGGTGAGAAGAGAATACTCTGCTGAAATGAAAAAGAGAAACAAAAATATCTGTGCAGCACATCCAATATAAGAAATGGCCCTGGTGTCCCAGAGGGAATTGGCCATGGATTTGGGTACAGTGGTGGAGATACAGCCCATGTCGAGGAGGGCGAGGTTGAGCAGGAAGAAGTACATGGGGGTGTGCAGTTGCTGGTCACAGGCTATGGTGGTGATGATGAGGCCGTTGCCCAGGAGGGCAGCCAGGTAGATGCCCAGGAAGAGCCAGAAGTGCAAGAGCTGCAGCTCCCGTGTGTCTGTGAACGCCAGGAGGAGGAACTGGGTGATGGAGCTGCTGTTGGACATCTGCTGCCTGTGGGCATGAGGACCTGTGCAAGGAGGTAAAGACAGTGACGGTTTAGATGAGAAAAACCAAAACCATTTCCCACAGAACCTCCCACAAAGAGACACTTTTCTTTTTCCAGGAGAACGTCCTGGCTGGAGCCCTCGTCGGTGCTTGATGAGTGTGCAATGAAGAGCAGGGTCTCTGCCCAGGGGCTCTTGAGGAGTCAGCCTGACCCTGTGTGATGGGTGGGGCAGGGGCCAGTCCTGGGGTTCAGCTTTGTCAGATGGAACCGCTCCTGCTGCAGAAGGGACTGTCAGCATCTCTACCCCCAGACCTGAGAAAATGAGTTTGAGAGGTTTAGTGTTTCTACAGCTCCTTCTCCTCTCACAGCCTGGGGAGTGTTGTTGGGTGTCAGAAACCCTCAGCATTTCTGCTGCACTCAGGGAGAACAGAGCGAGTCCTGCGAGACCAGAGGATGCCTGTGGGTCAGTGCAGAGTGAGGGCAGCTGCTCTGTCCCTCTGTCTCGCTCCAGCTGCCCTGGGCTGGCACCTTTCTGAGATGGAGGCTGATCACACTGCCATGTTACCCTGAAAAGCCACCAGGCATTGCTGAGAGCAGAGGGACCCACCTCAGACCATGACATGTCTCACGCTTTCGTCAGGTCTCAGCACCCCACTTCTATCCCAGGACACACACGGCTCATTTCACAAACCAAACAGCATTTCTTCCATCATAGCATCTCTGCACTTCTGCATGAGTAATTCAGATAATGCTAACATGCTATAGGACAGGTTTGCATCCTGGAGGGAAGCTCACAGCTTGGAAAAAAAACACTCAAGGAGACAGCCGAGAGTCCTAATGATGGCATTTGATTCAGGGAGACTCAGCTCATTCCCCAGCCCCACACACTGCATTGCCCACAGCCCCACAGCTCAGAGCAAAGCTGGGACACGTGTTCCCATGGACACAGCTGCAGGAAAGGACCCACAAGATCAGGCTGTGACTCTGCAGCTGAAACTCCCATCCCCAGAGAGCCTGACAGCAAGAACCAGATCACACCAGCAGTGACCCAGAGCAGTGGAGCAAGAAGGAAACTGCGGTGAGGGTGGGTGTGAGAGAGGCCAGGGCAGAGGCAGCCGGGCACTCAGACAGCGCCACCCTTCCCCAGCTGTGCAGCCACCTCCCACACACCAGCATTGCCGGGCAGCTGCTCTCAGCCCCTGTGCTCTGCAGAGGGAACTGCAGCTCTGGCTGCACAGGAGCTGCTTCATGCCTTGGAGCCCCCGGCCCTGAGGGCAGAGGCTTTGCTGGGTGGGAGAGGAGGCGAGGGGGCTGCTCACAGGAGGGATCTGTACTGCAGAGGATCATATGGGGTTTTCTCTGTTATCCCTCCCATAACAATCCCGGGTTTATTTTCCTCTCATTTCTGATCATATCCTTGCTGCCTGGAGATTCTCCTCCTGGGAAGTGTTCTCCTGTCCATGTCTCTTCCCTGTCAGTGCTCACAGACCATGCCACCCTCTGTGCCCTCACCCTGGCCCTACAGATCCTGCCTGTTCACAGGGCACTGCCTGGGGGCATCTTCCTGTTTGCAGGTTGGAAAACAGGACAGGTCAGACTAAGGCTGATTGGTTCAGCAGATGTGATGCTGGTGCTGTGCACAGGCAGAGGGGTGGTGAAGGGATGTTCTGAGGCTTCTGGCAGATGTACTGATCACTCAGAGTTGCAGTTCAGGAGTCTCAGTGACTTTTTTAAGCAGGAGGGCTCATTTTCCTTTTCTCTTTTCCTGTACCCCTCACCGCTTCAGATAGGAAACTGAAAAGAAAGACTCAGAAAAGCTCCCTATCTCTCTGGTAATCCTTGCATTGATCTTCTCTTTGAGGCATCCCCTCGGAAAAATCCTGAGGGTGATCTGGAGCTGTGTCCAGCACTGACCCACACAGCACCCTCTCCAGAGCAGAAGCACCTTTCCTGCCTTGATACGGGTCGCTCCTTCCCCCCACAGCTTCTCCCCACAGCACCGTGGGGATCTCCCCGGGCAGGCTGAGCGCTGACCCTGGCAGGCGGCAGAGTCCCTGCCCCGGCACAGCCCTGGAATTCAGGGACGCTGCTCTGCAGCACAGCCCTAGGCAACCATGGCTGCTCACCCACTTTCACAGCTGTTCAACATTGCCTGACAAGAGCCCCCTCCTTACACATCCCTCAAGCTGTGCCTGTGCTAACTTGAGCAGATGCCTCCAGGAGCTACAGCTGCATTGCCCTGCACCCAGAGACTTACCGGGTCAAGGGCTGCAAAGATTTCTCCTCCAGTGAGCTCTCAGTCATCCTCCCATGTCTCTCTGCAGCGCTACCGCTTGCCATGAGCTCCCTCTGTCCCAGGAGCCCAGCCCAGCTCAGCAACACAGGAGCAGCCCAAGGCGCTTTAATGACCCCTCTGGTGGCTTTGGTGCTGAGTCCATGAACATCAACCCTGAGGGGAAATTCAATAAAACCTCTCAAGAAGCCCAAGTCAGATTCAAACTCCAAAATTTCTTGTAATGTTAATGGGTCCCACTGAGGAACACTATTGAGGAAATGACTCCAGGATCTGGTTAGAGAAGAAAACTGGAGGCAGAGATGACAGGTCAGGACAAGCAAGGTGAAGGTCTCTCTGATGCTGAGTAAATCTGGATGTGTTTCATTAACCAAAGGGCCAAGCCCTGACCCCCAGCCCTGGGAAGGCAGATCCTGTCCCTCCCACGTTGCCCAGGGCCCTTCCTGGGACAGTGTGATGTGGGGCTGTGCAAGGCCAAGGGCAGGACTATGGTCCCACACCTCCCAGGTTCCTGGCTGGGGACAAGGAGGCCATGAGGCCCCTGTGCTGTAAGGACAAGGTGTCTCCTCACAGGCATCAGAGCTGGAGACAACAGCCACAGCCAAGGGGAGAAGAAGTTCCAGCTAGTGGTGTTTACATGCAGACGGTTTATCCTGATGAGAGCGTCTATCCCAAGATAACATCATGAGGAGTTACAGGACACTACGAATATCACCTGCAGGAGAAACTTTGCGGTCTTGGGGGGCTAGTGCTCGTAATGCCAGAGGTCTGGACTTAGAGGGGAAGTTTCCCTTCATGTGGGAGAACATCAGGAATGCGTGGAGCTCTGCCTGGGGACAGAGAATATCAGCTGAAAGTTGAGGAGTCAGCATGAGAGGGCAGAACAACATGGACAGTGTTGTGGTGGGTGGACATCAGCTACTGACTCACTGATGAGGAAGAGGAATTAGATGAGGCCTCCTTCAGACAAATGAAAGAAGCCTCATGTTTGCAGGCAGTGTCCTCATGGCAAACCTAAGATATCCCAATATCTGCAAGGTACCAGCCATCCAGGAGGGTTTTGGAGCTCATGGACAACATCTTCCTGACATGGATGACTGAGGAGTCAGTGAGGTGAGGTGCCCTGTGGGACTTCACACTTACAAACCAGAAAGGGTTGGTCAGGGATGGAACAGTCAGGGATGGGAAAGTGGAGTTGAGGCTCCTGGAAGATGATAACAAGGCAAAGAGCAGGATTTCAGGAGAGCAGGCTTTGGCCTGCTGAGGGACCTGCTTGGGTCCCATGGGATATGACCTTGGTGTCTGCAGTGATTTTTCTCTCACATTTCCTCCCTCCTCTCTCCCACCTGCTGTTGTGCAGCGTTTTTTACCCTTTCTCAAATACAACATCACAGAGGTGCCGCCAACATCCCTGAGTGGCTCAGATTTGGCAAGGAGTGGGTCCATCTTGGAGCCAGCTCATATCGGCTCTGTCTGACATCAAACTCCTGTTGTCTTCTCAGAGAGGTGACAACCGTAGCACACCCACCCTCACCCCCAGTTCCAAGACTTTGCCATGTAAACCCAATACAGGGTGATAATGTCTTGGATGTTACAAACTACTTGATCATGGAGAAGAAATGGAAAAGATCTTCTGTTAGTAACCTGAGGACGTCTCCAGTCAATCAGCAGGTTCCTATGGGGAACTGTCATTGCCCTGACATTCACTGGCCAGGCAAAGCAGCAGGTGCCAACGGTCCAGAGGATCTTGGGCCAACTTCTTAACGTGGCTGCCTGCTGGGACAACAAGGGTGATGCTCACATGGATCTGGAACTGGGAGACAAAGAAGAGCTGGTGAGGGATGTGCACATCAGTGTCCACCTTGGCTGTGGTGACCAGGCAACAGTGGGATTCCAGGCACCAGAGGGGAGGGAGGAAGGCCAGCAGCAGAGCACAGGCTGGTGGGCTCCAGAGGGGAAGACACGGACATACTGGGGGATGGCAGCCAATAAAGGTGGTGACAAGGAAGTAGGTCTGAAGGGTGAAGGAGCTCAGGAAATCTGGGAAGCCTCACAGGACAGCCTGCTCCAAGCACAAGAATGATCTCTCCAAGTACCTATGAAAAGAAGACTTTACATCATGAGGCTGCTTGTCTGAACAGACGGAGCTCCAGGGCAAAAAGGCAGCACATGGGAGGTGGATCAGGTCAAGCTGTAAAGGAGGAATTTAGAAACCTTGTGCATGGATGTGGGGATGATGCCAAAGCTGCCCTGGACTTGATACCTGCAGGGGAGGCTGAGGGCAGCAAGATGAGCTGACACAGCTTCCTTACAGTAAAATTATAGACAGGGTGAACGTGGGCCTGCTGCTGAACTTCATAAGAGTAGAATCAGACAGGACCGATGTACTTCATGGCTTCTTTGCCTCCATCTTCACCAGCAAGGTCTCCTGGGACTTTGTTCCTGAAGGCAGGAGTCTGGAGAACAGCCAGGAGTGGATGGGGCTCCAGTCAGGAGTTACCTGAGCAAACTCAGACACCATTAGAGAAAAGGAGATGGGTCACTTGACCCTGAACACAAGTATTGCTGTGCTGTGGCACCTGAGATTCCCAGGAACACCCACCTCTTGGTCCAGAGTTGTGTGATTCCTCCTGAGGAGTCCTATCCTGTCTCCTTGCTCAAGTGGTGCTTTAGGCACCCACTTTTCTGACACATCCAGTCTTTATCAGGAGATTCTCTAGATCAATATTTAGTGGACATTGATACCAGTTGTTCTGGCAATGAGGGCATTGGGAGGGGGACAGAAATATAAGAAAATTGGCTTTATGACTATTTATTAAGGAAATGCTCACTGTTTGGCTACAGTTCTGAAATCTCTCTAATCATCCACACCAGACCAGAAGCCTTTAGCGAAGTGCTGCAGAGAGCCTTGTAAGAGCGTTTTGGCTGTTAATGAGCCCTCTGCTGCCATGGTCCTGAACTGCAGCTACTGAAAGAATGAACAAACCCCTAATGAAGTGAAAGGCAGAAGCAAACCCCAAGTTTCTGAGGGTGTTTGAGACCCCACGAGGGGCCATCGCTGACACAAGCAGTCCCTGTCCCTGGAGGCTGCTGAAGGAAAAGCCTGGAGAAAATGGTCAGAGGTGGTAAAGGCGATGTGGAGGTGGCTCTGGTGCCATGTCAGCCCTTCATGGTTGTTTATCACCAGAATGGCCAAGCCCTGACCCCCAGGGCCTGGCAAAGGAGACCCTTTCAGTCAAATGTTTCTCAGGGCTCTGCCTGTGGTCACTGGGAGGGTATTTGTGGTTTGGGTGTGGGTTTGGTGCCAAGTGCTGTTGCTTTATCCACAGGGCTCTAGTTTTCTGAGGATTTGGCAATGCCTATGAGGTTCCCCAAGCCCATGCAGCTTCTTTCATAGACCTGCAATGGTCACCAATCACCTGAGCTGTCCCAGTCCCAAACTTGCTTGAATCCGCTCTTTGGATCCATGCCCCAGCACTGAAATGCACACGTTCCTTCTTCTGCTGCCCGAAAATAAAAAAGAAAAATCAATCTATTCCACATTAGCATGACCAGACCATGCTCTTCAGGTCTTCTTCTTTAACACACTTACTGCTACGCATAGGCCCCTCTCTTCCTGCACTCCCATGTGTCTCTCAGACCTTTCACTCTTGTCCTCCAGTAATGGGCCAACACTCCAGGAGGCTGGTGCTTCCTCCGGGCTCATGGATGATTCCTGAGGACCATCCAAGCATGGGGAGTGCAAGAGAGGAGCAGAGCAAGGTCAGCTCATGGGCCATGCCTGAGCACAGCCACCCCCAGCAGCAGCCATTCCCATCTCCCAGGCACAGCCATGCCCACAGCATGCAAATGTCACTGCCATGTATGACTAGTCCAAGAGCAGGCTGCCTTCTTTCCAGGATCCCCCAAAGTCTTTCTCCTATTCCTCCTCCACCCGCAGACATCAGCCACATCCCACTTGCAGGCTCAGACATGGTTGTAAGGATTTGCTGAAGTCATCAGCCATCACCCTTCTCTACCTCACATCCCCTGACCCTCCCACACCACACATGGCCGCTCACTGCTGCTCAGGGCCTCTCACTCTTCAGAAGAGGCCTTGAGCTTCTTGCTTCTTCCTGGTGCTTATTATCATCTTCCTCCCTCCCTCCAGAGCTCATGGTGAGGTTTCTTGTCCATAACAGCACCTTGATGACCATGTTTTACTAAATGGGTGTCTTTTTGTGAGCATTTGTGCAGAAAGAGTAGTCTCAGGAAAAAAACAAATATATAAAAACTGATGCCAAGTGAAATGCCATGAAGACCTGAGGAGTTACCTGCATTGATGTGTCTTTCCTGGAAGGAGTCTGTCCCAAGAAGGGCATCCAGCTTCTGCCGCTCTCTGGAGAGGCACATGAGCAGTGTCTGTGCACCTGGGGAGGAACAGGGTGATTTTTGCCAGACCACCCTTCATCTGAACCACTTAGATATGTACTTATGGATGGGGTGTCGTGCCTTATACTGCAAATACCTATTGGATTGGCACTGGTCGTGGGGCTGCCACAGATGCAGACTGCTGTGTTGCAGGTATTTATATGTAGGCAGATGAACCCTTTTCTATTTTTTTAATTATTATTATTTTTAATACTGACACTCTTAGAGAAATTACACAAAGACTTGAATGATTATTGATGCATTTTAACATGATTATCCACAGAAGGCCCAGCAGCTTTGCATCTCAAGAAAAGGGGTGCCAGAGGCCAAGGGCAGGATGGCTTGGGCTCTGTCCTGGCATCTGGAAACTGAAGTGTGCGCCCATCTCCCAACACCTGCCCTGCTCAGTGAAGGGTGTGAGAAACTCTGAAGTCACAGCCATGACAGGTATCTTATGTCTAACTGCAGACAGTGTTGTCCTGCCAGCTCAGGATTGGAGCTTCCATCCCTGAAGGTATTGAAAAGATGTGTAGACATGGCACTTAGGGATATGGTGTAATGGGTGGGCTTGGCAGTGTCATATTTACGATTGGACTTTATGACCTTAAGGGTCTTTTCCAACCTAAATCATGATTTGAGTCAAAACCATTTCAATTCCCATCACCTCCAGCTTCCTCCGAGGTCGGCTGTTGTGTGGCACCACTCACCTGGCTCTCCAGGCAGGTTGGGTACTGGTTTGAGCCTGCATTGGGAGTTTTCCCCTTTCTGGGGTAAAAGATCTTCAATGAGAGACAGTTGTAGAGATCTGAGTTGCAGAGATTTCAAGCAGTCCTTTCAAAATCTGAGCAGGCTCAATTTTGGAGCCAGCAAAAAATAGAGACAATCTCAAGTGTCTTCTTCAAGTTTTTGAAAAGTGGTACAGTCACTAATAAGAATAACACGGAATTCCTTATTCTTGATGATGATGATGATAAACTAAAGTTTTTTAATTTCATTCCCAACAGTCATTCTTGCTTCTCAAAAGAGCTGCTACGTCTCAGTAGCTGACCTCTTGCATGGAGTTCTTTTTAAGAGCTTTTTCTCTCACTTCTACTAGTTTTATCATTTAAAAAGTACATCCTAGGAGAGAATTGCCCTGAAATCACCCCTCTTTCATGCTTCTTCCCCTTTTTTTCTGGTGTGAGGGGAGGTGACATAGGGCAGTTTTATTTCTTTTTTGACCAAAGAATGACAAGGAACAGATCCCAGGTAGGTGCAAAGGCACAAAGGAAGCCAGAATGTTTATGTGGTGTGCACTGACACACACCGTCACCTGCATTTCCAGTCTCTGAAGTTCCAATGGTGCAACAGAGTCTGGAGTTCTGAGCTCCCTTCATCTGCCCTGCGTGACACATGTAAAATGAAACTACCCCAGCCAAAGAGTTGGTTTTGATTCTCTTCACAGCCTGAAGCACCACATGGGTCAGGAGACAAGCCAGGATACCCAACGAGGACTCGCATGCTCTGCACTTAAAGTTCAGGTGTTCCCGAGAATCTCAGCAGACAAGTTGTGGCGATTCGTGGGTGCAAGGAACTGGTCAAAAGCCTCGTCTCCATTTCTGTAACGATGGCTTTGCTGCCTGGCTGGTGTGCAGACTCTGTACATGGATGCTGACACCTGTTGAGCAACCTGCTCTGAAAGGATCAACAAGGTGGGCATGAGGACAGCAGAACAGAACAACCTGGGTGGGGGCAAATGAAAAGGGATGCACAAGATGTGGTCAGGGCTGTTTGGGGGCACATGTAAAGCAGCCCTGCACCTCATGTGAATTATTCCTGTGGCCAGGGAGAACTTGAAAGCTGTCCCTAAATTGAAAA
The DNA here is from genome assembly GCF_036013445.1 of Caloenas nicobarica. Classification (NCBI taxonomy): domain Eukaryota; kingdom Metazoa; phylum Chordata; class Aves; order Columbiformes; family Columbidae; genus Caloenas; species Caloenas nicobarica. The sequence continues at coordinate 1,063,077 of NC_088272.1, forward strand.
CATGAAGGGAATGAATGGACAGCATCATTCAGGCTGGATGGGACCTCGGGAGGTGTCTTGACCAACCTCCTGCTCAAAGCACGGTCAGACCAGATTACTCAGGGCTCTATCCAAACACATCTTGGACACTTTCTGGGCCAGAGTGGATGCGCACCCCTGGGAAACAGCTTCCAGGGCTTGACTGTCCTCAGGATTGGAAAGTTTCTCCCTTTCTATAGCACCTTTCCAGGCCCAAACATCCAGATTATTTTTTACCCGTCTACTTACACACTGACACAGACCATAATATCCTACCTTGGACACAAGAATATTGCAGGGGATGATGCTGAATGCCTTGCTGACTTCCAGGTAACAGACCACCACTGCTGTCCCCATATCCTGCAACCCTGTCCTTTCCTCACAGAAAGCAAAGAGGATGGACAGGCACAACCTGCCCTGAGTAAACCCCATCACCTTCTCTTTCAGACACCCAGAAATGAGGTCCCAGTGGCCATGTTCTGGGGTACAGCCCTTAGTTCCCCTGCTCGCCCACTGGCCAATTTTGAAAAGTGCACGTAATGTGTGAGAGCTGCCAGTGGTCAGGGAGTCCCCCCAGTCTCCATGAGCTTTCCAAGATGTTGGAGAGTGGCCTCAGTGTGACATGGTCCTGCTGTCTCAGCTCCTGGGATGCTGCCCCTCCTGTCCCATAGACTGGAAAGGATTGTGTTAGTTCCAGGGACCCCTGACTTGATCCCCATCCACTGCCGGTTGTTCCGCCTCCAGCCACAGAGGCCTGGGAGAGCTTGCTGGTGAAGATGGAGGACCAGAGACACAGAGAATATCACTTCTTTCCCTTATTAAATTCATCAGTAACTACAAGTTGTTTGTTTCTCCTTTAACTGTTCCTGCAGTAGTAACAGCTCATTATAAGGCTCTTGAATTGCCTTACAGGTCTAGACTGAGTTTTGCTCTGGACCGTTGCTGTGCTTGGAGGCTTCTGTGCTTGCAGACCAGATGAACTAACTTCTGCCACCCTGCCTTGGCAGTTTATTCCATCCCTGTCACAGCTCTGTCTGCAACACTGACAGCTCCAGCTCCCCCAGTCAGGTCCCTGGCTGAGGACATTGCCTCACATCTGGGCTGAACCACCCCAGCTGTGGCACCAGGAAACCTCTGAGTCGGCCCATGGAAACCTGGTACCAAGTGTCCAAGAGCCCATGTGTGCAAATGCTTTGCTTCAGAGCACAGACACGGGATGGCCAAAGATTGCTGAATTTCTCTCTAGACCTAGGAGTATAAAACCAGAATATCATGCCTAAATTCTTTCCGGGGAACATGTTCCTCCCCCAGCTTGGAAAAATTAGATCCTTTGCTGTAACATTCCTGGTGTCCTGCCTAATGATGGGACAAGAAAAGGTGATTCCCATACCAATTTATTTTTTAATACAAAGAACACAATGATGGCAAGAAGTGTCACTGCTGAAGAGAGAGAATCTACATCACTGATTACTTGAGGTTGTTTCAAAGGATGTGCCCCTGGAGCCCCAGGGACAGAGGGAGGGAGCCCAGAGGGGACAGAGGAAGGGACATCGTGGGCTGCTCCTGTGCTGCTGAGCTGGGCTGGGCTCCTGGGACAGAGGGAGCTCATGGCAAGCGGCAGCGCTGCAGAGAGACAGCTCTGCCCAGGAGCAGCTCCTCTGCAAAGCGCAGCAGGGCTGAGGGCTCTGCCTGCAGCACCGAGGGCAGAGGAGCCAGGGTGACAGGGGGAACGCAGTCTGGGGTGGGAGGACAGATGAGAGCTCACTTGGAGAATAATCCTCACAGCCCTTAGCATGGTAAGTTTCTGGCTCCAGGGCAATGCAGTTGCAGTTCCTGGAAAGATCTAAAGCTGGTACCTCTTACAGTTTATGAGACTTTTCAGGAGGGCTCTCTCAGTGTCTCTAATATTGAGGAGGATGTTCCCCAGAGCAGGGCTTCCCTGCTGCACCATCGGAGGGACAGGACATGATGGCTTCTTTCTCCCAGGGATGGTTGTAGAGATGTGCATCTGCAGAGCAGGGTCCCTGTACCCCAGGGCTGTGCCGGGGCAGGGACTCTGCCGCCTGCCAGGGTCAGCGCTCAGCCTGCCTGGGGACATCCCCACGGTGCTGTGGGGAGAAGCTGTGGGGGAAGTAGTGACCCCTATCAGGGCAGGAAAGGTGCTTCTGCTGTTAAGGGGGTGCTGTGTGGGTCAGGGCTCCTCACAGCTCCAGATGACCCACAGGAGTTTTCCAAGGATTTTCCCCAAGAGTTTTAATGAAAACTCCCCACAGGAGTTTTTTCCAAGAGTTTTCCCCAAGGACAAGATCAATGCAAGGATTAGCAGACAGATAAGGAGCTTTCCTGAGCCTGCCTTTCAGTTTCTTATCCCAAGGGGTGGGGTGTGCAGTAAAGGATAAAATGAAAATGAGCCCTCATGCTTAAAAAAGTCATTGAGACTCCTGAACTGCAAATTTGAGTGATGAGTATGTCTGCCAGAAGGCTGATAACATCCCTTCACCATCCCTCTGCCTATGGACAGCACTTGCATCACCTTTGCTGCACCCCTCAGCCTTTATCTGACTTGTCCTATTTCCCAACCTGCAAACAGGAAGATGCCCCCAGGCAGTGCCCTGTGAACAGGCAGGATCTGTAGGGCCAGCCTGAGGGCACAGAGCATGGGATGACCTGTGAGCACTAACAGGGAAGAGACATGGACAGGGAAACACCTCCCAGGAGGAAAATCTCCAGACTCAGAGATGTGATAAGGGAAGAAGAAACCAAAACCAGAAATGTTGTGGGAGGGAGAATTCAGAAATCTTTGTATGATCCCCTGCAGTGCAGATCCCCCCTGTGAGCAGCCCCCTCGCCTCCTCTCCCACCCAGCAAAGCCTCTGCCCTCAGGGCCGGGGGCTCCAAGGCATGAAGCAGCTCCTGTGCAGCCAGAGCTCCAGTTCCCTCTGCAGAGCACAGGGGCTGAGAGCAGCTGCCCGGCAATGCTGGTGTGTGGGAGGTGGCTGCACAGCTGGGGAAGGGTGACGCTGTCTGAGTGCCCGGCTGCCTCTGCCCTGGCCTCTCTCACACCCACCCTCACCGCAGTTTCCTTCTTGCTCCACTGCTCTGGGTCACTGTTGGTGTGATCTGGTTTTTGCTGTCAGGCTCTCTGGGGATGGGAGTTTCAGCTGCAGAGTCACAGCCTGATCTTGTGGGTCCTTTCCTGCAGCTGTGTCCATGGGAACACGTGTCCCAGCTTTGCTCTGAGCTGTGGGGCTGTGGGCAATGCAGTCTGTGGGGCTGGGGAATGAGCTGAATCTGCCTGAATCAAATGCCATTATTAGGACTCTTGGCTGTCTCATTGAGTTTTTCTTCCAAGCTGTGAGCTTCCCTCCAGGATGCAAACCTGTCCTATAGCACGTTAGCATTATCTGAATTCCCCATGCGGAAGTGCAGAGATGCTATGATGGAAGAAATGCTGTTTGGTTTGTGAAATGAGCCGTGTGTGTCCTGGGATAGAAGTGGGGTGCTGAGACCTGAGGAAAGGGTGAGACATGTCGAGGTCTGAGGTGGGTCCCTCTGCTCTCAGCAGTGCCTGGTGGCTTTTCAGGGTAACATGGCAGTGTGATCACCCTCCATCTCAGAAAGGTGCCAGCCCAGGGCAGCTGCAGCAAGACAGAGGGACAGAGCAGCTGACAGTCCCTTCTGCACCAGGAGCGGTTCCATCTGACAAAGCTGAACCCCAGGACTGGCCCCTGCCCCACCCATCACACAGGCTCAGGCGGACTCCTCAAGAGCCCCTGGGCAGAGACCCTGCTCTTCATTGCACACTCATCAAGCACCGACGAGGGCTCCAGCCAGGACGTTCTCCTGGAAAAAGAAAAGGGTCTCTTTGTGGGAGGGTCTGTGGGAAATGGCTTTGGTTTTTCCCAGACAAGTCTCATCTGAACCGTCACTGTCTTTTCCTCCTTGCACAGGTCCTCATGCCCACAGGCAGCAAATGTCCAACAGCAGCTCCATCACCCAGTTCCTCCTCCTGGCGTTCACAGACACACGGGAGCTGCAGCTCTTGCACTTCTGGCTCTTCCTGGGCATCTACCTGGCTGCCCTCCTGGGCAACAGCCTCATCATCACCACCATAGCCTGTGACCAGCACCTCCACACCCCCATGTACTTCTTCCTGCTCAACCTCGCCCTCCTCGACATGGGCTGTATCTCCATCACTGTGCCCAAATCCATGGCCAACTCTCTGTGGGATACCAGGGTCATTTCCTTTGCAGGATGTGCTGCCCAGGTCTTCTGTGTATTTTTCTTGTTAGGTGCAGAGTATTTTCTTCTCACCATCATGTCCTACGACCGCTACGTTGCCATCTGCAAACCCCTGCACTACGGGACCCTCCTGGACAGCAGAGCTTGTGTCCACATGGCAGCAGCTGCCTGGGCCACTGGGTTTCTCCATGCTCTGCTGCACACAGCCAATACATTTTCACTGCCACTGTGCAAGGGCAATGCCCTGGAGCAGTTCTTCTGTGAAATCCCCCAGATCCTCAAGCTCTCCTGCTCCGACAGCTCCGTCAGGGAACTTGGGCTTATTGTGGTTAGTGCCTGTTTAGTTTTTATGTGTTTTGTGTTCATCATACTGTCCTATTTGCAGATCTTCAGGGCTGTGCTGAGGATCCCCTCTGAGCAGGGACGGCACAAAGCCTTTGCCACGTGCCTCCCTCACCTGGCCGTGGTCTCCCTCTATGTCACCACTGCCTTGTTTGCCTACCTGAAGGCCCCCTCCATCTCCTCCCCATCCCTGGACCTGGTGGTGTCTGCTCTGTAGTCGGTGGTGCCTCCAGCAGTGAACCCCCTCATCTACAGCATGAGGAACCAGGAGCTCAAGGATGCCCTGTGGAAACTCATATCTTAGTGTTTTCTGAAGCAATAAACTGCTCATCTCCTTCTACACAGCAGTTTTAATGTAACCAGTTACAGGTCCAGCCTCTCATCTGTATTTTCTCTTGTTATTAGCCTTTTTTTAAATTGTGATAACATTTTCATCCCCTTTCTAATTCACTGTCTGCTTTTCTTTTATAACCCCTGGCTGTGTAAATGAGGAGCCATGATCTGTGTGTATTTAAACAAAATAAAGCATCCTGTAGTGACTTGTTTTTCAATATATATCCTTCCTGCAAGGCCTGTTTGGAGCTGCAGGGACAGCTCCTGTGTGCATGGGAGGAGGGGAAAAGAGTCCAGCCTGGCAGCCCTGCCAGGGAGCACCAGCGCTTGGCCTTCCAGAGCTGTTCTCGTTCCACTCCCACACTCTCCTTCTCATCCCTTGTGTTGGTGCAAGGCCTGAGTGCTCTGGCAGCCTGGTCACCGTCCTGCTGTGTGTGAGTCCTGTGAGCGCAGGCAGGGACAGGCCATGGGCACTGCTGTGACAGAGCTGGCCTCTGAACGGCCTTTCCAGAAAGAAAGGTGATCTCCTATGGGCAGGGCCAGAAGGTTTAGGTCTTTTTACAAAGCTTCTCTCAAAAACTTGGCCACGAAAGTGGCTACAGACGCAAACAGCAGGGTACAGCTGCACAGTGTGTGTGTGCAGGGCTGGGCACTCAGCAGTGTCCTCTCACAGCCAGGCCTCCTGCCAGAGACCTGCAGGACCAGCAGAGCAGGGGCTGGGCTGTGCCCCTGGGCTGCACCCCTCACAACCTTCCTTTCCAGCACTGGTCCCTCACCCACAGAGGTTGTTCTTCCCTCCATGGATGGACACTGAATGAGGAGGTCAGACGTCCATGTTTGCATTGTTCATATGAGATGTGAGCATGCACATCATGTATGAGAGGTGAGATGAACCCGAGTGAGCACAAACACCATCAGCTGTTCCTGGGGGTTCCATGAATGTCTGTGGGACAGACATTGTCTCGAGGTCACTTCACATTGAGAGTAACAGCCCATGGGAAACCACCCACTGGGATCTTCTTCCTTGAACTGAGATCCCCGTGTCCATTCCTCATGATGTGGAACATCTCAGATGAGTGCAGAGCAGGGTGACACACCACAGGGCTGAGGTGTCTCCCATCCCTACTGGCTACAGGAGGCCAGAGACCCACTGTGACTCCTGCCTCTGCGAGTAAAAGGGACAGACTGTCTCTGAACATCCCTGGGTGCATAAGGAGTCCTGAGACCAGCTCCGACACGGATGCCTGTTTGAACCCTGGCATTTCTGTGTGTGACTCCAGGAATAAACCTCAGTGGCCCAGTGAGATTCATCTCAGCTGCTGGGACAGGCTCATTGCAAGTGCTCCTGTCTGCTACATCACCCTTGCCCATGATTCTTGGTTGTGCTTTCAAAAGTGACAGCAGAATCAGAGAAGTTCTGAGTTCCTTGGGAAAGGAAGATGTCAAACCCATCTTCAAGAAGGGCAGGAAGGACAATTTGAAGAATTACGGGCTGGTCAGCCTACCTCTGTCCCTGGGAACGGGATAGGCCGCATCTTCCTGCACCAATCTGCAGGCACCTGAAGGACAAGGAAGGGATTGCTGAACCGAAAGGAGCGGAAAACCCAATGAGTCCCAAGAAATGCTCTGAACCCATTCCAGAGCTTTAGACCCCCAGGAAAGAGCTCAGTGACAGTGCAGCCCATGCAGTTGCATCTGTGTCCCTCACTGAGCAGCACAACCAGTGTGGAGTCACCCCATGGTCCTGCAGCCAACCTGCTCTGTAGAGCATCAGTGCCAGGTTGGGGCCCTGTGGGGAGCACAGGGAAGGGGCCAGGAGCACCAGACCAGATCAGAGGAGGGATGGGGGGAGATCAGACAGGAGCTGACCGGGGCTGGAAATTGCCTTGGAGAGAAAAATGCTGGTGTTCAGCTGCCCCAAGATAATACCCAGAGTTCAGGGTGCAGGGCCAGAAGTCCTTGCTGTCCTGGTGCTTCACCAGGCCGGGGAAGTAGCTGGAGAAGGATCGGTGTCCCCCACTTGCCATCTTTTAGTGCATCATCCCTTGTGAAGGGTGGCATGGAAAGCAAGTCTGGGACCCTGTTTCAGGATTTGCACCGAAGAAAGTATTCACCCAGAAGCCACATCATTTTGCTCTGGTACTTCAGTCCTGGTGCTCATCACATGTCCTTAAGACAAACTTATGCACCCCTCTTGTCAACCTTACCCCAAAAGTCACCCCTAGACAAGGCTCCTGAGCTGGGGCCGAGCTGGAGAACTGGGGTCCAGCTGTGACCAGAGGAAGGACAAGGCCTGTCCTGGGTCCTCTAAAGGGCCAGCAGCCTCTGTGATCTCCACCAGAAAAGGCAGCATGCAGGAAACTGTAGACCATCCCCAAGCCCATTGGAGGCCCTTAGGAAGAGTTCCTCTCTCCAAATATCCAGCCCAGCTTGTTGCTGCATGAACAACCAGGAGAAACTGCCCCAGGACCCTCATTCCAGACCCCATCTCCTCCACCCCATACAGGCAGTGCTCTCCCCCTTGTCACTGAGGTGGTTCCAGGGACCCAAGAGACACCTGTGGGGAGGAGATGCTGGATAGGGATTCGATGTCCTTCAGTGCTCCTCATGGCACCTCCTGCTGGGCTTTGTGCCGCTGGTCACAACCCTCTGAGCCTGGCTGTTCAGTCAGTTCTCAGTGGTGCTAAACAGGAATATGCCCATGAGCACATTGGGCTGCACTGGGAGGAGTCACACAACTGGAGTGTTCGATGTCAGTCTGGCCTTTTGCCGTTCTGCCATTTTGCAGTTGGCCTTTGGGCCTTTTGCACTTTTACTTTCTCTTGCTGGGATCGGCTGTTCAGGACCAGGGCGCTCCCTTCTCTTGGGCTGTCTGTTTGGCACAACTGGAGTTATGTGAGGGACTGCACTGAGTATCATATATTTTACTTTATGTATATTCTAGTATATTAGTAGTAGTAGTGTATTATTTTTATTGTCTTATTATTTTTTTTTTCTAAACCCACAAGTTTCTCCCTTCCCTTTCAGTTCTCTCCCTTACCCCACTTGGGGACTAGGAGCAGGATATGAGCAGCTCTCATGGTCTTAGTTGGTGGCTGTGGTAAAACCACGACAAGAAAGAGTACTAGTAGCTTCAGAAATCTTGAAAATCACTTTCCAAGATGATGGCACTTTTTTGGGTTTGGTTTTTTTTTTTGGTAGAGGGAAACAACATGAGAAAGGAAAACCGTCAGAAACTGCAGCTCTGGAGGTCCAGAGTGGACCTCAGGATAAATAAATGTCATTCTGAGCACAGTGCTGTGGTCATTCAGAAGGACTCTGGATCAGCCATGGCTTTGTGTTTCAAGGAACAGCGGGTGGGGATGGAGAGACAGCAGCACAGGTGGGGACACACTGGGGTGAGAACAAGCTGGGGAAGCGCATGGGGTGTCTGCAGCCTGTGGGGAAACAGCCACAGGCCTGGGACAGTGTAGGATGGACCATGGTGGAGATGGCCAAGGGCGCTGGCAAGGCTGCATGTCCCTGAAAGCCCCGAGGTCTTTGTCCCCTTGGCTATGGCTGATGTCCCTGACAGCGAGGCCGAAGAGGAGACACATGGTTGTCATGGCCATGGCACCCCATTGCCTCCTTGCACCCCCCAGGGAGTGTCACACCATTGTCCTGCACTGGGCATCACCCCCACATCCCCAGGAAGAGCCCTGAGACACACGTGAGGGACAGGATCTCCCTTCCCAGGGGCAGGGGGTCAAGGCTTGGCCATTCTCCTTCATCAAACAAATCAAGGGTTTTCTCAGCATCAGAGCTGCTGCACTTTGCCTTTGCCTGATGCAATCACTGCCTCCAATTATCTGCTCTAACGAGTCCCTGGGGAGGCTTTGTCAGTAACAGCCCTCAGTGGGGCCCATTAATGCTTCAAGGTACTTTGGGCTTTGCTTCTGACTTGGGCTTCTTGAGGAGATTCTTCAGTCTGTCCTTGGTATCTGAGGTTCATGGACTCAGCACCAAATACGCCATGGGGCTCATTAAAACACAGAAAGCCCTAACAAGCCATGTTTCTTTCCTAATTTTCTTCCAATCTTCAAGACTTGTAGAACTAACTGGAGAGGTTTCAATGGGACACTTACTGATGAAGATTTCAAAGAAGATTTCATAAAGGAGGGTTTTTTCTTTCAAGGGTATTTTCTGTCATTTTTCAGTGTGTAGAAGTGACAGCAGCATTCTGCAATGGACATTGATCCAGAGGGTCTCCTGAAGCCATCTGGACAGGCAGGAGAACAGTCCCTTGAGGCTGGACACTGTATGGACACTCTTGCTGCTCACCGCCCACCCCCAGTCTGCCCGTTCCCTCATTGGCCACCTGGGACTTGCATCACTTTTCCTCACATCAGACTTCTGCACTGAGCTCTGCAGGTGGATGCTGCAGCTCCTGCACACCAGCTCCCACCTGCTCTCCTGTGTAAACACTACACAATTTCATAAACACTAAACCACTTTCCTCAACTGTGTGTGTGAGCTGGATCTAATGAGGTCCACCATCCACACGGGACATCCACACAAGAACTGTTTTAGACAGAGAGATAGGAAAGGATATATATAAACACAATTAACACGTTAACTACCATGTTAATTAGACTTCTGAAGAATGAGGCAAGTTTGTAACTCCCTGAAGCTCTGAAGCAGAAAGCAGACAGTTGAGAGGCAACTGAGTGACCAAAGAGCAAGTGGAGGAGGAAACCTGAGAGCACTGGGAAGGGCAAACGTCCAGACAGTCTGCTGGAAAGTTGTCCTTTGACATGGACATTTAATCAGGAGAGGTGGAAACTCCTGAATGATGAGGGAGATGAAATAAAGGAGTGTTGGTAATAGAAGTACAGGGGAAGACCAACATTTGTTTTCATACTCTTAGTACACTTCCTGGTAATTCACTTTTTAGCATTTTTTTGCGTTTCTGGTGGGGGTTTTTTTGTTTGTTTTGGATTTTTGTGTTAATATGTTAAAAAAGAAACAAACAAACAAAACCAGAAACAAACAAACAAACCAACCAAACAAAAAACAACAAAAAAACCCCTACAAACCAAACCAAACCACAAAACAACAACAACAACAAAGTGCACCTTTCGAGGCAGACATCAGTCATCAGTTGTCTCACCATAAACAGCCAGTGCCATTTTCGGGGCCCCAGTGCACGGGAGGTGCTGGCCTGGGATTGGCATCTATCACAGAGGACCTGGGGGAGACCAGAGCACCTTGCGATGCAGGGGGAGCCTGGGCAGGGGTTCCCGGGGCATCTACACTGGCACCAGGTGTTTGTGTCCCTGGAGCTGAAGACATTTGTGTCCTAAATCCATTCCCAGTTCTGGAAAACTCTTTCCTTTACACAGAAAAGAAACCCTGCCCAAAAAAAAAAGAAAAATAAAGACAAGTATGTTGACACCTTCCTTTGCTTTGGATCTTTGTCTTCAGTTCTTCTTATTTCAATTTTCATTGACATTAAGTGACATCTGTTGGGCCTACAGGTATTAAGCCAAGATCATTTTGTGTCTTGCATAGCACCCCATGCCCTCTAAACCTTCCCTACCCAGGACTCCTCACACTTTGCCCAGAGCAAGTCACACTGAGCTGTTGGCTGGTTCACTGGTTGAGATGTTGGTTTAGATGGTCACCTCCAGCACAGCTGGACTCATGGCCCATAATCGTCTGCTCTGACCAGTTAGAAACAGAGCCCAGCATCACAATGGGATCATATGAGAAGTGAGGTTGAAGGGACCTCAGGAGTCTGCAGTCCAACCTGTCACAAACTGGGTCAGACCAAGGTGTTCAAGCCTTAATTCAATCAGAGATTGAAAACCTGCAAAGACAGAGCCTGTGCAGCCTCTCTGGGTGACCTGAGGCAGCACTTGGCTGAGCTCCTGGGGAAAAAGCTTTTCCTTATGTCCTGGCTGAACCTCTCTCACCTTCCACCCATTCTCTTTTGTGCTTCTACCACACACCATGGTGAAGAGCCTGGCTGTGTGTTCTCCATGACCTCCTGTAAAAGCCGGTCCGAGGAACAGTATTTCCCTCAACATCACCATCAGGGACTTGGAGAACAGATACCCTGACAGAAAGAATTGGACAATGGCTTGGAGAGAGGCCTGAGGAAAAGAACTGTGTTGCACAGGTCTCTCCAACCTGGGGGCTACAGGTAACAATGGCTGCTGTACGGATTCCACCTGCTGCCGCAGCCAGACTTGCCCCCACCTCCTAAAAGGAATTGTGTTGTACAGGTCTCTCCCACCTGGGGACAATAACTGCTGTCCAGAAGATGGATTTCACCTGCTGCCTCAGCCAAACTTGCCCCCACCTCCTCCCTGCTACTAAGGCCAACAAAGAAGAGCATGCGCAGAGGCTTGACGAAGGTCTTGATGTCACCCAATGGACCAGTAAGAGACCCCTGAACCGAGGCGACGCAGTCGGGTTCTGGCAAGCGAAGCGGGGACTCTTCAGACCTGCGCAGTTAAGCCTGGATGGCGAAAAAAAGGCGGTGATTGGCCTCAATCCCTGGGAGCGAGGTGGGGCGAAGAAGCATAAAAGACAATTCCGAAGTGGACATCATGGAGCTCACACCACCAAAGGATCACGCGTCATGACGGAGGACCAGCAGGACGCTGCTTTCGGGACCTGAGACCATAGGGACGCCTTTGGAACTCATGGTGGTAGCTAATCCTCTTTCCCCCTTTTTTTTTCTCTTTCTCTTTTCTCCACTTTCTCTATCGCGTGCCGATTTACAGACAAAATAATAAAGTTAACACTGTTTGGTTGGATTATGGCCCCTTGGTATTTTGGTCGCTTCGAGATCAAAGTAAATGAACCATCACGAGTCCATCAACGAATGGACTGTGACATTAAATTTGTGTCATGGACAGGAGTACTGTGTGGTCTATAATAGGGGAAGAAAGTTTCACTCCATTCACACCTGGCCCTACACCCGATAAGGTGAGAGGTGTCCAGAAAGCAAGGGGGGGCGATTCAGATTTCCCACACACCATGCACACCTTGGTGTTGAGTGCTCCAAACTTGACTTGAGGGCTCTGTCTCTCGGATCTCAAAGTGCAAATATAGGTGTTGTTCTCATGTTGATGAGAATTGCCTGCCAGGGAGAGTGAAGGGGCAATCCTGTGTCTTCGCGTAACTATGTTGAGCCTTCCCATAGCAGATTTTTGGCCCCTCCAACCACTCGGGAAAGAGAAGGGTGACACAGCAGTTGCTGTGCTTTTGTATAACTAAGTTGTCCCTTCCTGAAGTGGGTTTGGTCCCTTCATAATAAGAATGACTGAAAAGGCTGATAATCAAGATTTTTGGTTAGGGAAAGATAGAGACTCGTTCTACACACTTTTAGCAAAGTATGGGGCTCGACCCTCTGTATCTGGAGAAGATTGGGCTCGTGATAATTGGGCTGATTTACAGAGTGTAGTGGACCGAGTGATTTCTCTACAGGCTAAGTCTAAGTTTAGATCAGATAACAGCAAAGCTACAGCCTGTGCTGTCCGAGGAGCCAGCCTAGTCGCAGTGATTGAAGATCGCCTCAGGCAGCGTAGTAATGAAAGCAAAATTATAGAATCCCTTGAAAATCTGGTGCAGATTTTGCGAAAAACAATATCCAATTTAGAACAATTAGAAAATTGTTCACAACAATTAGAAAAAGAGGGAAGAAAACTGCTCATTAAAAGCTACTCTAAAGGAAGAATGTTTAAGAAACACGGGAGTGCTGAGGGAGCGGGAGCTAGAGGAGAAAAGTATCCAACAAATAAATCAAATTTACCCTCTGAAAGAATTGGAGGAGGTGAGAAAACGTGATGAGGAATACCCACACGTGAGACCCTTAGTGAAAACAGAATATTTTTATGCAAATGAGGAGGATACTGACCCTCACATTACAACTAAGCAAACACCTTACACTGCCACGAGCTGGCAAACTAAAGAAAGAGTATGGGCGCCTCCCTAAAGAACCTGAAATGGAGTACATGTGGCACATATCCCTAACTGGGAGAGACCAAATTCAGTTGAGTGAACAGGAAGCTCATGGTTACTGGGGGCATGAAGTTTTCTTAACAACTGGTGACAGACGTGCCCCGTGGTCCCTAACCCAGTGAGCTGCTTATTGGGCTGGAGGGCTAAACCCTTTCGATAGGGGAGAGCCCCTGGCAATCACTGTCACACCTGATCAATTGCTAGAAAGTGTACACAAAGCAGCCTGCTTGCAAATGATGCATGAAAGAAAATTGATTCCCGAATGTGAATCCCCAATGATGATGCCAGTGAATCCTGACATGATCACTCCTTTGATAAGGGGACTCCCAGAGTCACTTGGAAGGTTTGATCAGAAGCCAGGGTACCAGAAGTGGGAGCCAGAGGGATGGACCTGACACTGCCGTTGATTCACTGTTCACCCCTGCCCCGACTTCCCCCAGCCAACCAAATACTAAAAAGGTGTGGATGTGGGGGGAAGCAGCACAAGAATTGATACATTATATAATAGGAAATATGGCCCTGTAAAAATCCTAGAAGAAAGGTCGAGAGGAATCTGTCATGTTGAAGTCAAGAATCTGCCCCTTTCTACCAGTACTGCTGCTGCTACCAGTGCTCCAAGAAAGAAGCATCCGCATATTAGAAGAGGAAAGGGGGAACAACCTAAGATCCGACAACAATGGTGGGTTTTGGGAATTAAAAAGGGAGTTCCCGGAGATATAATGGAGGGCTTACTTACCCCTTGATAAACTGAGTAAACAGGTGTCAAGGTGGCATAATCCAAAAGAACATTCACAGAGCATGAAAGAAGTCCTACCTGGTACACCTTCAGCTCCCTTCTCCACCAAGGATGAAACTCTCCCAGAAACAGGAAAACGAGAACCTGCATTCCCTCCATTCCGCACTCATACCTGAGGGCAGGACGTGACAGGCTGTGGATATTACAACATAGTCCAGAAGCTTCTCAGTCTCTCTGGGCACCTCCTTTGCTGAGGACCCTGTCAACTGACTGAGGGTCCCACCCCTCCTGCCCCCCAGCTGGTGCAGGTGAAGTCACCCTGCCCGGGGCAGGGGAGGATGTGACTGTCAGCACCTTGGTACCACCCTGGTGTGTACGTGGGGACAGGCACAGTGGGGCACAAAAGGTGCGAAGGAGCCATCGACTGCCCCATTGAAGGCTCTGGATCTCAGGGGGATGTGCAACTGCCACAGTGGGGCATTGTGATGTCACTGGTGATGTCACAAAGGGCCCCACCCAGGCACCCTTTAAAAGCGGGGCTGGGGGTGCAGAGCTGCATCCTCTGGCAGGACAGGGAGGTGGCCACTCCACCATGGCCCTGTCCTGGTGAAAGAGGAGACGTGGTGGCAGCCGGACACGCTGCCATGGCCGGCACTGCTACCGGAGTCATTCTCGCTGCCGCTATGTCCCATCCCTGGAAACTGTGAGGCCACTAAGAGCCAAAATCTCCCATCCCTGGACACCTTGGGCCGCTCAGGGTTAAATTTCCTGTCCCTGGACCCATTAGGGCCCCAAAACTTAAAATGGCACGTCCCTGGACTCCTTGGGCCACTGAGAGCCAGAATGTCCCATGCCAGACACCGGATATCCCATCCCTAGAGACTTTGGGACCAAGACCTAAAATGTCCCATCCCTGGATCCAAGATGTCCCATCCCTAGACAATTTAGGCCACCCAGGCCCAGATATCCCATCTCTGGACCCCATGAAGCCTCCGAGACCCAGGATGACCCATTCCTGGAAACTTTGGGGACACCAAGTCCTAAGATGTCCCATCTCCAGCCCCCTTGGACCACCCAGACCAAGATTTCCCATCTCTGGACAACTTTGGCCACAAAGACATAAAATGTCCAATCCCAGAACCCGGATGTACCATCCCTGGAGACTTTGGGTGATCAAGACCTAAAATGTCCCATCTCTGGACCCCTCAGACCACCAAGACCAAAAATGTCCTATCCCTGGACCACTTGGGCCACAGAGAGCAAGGGTGTCTCATCCCAGACCCCGGATGTCCCATCCCTGGACATTTGGGCCAACCAGAGCCAAGAGGTCCCATCTCTGGACCCCTTAGGCCAAAGTGACCAAGATGTCTCATCCCTGGACACTTTGGGCCAACAAGACCCAGGATGTCCCATCTCTGGACACAATATGTCCCATCTCCAGCCCCCTTGAGCCACCAATACCTAAATGCCCCAATCCATGGACCACCCAGGCCAAGATGCCAATTCCCTGGACACTTTGAACCACCAAGACCCAGGATGTCCCTTTTCTGGACCCCTTAGGCCACCAAGATATAAAACGTCCAATCCCAGACCCCTGGACACATTTGGCCACCAAGACCTAAAACGTCCCATCCCTGGACACTTTGGGACACCCAGGCCTAGATGTCCCATCCCTGGACACTGTGAGGACACCAAGACCAAGGATGTCTCATCCCTAGACCCTTTGGGGACACCAAGTCCTAAGATGTCCCACGTCCAGCCATCTTGGGCAACCAAGACCAAGATGTCCCATCTTTGGACTCCTTGGGCCACTGTGAACCAAAATGACCCATCTCAGAGCTCCGATGCCCCATCCCTGGAAACTTTGGGCCACTGAGACCAAGATGTCCCATCCCTAGATCCAAGACGTCCCATCTCTGGACACAAAATGTCGTATCCCTGGACACTTTGGGCCATCAAGATGCAGGATGTCTCATCTCCGGAACTTTTAAGCCACCAAGACCCAAAATGTCCCATCTCCAGGCATCTTGGGCCACCAAGTCCTACAGTGTCCCAACCCTTGGGCCCATTGGACCACCCAGGCCAAGATGTCCCATTCCTGAACACAAGAAGTCCCATCCCTGCACACTTTGGGCCACCAAGACGAGGATGTACCATCTCCAGTCATCTTGGTCCACCAAGACCAAGATATCGCATCACTGGACCCCTTGGGCCACCGAGACCAATATGTCCATTTCCTGGAGCAAAGATGTCCCCTGTGAGCAGGTAAAACTAAGCTGGTTTCATCAAATTTATCTAATAGATTTCCTATCAAGGGTTTGAGTAGAGAAACGTTCCTCAGAGGAGCTGCTGTATTTACACTGGGGCATTTTATATCTCTGCTTCTGCCTCTTTTTTCCATTCTTCCTCTTCCTCTGTCTATTCTGATGTGCAAGAGCTCTCCAAGGAAAAGATTCATGGAATCCTACAATAACACAGGTTAGAAGAGATCCCTGAACACCACCTCTGTCCAACTGTCATTTATGGCACTCTAATGAATAGCTGATAGCATTTGTGCTCCCTTGGGTTCATCTCACCACATGCACGCAGTGGACATGCACATGATGTGTATGTTTACAACTCATCTGCACAATGAAAACATGGATTTTTAACCTAGTATTTCATAGAATCATAGAATGTCCTGAGCTGGAAGGGACCAACATGGATCATCGAGCCCAACTGCTGTCCCTGCACAGGACACCCCACAGGTCACACCGTGTGTCTGAGGACGTTGTCCAGTCTCTTCTTGATCACTGTCAGGTTGGGGTGTGACACCTCCCTGGGGAGCCTGTTCCAGTGCCCAGCACCCTCTGGGTGAAGAACCTTTTCCTCATGTCCAACTGACCCTCCCCTGGCACATCTTCCTGCCATTCCCTTGGGTTCTGTCACTGGTCACCAGAGAGAAGAGATCAGTACCTACTCTTCCTTCTCCCCTTGTGAGGAAGCTGTAGCCACCATGAGGTCTCCTTTTAGTGTTTTCTTCAGCTCTGATGGTGAGAAACCCCTTGGTTTGCTTTCTGCAGCAGAAAGGAGAAGCCATGAGCCCCAGGCAATGGGAAGGGGGATCCTGTCCCTCACACACGGCTCAGGGCTCTTCCTGGGACCGTGGGATGTGGGTGTGCAAGGCCGAGGGAAGGACAACGCTGGGACAACAACTTCCAGCTTCCCCATGGGGCCGCAAGGAGGCAACGAGGCCCCAGTGCCATGAGGACAACATGTCTTCTCCTAGGCCTCAGTGGCAGGGACAACTGCCATGGCCAAGGGGACAGAGACCTGGGTTCTGTTGGTGCCTTGAGCCTCTCCAGCGCCCTTTGCCATCTCCATCACAGGCTGTTCTACACAGTCCTACACCTGCCCCTCTTTCCCTGCAGGCTGCAGACACCCATCTGCTTCCCCACCTGCTCTCACCCCAGCATTTCTGTCCCTTCACTGATGTGTCTGCACCCTCCCTGCCTGTTCTTTGGAACACAAAGCATGGGCTGATCCAGCTCCCTCTGGGTGACCTCTTGCACCACAGCACTGCCCTTCCAGTGACATTTTTTCCTCCTGATATCCAGTCTCCACTTCCCAATCTGCACTTGGTAGCTTTTTTTTCCTCTCCTGGTTGTTCCTACTACTTGGGAAAGCTCAGCCACCTCAGAAACTGCCCATCAAGCAGGGAACCCTACCTGTTAGTCTTCTTGTGGTCTTCCACTAGACCGGAGAGAAGTAACCTCACCATGACTGCTGCTGGACCTTCACCTTCTCTGATAGACATGAGCATATCCCTGTTTCTGTCCCATCATGTACTCAGGTGGGATGGACATGACAACCTGTCTCCAAGGCCTCTTCCTGGGTAGGGCCTGTGGGTACTTATGCAGAGGTTCTTTCCCAGCCACGTTCCTGCTGCTGGGCTGTCACCTCCAGAGACAGAACTGACCTCACTGTCCCCTTCACAGTCACATACTGCTTACTGGATTATGAGTGCCTGAGACACAACTGATGTCATAACACACCATACCCATCCATAAAACCCCTATGGCCCAGGACCTGACCAGATGATTGTATGTTTCTTTTATCAAAGTTATCAAATACATTTCCTACTAACGATTTAAGTGGGGAAATATCCCAGTGCTGCATCTAGGCTGATTTCTCTGGTATGTAACATCCAACATGAAGTGAGCTCTAGACACTGTCTGCCCCACAGGCCTTCATGGAATCTCAAGGAATGGCTGTTTGTTTTCACCTGGGCTCATCTCACCTGAGGTTCCTCTCACCTCACATACATGACGTGCATGCTCACAGCTCATCTGTTCGATGAAAACCTCCTGTTGCCACTCCGAAGGGATGGGAGGTACCTCAGCCCTAAGGTGTGTCCCCCTGCTCTGTATTCGTCTGAGATGTCCCATGTCACGTGGAATGGACACAGGGAGGGATCTCAGTTCAAGGAAGCACATCCCAGTGCTGCATTCTGGTGGATTCCCATGGGATGTTATTCTCAACATGAAGTGACCTCGAGACACTGTCTGTCCCATGGGCCTTCATGGAACCCCCTGGAATAACTGATGGCGTTTGTGCTCACTTGGGTTCATGTCAACTCATGTACATTATGTGCATGCTCACATCTCATCTGTACAATGCAAACTTGGACTGCTGAGCTACTCATTCAGTGTCCCTCCATGGAGGGAAGAACAACCTCTGTGAGCTGGGGTGAGAGGACAGGGCTGGAAATGTTGGTTGTGAGGGGCCAGTCCATGACGATGCCCTGGGGCAGCTTCCACGGGGTGTCCAGTGCACATGGCACAGCCCAGCCCCTGCTCTGCTGGTCCTGCAGGTCTCTGGCAGGAGGCCTGGCTGTGAGAGGACACTGCTGTGTGCCCAGCCCTGCACACACACACTGTGCAGCTGGACACTGGTGTTTGCATCTGTGGCCACCTTGTTGTGCATGTTCTTGACAGAAACTTGAAGAAGACCTAAGCCTTCCGGCACTGCCCTGAGGAGAGCACTCTTCTTTATAGAAGTACTGTTACAGAGGCCAGCTCTGTCACAGCAGTGCCCATGGCCTGTCCCTGCCTGCGCTCACAGGACTGACACACAGCAGGACGGTGACCAGGCTGCCAGAGCACTCAGGCCTTGCACCAACACAAGGGATGAGAAGGAGAGTGTGGGAGTGGAACGAGAACAGCTCTGGAAGGCCAAGCGCTGGTGCTCCCTGGCAGTGCTGCCAGGCTGGACTCTTTTCCCCTCCTCCCATGCACACAGGAACTGTCCCTGCAGCTCCAAACAGGCCTTGCAGGAAGGATATATATTGAAAAACAAGTCACTACAGGATGCTTTATTTTGTTTAAGAGAAAAAGAGAGCACGGCTCCTCATTTACACAGCCAGTGGTTAAAAAAGAAAAGCAGATAGAGATTTAGAAAGGGAATGAGAATGTTATCACAATAAAAACCAACTTCAATAAAAACAGAAATTACAAGTGAGAGGCTGGACCTGTAACTAGTTACATTAAAACTACTATGTAGAAGGAGAGAAGCAGTTTATTGCTTCAGAAAACACTAAGATATGAGTTTCCACAGGGCATCCTTGAGCTCCTGGTTCCTCATGCTGTAGATGAGGGGGTTCACTGCTGGAGGCACCACTGAGTACAGAACAGACACCACCAGGTCCAGGGATGGGGAGGAGATGGAGGGGGGCTTCAGGTAGGCAAACATGCCAGTGCTGACAAACAGGGAGACCACGGCCAGGTGAGGGAGGCACGTGGAAAAGGCTTTGTGCCGTCCCTGCTCAGAGGGGATCCTCAGCACAGCCCTCAAGATCTGCACATAGGATACCACAATGAACACAAAACACCCAAATGATAAACAGACACTAACTACAAGGAGCACAGCTTCCCCGGAGTGGGACTGTGAGCAGGAGAGCTTGAGGATCTGGGGGATTTCACAGAAGAACTGGTGCAGGGCATTGCCCTTGCACAGTGGCAGTGAAAATGTATTGGCCGTGTGCAGCAGAGCATTGAGAAACCCAGTGGCCCAGGCAGCTGCTGCCATGTGGACACAAGCTCTGCTGCCCAGGAGGGTCCCATAGTGCAGGGGTTTGCAGATGGCAACGTAGCGGTCGTAGGACATGACGGTGAGAAGTGAATATTCTGCTGTAGCACAGAAAAAGAAAAAAAAGAGTTGGGCAGCACATCCCGAGTATGAGATGGCCCTGGTGTCCCAGAGGCTATTGGCCATGGATTTGGGGACAGTTGTGGAGATGGAGCCCAGGTCGAGGAGGGCGAGGTTGAGCAGGAAGAAGTACATGGGGGTGTGGAGGTGCTGGTCACAGGCTATGGTGGTGATGATGAGGCCGTTGCCCAGGAGGGCAGCCAGGTAGATGCCCAGGAAGAGCCAGAAGTGCAAGAGCTGCAGCTCCCGTGTGTCTGTGAATGCCAGGAGGAGGAACTGGGTGATGGAGCTGCTGTTGGACATTTGCTGCCTCTGGGCATGGAGCACTGTCACAGGAGGGAATAAAAGCGACATGTTAGGGGAGACTTCTCTGAGCAAAATCAAAGCCATTTCTCACACACCCTCCCCTGCTCCACACCCCTTGTCCTTTTCCAGACCTCCCTTCGGGTCCGTGGCTGAGCCCTGGGTGGTGCTGGCTGGAGGTGCCGTGAGGAGCAGGGCCTGTGCCCGCTGGCTGCCCAGGAGTCAGCCCTGCTCTGCAGCAGGGGTCATGGAACTGGGGGCAGGGGACGGAACTGGGGACAGGGGACGGACCTGGGGTTCAGCTGTGTCAGATGGACCCGTTCCTGGTGCAGAAGGGACTGTCAGCATCTGGTCTCCTAGTGATAATGAACCAAGACGGAACAAGGCAGTTTGAGAGGCTTGTTTTTTTCCAGCTTCCTGCAACTCCCCTGAAGAGTGCTGTTGGGTGTCAGAAACCCTCAGCATTTCTGCTGCACTCAGGGAGAACAGAGCGAGTCCTGCGAGACGAGAGGATGCCTGTGGGTCAGTGCAGAGTGAGGGCAGCTGCTCTGTCCCTCTGTCTTGCTCCAGCTGCCCTGGGCTGGCACCTTTCTGAGATGGAGGCTGATCACACTCCTATGTTACCCTGAAAAGCCACCAGGACTGCTGAGAGCAGAGGGATCCACCTCAGACCATGACATGTCTCATGCTTTCGTCAGGTCTCAGCACCCCACTTCTATCCCAGGACACACACGGCTCATTTCACAAACGGAACTGCATTTCTTCCATCATAGCATCTCTGCACTTCTGCATGAGTAATTCAGATAATGCTAACATGCTATAGGACAGGTTTGCATCCTCGAGGGAAGCCCACAGCTTGGAAAAAAAACACTCAAGGAGACAGCCAAGGGTCCTAATGATGGCATTTGATTCAGGGAGACTCAGCTCTTTCCCCAGCCCCACACACTGCATTGCCCACAGCCCAACAGGGCAGAGGAAAGCTGGGACACGTGTTCCCATGGACACAGCTGCAGGAAAGGACCCACAAGATCAGGCTGTGACTCTGCAGCTGAAACTCCCATCCCCAGAGAGCCTGACAGCAAGAACCAGATCACACCAACAGTGACCCAGAGCAGTGGAGCAAGAAGGAAACTGCGGTGAGGGTGGGTGTGAGAGAGGCCAGGGCAGAGGCAGCCGGGCACTCAGACAGCGTCACCCTTCCCCAGCTGTGCAGCCACCTCCCACACACCAGCATTGCCGGGCAGCTGCTCTCAGCCCCTGTGCTCTGCAGAGGGAACTGGAGCTCTGGCTGCACAGGAGCTGCTTCATGCCTTGGAGCCCCCGGCCCTGAGGGCAGAGGCTTTGCTGGCTGGGAGAGGAGGCGAGGGGGCTGCTCACAGGAGGGATCTGCACTGCAAGGGATCATATAGATTTTTCTGTGTTCTCCCTCTGATAACAATTCTGAGTTTAGTTTCCACTCATTTCTGATCATTTCCCTGCTTCCTGGAGATTCTCCCCTGGGAACTGTTTTCCTGTCCATGTCTTTTCCCTGTCAGCACTCACAGACCATCCCACCCTCTGTGCCCTCACCCTGGCCCTACAGATCCTGCCTGTTCACAGGGCACTGCCTGGGGGCATCTTCCTGTTTGCAGGTTGGAAAACAGGACAGGTCAGACTAAGGCTGACGGGTTCAGCAGATGTGATGCTGGTGCTGTGCACAGGCAGAGCAGCAGCTGAAGGGACGGTATGAGGCTTCTGGCAGACGTACTGATCACTCAGAGTTGCAGTTCAGGAGTCTCAGTGACTTGTTTAAGCATGACAGCTCATCTTCATTTTATACTTTCCTGCACCCCCCACCCCTTGGAAAAAGCAACTGAAAAGACAGGCTCAGGAAAGCTCCCTATCTGTCTGCTAATCCTTGCATTGGTCTTCTCCTTGAGGCATCAACTTGCAAAAAATCCTGGGGGTGATCTGGAGCTGTGAGCAGCCTTGACCCACGCAGCACCTCCTCAACAGCAGAAGCACCTTTCCTGCCCGGATAAGGGTCGCTCCTTCCCCCCACAGCTTCCCCCCACAGCACCGTGGGGATCTCCCCGGGCAGGCTGAGCGCTGACCCTGGCAGGCGGCAGAGTCCCTGCCCCGGCACAGCCCTGGGGTGCAGGGACCCTGCTCTGCAGGACAGCCCTGGGCACCCCTGGGTGCTCACCCAGCTTCACAGCTGTTCAAAATTGCCTGACAAGAGCCCCCTCCTTACAGATCCCTCAAGCTGTGCCTGTGCTAACTTGAGGAGATGCCTCCAGGAGCTACAGCTGCATTGCCCTGCACCCAGAGACTTACCATGGCAAGGGCTGCAAAGATTTCTCCTCCAGTGAGCTCTCAGCCGTCTCACTACCCCAGACTGTGTTTCCCCTCTCTGTGCCTGTCTCCTCTCCCCTCGGTGCTGCAGGCAGAGCCCTCAGCCCTGCTGCGCTTTGCAGAGGAGCTGCTCCTGGGCAGAGCTGTCTCTCTGCAGCGCTGCCGCTTGCCATGAGCTCCCTGTGTCCCAGGAGCCCAGCCCAGCTCAGCAGCACAGGAGCAGCCCAAGGCGCTTTAATGACCCCTCTGGTGGGTTTGCTGCTGAGTCCATGAACAACAGACCCTGGAGGAAGCTGAAGAAACCTCTCAAGAAGCCCAAGTCAGATTCAAACTCCAAAGTTTCTTGTAATGTTACTGCGTCCCCCTGAGGAACACTACTGAGGAACTGACCCCAGGGTCTGGTTAGAGAAGAAAACTGGAGGCAGGGATGACAGGTCCGGACAAGCAATGTGAAGGTCTCTCTGATGATCAGTAAACCTGGATGTGTTTCATTAACCAAAGGGCCAAGCCCTGACCCCCAACCCTGGGAAGGCAGATCCTGTCCCTCCCACGTTGCCCAGGGCCCTTCCTGGGACAGTGTGATGTGGGGCTGTGCAAGGCCAAGGGCAGGACTATGGTCCCACACCTCCCAGGTTCCTGGCTGGGGACAAGGAGGCCATGAGGCCCCTGTGCTGTAAGGACAAGGTGTCTCCTCACAGGCAGCAGAGCTGGAGACAACAGCCACAGCCAAGGGGAGAAGAAGCTCCAGCTGTTAGTGTTCACATGCAGACGGTTTATCCTGATGAGAGCGTCTATCCCAAGATAACATCATGAGCAGTTACAGGACACTACGAATACCACCTGCAGGAGAAACTTTGCGGTCTTGGGGGGCTAGTGCTCGTAATGCCAGAGGTCTGGACTTAGAGGGGAAGTTTCCCTTCATGTGGGAGAACATCAGGAATGCGTGGAGCTCTGCCCGGGGACAGAGAATATCAGCTGAAATTTGAGGATTCAGCGTGATAGGGCAGAGCAACATGGACAATGTTGTGGTGGGTGGACATCAGCTGCTGACTCACTGATGAGGAAGAGGAATTAGATGAGGCCTCCTTCAGACAAATGAAAGAAGCCTCATGTTTCCAGGCAGTGTCCTCATGGCAGACCTAAGATATCCCAATATCTGCAAGGTACCAGCCATGCAGGAGGGTTTTGGAGCTCATGGACAACATCTTCCTGACACGGGTGGCTGAGGAGTCAGTGAGGTGAGGTGCCCTGTGGGACTTCACACTTACAAACCAGAAAGGGTTGGTCAGGGATGGAACAGTCAGGGATGGGAAAGTGGAGTTGAGGCTCCTGGAAGATGCTAACAAGGCAAAGAGCAGGATTTCAGGAGAGCAGGCTTTGGCCAGCTGAGGGACCTACTTGGGTCCTATGGGATATGACCTTGGTGTTTGCAGTGTTTTTTCTCTCACATTTCCTCCCTGCTCTCTCCCACCTGCTGTTGTGCAGCGGTTTTTACCCTTTCTCAAATACAATATCACAGAGGTGCTGCCAGCATCCCTGAGTGGCTCAGATTTGGCAAGGAGTGGGTCCATCTTGGAGCCAGCTCATATCGGCTCTGTCTGACATCAAACTCCTGTTGTCTTCTCAGAGAGGTGACAACTGTAGCACACCCACACTCACTCCAGTTCCAAGACTTTGCCATGTAAACCCAATACAGGGTGATAAAGTGTCGGATGTTACAAACTTCTTGATCATGGAGAAGAAATGGAAAAGATCTTATGTTAGTAACCTGAGGAAGTCTCCAGTCAATGAGCAGGTTCCTATGGGGAACTGTCATTGCCCTGACATTCACTGGCCAGGCAAAGCGGCAGCTGCCAACAGTCCAGAGGATCTTGGGACAACTTCTTAACGTGACTGCCTGGTGGGACAACAAGGGTGATGCTCACCTGGATCTGGAACTGGGAGACAAAGAAGAGCTGGTGAGGGATGTGAACATCAGTGTCCACCTTGGCTGTGGTGACCAGGCAACAGTGGGATTCCAGGCACCAGAGGGGAGGGAGGAAGGCCAGCAGCAGAGCACGGGCTGGTGGGCTCCAGAGGAGAAGACACGGACATACTGGGAGACGGTGGCCAATAAAGGTGGTGACATGGAAGTAGGTCTGAAGGGTGAAGGAGCTCAGGAAATCCGAGAAGCCTTACAGGACAGCCTGCTCCAAGCACAAGAATGATCTCTCCAAGTACCTATGAAAAGAAGACTTTACGTCATGAGGCTGCTTGTCTGAACTGACAGAGCTCCAGGGCAAAAAGGCAGCACATGGGAGGTGGATCAGGTCAAGCTGTAAAGGAAGAATTTAGAAACCTTGTCCATGGATGTGGGGATGATGCCAAAGCTGCCCTGGACTTGATACCTGCAGGAGAGGCTGAGGGCAGCAAGATGAGCTGACATTGCTTCCTTACAGTAAAAGAATAGACAGGGTGAACGTGAGCCTGCTGCTGAACTTTGTAAGAGTAGTATCAGACAGGACGGAGGTACTTCATGGCTTCTTTGCCTCCATCTCCACCAGCAAGGTCTCCTGGGACTTTGTTCCTGAAGGCAGGAGTCTGGAGAACAGCCAGGAGTGGATGGGGCTCAAGTCAGGAGTTACCTGAGCAAACTCAGACACCATTACAGAAAAGGAGATGGGTCACTTGACCAGCTCCCTGAACACAAGTATCGCTGTGCTGTGGCACCTGAGATTCCCAGGAACTCCCACCTCTGGGTCCAGAGTTGTGTGATTCCTCTTGAGGTGTCCTGGCCTGTCTCCTCACTCAAGTGGTGCGTCAGGCACCCAACTTTCTGACACATTCAGTCTTTATCAGGAGATTCTCTAGATCAATATTGGAGATTGTTGATACCAGTTGTTCTGGCAATGAGGGCATTGGGAGGGGGACAGAAATATAAGAAATTTGGCTTTATGACTACTTATTAAGGAAATGCTCACTGTTTGGCTACAGTTCTGAAATCTCTCTAATTATCCACACCAGACTTGACGCCTTTAGGCAAGTGCTGCAGAGAGCCTTGGCTTATAAACTCATTTTGGCTGTTAATGAGCCCTCTGCTGCCATGGTCCTGAACTGCAGCTACTGAAAGAATGAACAAACCTCTAATGAAGTGAAAGGCAGAAACAAACCCCAAGTTTCTGAGGGTGTTTGGGACCCCACGAGGGGCCATCGCTGACACAAGCAGTCCCTGTCCCTGGAGGCTGCTGAAGGAAAAGCCTGGAGACGATGGTCAGAGGTGGTAAAGGCGATGTGGAGGTGGCTCTGGTGCCCTGTCAGCCCTTCATGGTTGTTTAGCATCAGAATGGCCAAGCCCTGACCCCCAGGGCCTGGCAAAGGAGACCCTTTCAGTCAAATGTTTCTCAAGGCTCTGCCTGTGGTCACTGGGAGGGTATTTGTGTTTTGGGTGTGGGTTTGGTGCCAAGTGCTGTTACTTTTACCACAAGGCTATGGTTTTCTGAGGGTTTGGCAATGCCTGTGAGGCCCCCCAAGCCCATGCAGCTTCTTTCATAGACCTGCAATGGTCAACAATCACCTGAGCTGTCCCAGTCCCAAACTTGCTTGAATCCACTCTTTGGATCCATGGCCCAGCACTAAAAGCACACGTTCCTTCTTCTGCTGCCCTAAAATAAAAAAGAAAAATCAATCTATTCCACATTAGCATGACCAGCTCATGCTCTTTAGGTCTTCCTCTTGCCTTTAGCACATTTACTGCTACGCATAGACCCCTCTCTTCCTGCACTCCCATTTGTCTCTCAGACCTTTCACTCTTGTCCTCCAGTAATGGGGCAACACTCCAGGAGGTTGGTGCTTCCTCCAGGCTCATGGATGATTCCTGAGGACCATCCAAGCATGGGGAGTGCAAGAGAGGAGCAGAGCAAGGTCAGCTCATGGGCCATGCCTGAGCACAGCCCCCCCAGCAGCAGCCATTCCCCATCTCCCAGGCACAGCCATGCCCACAGCAGGCAAATGTCACTGCCATGTATGATTAGTCCAAGAGAAGGCTGCCTTCTTTCCATAAACTCCCAAAAAACTTCCTCCTATTCCTCCTCCACCCACAAACATCAACCACATCCCACTTGCGGGGTTAAACATGGTCGTAAGGATTTGCTGAATTCATCAGCCATCACCCTTCTCTACCTCATATCCCCTGACCCTCCCACACCACACATGGCCGCTCACTGCTGCTCAGGGCCTCTCACTCTTCAGAAGAGGCCTTGAGCTTCTTGGTTCTTCCTGGTGCTTGTTATAATCTTCCTCACTCCCTCCAGAGCTCATGGTGAGATTTCTTGTCCATAACAGCACCTTTATGACCATGTTTTACTAAATGGGTGTCTTTTTGTGAGCATTTGTGCAGAAAGAGTAGTCTCAGGAAAAAAACAAATATATAAAAACTGATGCCAAGTGAAATGCCATGAAGACCTGAGGAGTTACTCCCATTGCTGTGTCTTTCCTGGAAGGAGTCTGTCCCAAGAAGGGGATCCAGCTTCTGCCACTCTAGAGAGGCACATGAGCAGTGTCCATGCACCTGGGGAGGAACAGGGTGATTTTTGCCAGACCACCCTTCATCTGAACCACTTAGATATGTACTTATGGATGGGGTGTCATGCCTTATACTGCAAATACCTGTTTGATTGGCACTGGCCATGTGGCTACCACAGATGCAGACTGCTGTGTTGCAGGTATTTATATGTAGGCAGATGAACCCTTTTCTATTTTTTTAATTATTATTATTTTTAATACTGACACTCTTAGAGAAATTACACAAAGACTTGAATGATTATTGATGCCTCTTAACATGATTATCCACAGAAGGCCCAGCAGCTTTGCATCTCAAGAAATGGGATGCCAGAGCACAAGGGCAGGATGGCTTGGGCTCTGTCCTGGCATCTGGAAACTGAAGTGTGCGCCCATCTCCCAACACCTGCCCTGCTCAGTGAAGGGTGTGAGAAACTCTGAAGTCACAGCCATGACAGGTATCTTATGTGTAACTGCAGACAGTGTTGTCCTGCCAGCTCAGGATTGGAGCTTCCATCCCTGAAGGTATTGAAAAGATGTGTAGACATGGCGCTTAGGGATATGGTGTAATGGGTGGACTTGGCAGTGTCGTATTTACGATTGGACTTTATGACCTTAAGGGTCTTTTCCAACCTAAATTATGATTTGAGTCAAAACCATTTCAATTCCCATCACCTCCAGCTTCCCCCAAGGTCGGCTGTTGTGTGGCACCACTCACCTGGCTCTCCAGGCAGGTTGGGCACTGGTTTGGTGCCTGCATTGGGAGTTTTCCCCTTTCTGGGGTAAAAGATCTTCGATGAGAGACAGTTGTAGAGATTTGGGTTGCAGAGATTTCAAGCAGTCCTTTCAAAATCTGAGCAGGCTCAGTTTTGGAGCCAGCGAAAAATAGAGACAATCTCAAGGATGTTTTTGAAAAGTGGTACAATCACTAATAAGAATAACAGGGAGTTCCTTATTCTTGATGATGATGATGATGAACTAAAGTTTTTTAATTTTATTCCTATCAGTCATTCTTGCTTCTCAAAAGAGCTGCTACATCTCAGTAGCTAACCTCTTGCATGGAGTTCTTTTTAAGAGCTTTTTCTCTCACTTCTACCAGATTTATAATTTTAAAAGTACTTCCTAGGACAGAATTGCTCTTAAATCACCCCCTCTTCCATAATTTTTCCCCCTTTTTTCTGGTGTGAGGGGAGGTGACATAGGGCAGTTTTATTTCTTTTTTAGCCAAAGAAGGCCAAGGAACAGATCTCAGGTCAGTGCAAAGGCAGAAAGGAAGCCAGAATGTTTATGTGGTGTGCCCTGACACACACCGTCACCTGCATTTCCAGTCTCTGAAGTTCCAATGGTGCAGCAGAGACTGGAGTTCTGAGCTCCCTTCATCTGCCCTTGCTGACACCTGTTGAGCAACCTGCTCTGAAAGGATCAACAAGGTGGGCATGAGGACAGCAAAAAAGAAGAACTTGGATGGGGGCAAATGAAAAAGGATGCACAAGATGTCGTCAGGGCTGTTTGGGGGCACTTGTAAAGCAGCCCTGCACCTCATGTGAATTATTCCTGTGGACAGGGAGAACTTGAAAGCCGTCCCTAAATTGAAAACATGAAGGGAATGAAAGGACAGCATCATTCAGGCTGGATGGGACCTCGGGACGTGTCTTGACCAACCTCCTGCTCAAAGCAGGGTCAGACCAGATTACTCAGGGCTCTATCCAAACACATCTTGGTCACTTTCTGGGGTAGAGTGGATGAGCACCCCTGGGAAACAGCTTCCAGTGCTTGACTGTCCTCAGGATTGGAAAGTTTCTCCCTTTCTATAGCAGCTTTCCAGGCCTGACCATCCAGATTGGTTTTTACCCATCTACTTACACACTGACACAAACCATAATATCCTACCTTGGACACAAGAATATTGTGGGGGATGATGCTGAATGCCTTGCTGACTTCCAGGTAACAGTCCACCACTGCTCTCCCCACGTCCAGCAACCCTGTCCTTTCCTCACAGAAAGCAAAGAGGATGGACAGGCACAATCTGCCCTGGGTAAACCCCGTCACCTTCTCTTTCAGACACCCAGAAATGGGGTCCCAGTGGACATGTTCTGGGGCACAGCCCTTAGTTCCCCTGCTCACCCATTGGCCATTTTTGAAAAGTGCACACAATGTGTGAGAGTTGCCAGTAGTCAGGGAGTCCCCCCCAGTCTCCATGAGCTTTCCAAGAAGGTGGAGAGTGGCCTCACTGTGACATGGTCCTGCTGTCTCAGCTCCTGGGATGCTGCCCCTCCTGTCCCATAGACTGGAAAGGATTGTGTTAGCTCCAGGGACCCCTGACTTGATCCCCATCCACTGCTGGTTGTTCTGCCTCCAGTCACAGAGGCCTGGGAGACCTTGCTGGTGAAGATGGAGGACCAGAGACACAGAGAATATCACTTCTTTCCCTTATTAAATTAATCAGTACCCACACGGTGTCTTTGTTTCTCCTTTAACTGTTCCTGCAGTAGTAACAACTCATTAGGGTGCCCTTGAATTGCCTTACAGGTCTAGACTGAGTTTTGCTCTGGCCTGTTGCTGTGCTTGGAGGCTGCTGTCCTTGCAGACCAGATGAACTAATTTCCGCCACCCTGCCTTGGCAGTTTATTCCATCCGTGTCACAGCTCTGTCTGCAACACTGACAGCTCCAGCTCAGCCAGTCAGGTCCCTGGCTGAGGCCATTGCCTCACATCTGGGCTGAACCACCCCAGCTGTGGCACCAGGAAACCTCTGAGTCGCCCCATGGAAACCTGGTACCAAGTGTCCAAGAGCCCATGGGTGCAAAGGCTTTGCTTCAGAGCACAGACATGACATGGTCAAAAGATTGATGAACATCTCTCTAGACCTGAGTGTATAAAAGCAGAATATAATGCCTAAATTCATTCAGATGAAGAGATTCCTCCCCTAGCTTGGAGAATTTAGATCCTTTGCTATAATATTCCTGGTGTCCTGTCTAATGATGGGACAAGAAAAGATGATTCTCATACCAATTTATTTTCTAATAGAAAGAATGCAATGCTGGTAAGAAGTGTCTGTGCAGAGGAGAGAGAATCAACATCACTGATTACTTCAGGTTGTTTCAAAGGATGTGCCCCTGGAGCCCCAGGGACAGAGGGAGGGAGACCAGAGGGGACAGAGGAAGGGACATCATGGGCTGCTCCTGTGCTGCTGAGCTGGGCTGGGCTCCTGGGACACAGGGAGCTCATGGCAAGCGGCAGTGCTGCAGAGAGACAGCTCTGCCCAGGAGCAGCTCCTCTGCAAAGCGCAGCAGGGCTGAGGGCTCGGCCTGGGGATCTCAGGGAGACGAGCAAGGCAGAGAGAGATGAAAGGTGGTCAGGATGGGGAGGATGACTGAGAGCTCACTGGAGGAGAAATCTTTGCAGCCCTTGACACGGTAAGTCTCTGGGTGCAGGGCAATGCAGCTGTAGCTCCTGGAGGCATCTCCTCAAGTTAGCACAGGCACAGCTTGAGGGATCTGTGAGGAGGAGGCTCTTGGCAGGCAATGTTGAACAGCTGTGAAGGTGGGTGAGCACCCAGGGGTGCCCAGGGCTGTCCTGCAGAGCAGGGTCCCTGCACCCCAGGGCTGTGCTGGGGCAGGGACTCTGCCGCCTGCCAGGGTCAGCACCGCCCAGGGAGATCCCCACGGTGCTGTGGGGAGAAGCTGTAGGGGGAAGGAGTGACCCCTATCAGGGCAGGAAAGGTGCTTGTGCTGTGGAGAGGGTGCTGTGTGGGTCAGGGCTGCTCACAGCTCCAGATCACCCCCAGGATTTTTTGCAAGTGGATGCCTCAAGGAGAAGATCAATGCAAGGATTACCAGACAGATAAAGAGCTTTCCTGAGCCTGTCTTTTCAGTTGCTTATTCCAAGGGGTGGGGGGTGCAGGAAAGTATAAAATGAAAGTGAGCTCTCATGCTGAAACAAGTCACTGTGACTCCTGAACTGCAACTCCGATTAATCATCACATCTGCCAGAAGCCTCATAACATCCCTTCCAGCTGCTGCTCTGCCTGTGCACAGCACCAGCATCACATTGGCTATACCCGTCAGTCTTACTCTGACCTGTCCTTTTCCCCAGTCTGCAAAGAGGAAGATGCCCCCAGGCAGTGCCCTGTGAACAGGCAGGATCTGTAGGGCCAGGGTGAGGGCACAGAGGGTGGGATGGGGTCTGTGAGTGCTGACAGGGAAGAGACATGGACAGGGAAACACCAACCAGGGGGAAAATCTCCAGGAAGCAGGGAAATGATCAGAAATGAGAGGAAACTAAACCTGGAATTGTTCTGGGAGGGAGAACAGAGAAAACTCCGTATGATCCCCGCAGTGCAGATCCCTCCTGTGAGCAGCCCCCTCGCCTCCTCTCCCACCCAGCAAAGCCTCTGCCCTCAGGGCCGGGGGCTCCAAGGCATGAAGCAGCTCCTGTGCAGCCAGAGCTCCAGTTCCCTCTGCAGAGCACAGGGGCTGAGAGCAGCTGCCCGGCAATGCTGGTGTGTGGGAGGTGGCTGCACAGCTGGGGAAGGGTGACGCTGTCTGAGTGCCCGGCTGCCTCTGCCCTGGCCTCTCTCACACCCACCCTCACCGCAGTTTCCTTCTTGCTCCACTGCTCTGGGTCACTGTTGGTGTGATCTGGTTCTTGCTGTCAGGCTCTCTGGGGATGGGAGTTTCAGCTGCAGAGTCACAGCCTGATCTTGTGGGTCCTTTCCTGCAGGTGCGTCCATGGGAACACGTGTCCCAGCTTTGCTCTGAGCTGTGGGGCTGTGGGCAATGCAATGTGTGGGGCTGGGGAATGAGCTGAGTCTCCCTGAATCAAATGCCATCATTAGGACTCTTGGCTGTCTCATTGAGTGTTTTTCTTCCAAGCTGCGAGCTTCCCTCCAGGATGCAAACCTGTCCTATAGCACATTAGCATTATCTGAATTACTCATGCAGAAGTGCAGAGATGCTATGATGGAAGAAATGCTGTTTGGTTTGTGAAATGAGCCGTGTGTGTCCTGGGACAGAAGTGGGGTGCTGAGACCTGACGAAAGGGTGAGACATGTCATGGTCCGAGGTGGATCCCTCTGCTCTCAGCAGTGCCTGGTGGCTTTTCAGGGTAACATGGCAGTGTGATCAGCCTCCATCTCAGAAAGGTGCCAGCCCAGGGCAGCTGCAGCAAGACAGAGGGACAGAGCAGCTGCCCTCACTCTGCACTGACCCACAGGCATCCTCTGGTCTCGCAGGACTCGCTCTGTTCTCTCTGAGTGCAGCAGAAATGCTGAGGGTTTCTGACACCCAACAACACTCTCCAGGGGAGTTCAATGATTGGACTACATGATCTTTCGGGGTCCCTTCCAATCCCTAATATTCTGTGATTCTGCAAAGCTGTCAAAACCCCAATCATTTCAAACTTCATTTTACCATCCTGTTCCATTCTCTGTCACTGTGCAGATGCTGACAGGCCCTTCTGCACCAGCAGCAGTTTCAGATGACAACTTTGAACCCCAGGTGTGTCGCCTGCCCCCCGTTCCATGACCCCTGCTGCAGAGCAGGGCTGACTCCTGGGCAGCCAGCGGGCACAGGCCCTGCTCCTCATGGCACCTCCAGCCAGCAGCACCCAGGGCTCAGCCACGGACCTGAAGGAAGGTCTGGAAAAGGACAAGGGGTGTGGAGCAGGGGAGGGTGTGTGAGAAATGGCTTTGATTTTCCTCAGAGAAGTCTCCCCTAACTTATCACTATCTTTTGCTCCTGTGACAGTGCCCCATGCTCATCAGCAAATGTCCAACAGCAGCTCCATCACCCAGTTCCTCCTCCTGGCGTTCACAGACACACGGGAGCTGCAGCTCTTGCACTTCTGGCTCTTCCTGGGCATCTACCTGGCTGCCCTCCTGGGCAACGGCCTCATCATCACCACCATAGCCTGTGACCAGCACCTCCACACCCCCATGTACTTCTTCCTGCTCAACCTCGCCCTCCTCGACCTGGGCTCCATCTCCACCACTGTCCCCAAATCCATGGCCAATTCCCTCTGGGACACCAGGGCCATCTCATACTCGGGATGTGCTGCCCAACTCTTTTTTTTCTTTTTCTGTGCTACAGCAGAATATTCACTTCTCACCATCATGTCCTATGACCGCTACGTTGCCATCTGCAAACCCCTGCACTATGGGACCCTCCTGGGCAGCAAAGCTTGTGTCCACATGGCAGCAGCTGCCTGGGCCACTGGGTTTCTCTATGCTCTGCTGCACACGGCCAATACATTTTCACTGCCGCTGTGCAAAGGCAATGCCCTGGACCAGTTCTTCTGTGAAATCCCCCAGATCCTCAAGCTCTCCTGCTCACAGTCCTACTCCAGGGAAGCTGGGCTCCTTGTGGTTAGTGTCTGTTTATCATTTGGGTGTTTTGTGTTCATTGTGGTATCCTATGTGCAGATCTTGAGGGCCGTGCTGAGGATCCCCTCTGAGCAGGGACGGCACAAAGCCTTTGCCACGTGCCTCCCTCACCTGGCCGTGGTCTCCCTGTTTGTCAGCACTGGCATGTTTGCCCACCTGAAGCCGCCCTCCATCTCCTCTCCATCCCTGGACCTCGTGGTGTCTGTTCTGTACTCAGTGGTGCCTCCAGCAGTGAACCCCCTCATCTACAGCATGAGGAACCAGGAGCTCAAGGATGCCCTGTGGAAATTCATATCTTAGTGTTTTCTGAAGCAATAAACTGTCCATCTGCTTCTACATAGCAGTTTTAATGTAACTAGTTAGAGGTCCAGCCTCTCATCTGTATTTTCTGTTGTTATTAGCCTTTTTTTAAATTGTGATAACATTTTCATCCCCTTTCTTATTCACTGTCTGCTTTTCTTTTATAACCCCTGGCTGTGTAAATGAGGAGCCATGATCTGTGTGTATTTAAACAAAATAAAGCATCCTGTAGTGACTTCATTTTCACTATATCCTTCCTGCAAGGCCTGTTTGGAGCTGCAGGGACAGTTCCTGTGTGCATGGGAGGAGGGGAAGATAGTCCAGCCTGGCAGCCCTGCCAGGGAGCACCAGCGCTTGGCCTTCCAGAGCTGTTCTCGTTCCACTCCCACACTCTCCTTCTCATCCCTTGTGTTGGTGCAAGGCCTGAGTGCTCTGGCAGCCTGGTCACCGTCCTGCTGTGTGTCAGTCCTGTGAGCGCTGGCAGGGACAGGCAATGGGCACTGCTGTGACAGAGCTGGCCTCAGAACAGCCTTTCCAGAAAGAAAGGTGATCTCCTATGGTCAGGGCCAGAAGGTTTAGCTCTTCTTACAAAGATTCTCTCAAGAACATGCCCAAAAAAGTGGCCACAGATGCAAACACCAGTGTCCAGCTGCACAGTGTGTGTGTGCAGGGCTGGGCACTCAGCAGTGTCCTCTCACAGCCAGGCCTCCTGCCAGAGACCTGCAGGACCAGCAGAGCAGGGGCTGGGCTGTGCCCCTGTGCACTGGACACCCCGTGGAAGCTGCCCCAGGGCATCGTCATGGACTGGCCCCTCACAACCTCCATTTCCAGCACTGCTCTGTCACACCAGCTTGGAGAATTTGTTCCAGAATGGGTAGGTCAGAAGTCCATGTTTGCATTGTACAGATGAGATGTGAGCACGCACATCATGTACATGAGGTGAGATGAAACCGAGTGAGCACAAACACCATCAGCTATTCCTGGGAGTTCCATGAAGGCCTGTGGGACAGACAGTGTCCCAAGATCACTTCACACTGGGAGTAACAGCTCATGGGAAACCACCCACTGGGATCTTCTTCCTTGAACTGTGATCCCCGTGTCCATTCCTCATGACGTGGGACATCTCAGATGAGTGCAGAGCAGGGTGACACACCACAGGGCTGAGGTGTCTCACATCCCTTTGAGTGGCAACAGGAGGTCAGAGAGACACTGTGACTCCTGCCTCTGTGAGTAAAAGGGACAGACTCTGTCTCTGAACATCCCTGGGTGCATAAGCAGTCCTGAGACCAGCTCAGACATGGATGCCTGATGGAACCCTGGCATTTCTGTGTGTGACTCCGGGAACAAACCCCACTGGCCCAGGGAGATTCATCTCAGCTCCCTTGGACAGGCTCATTGCAAGTGCTCCTGTCTGCTATGTCACCCTTGCCCATGATTCTGGATTGTGCTTTCAAAAGTGACAGCAGAAACACGGGAGTTCTGAGGTCCTGGGGAACGGAAGATGTCAAACCCATCTTCAAGAAGGGCAGGAAGGAGAATTTGAAGAATTACAGGCTGTTATTCCGTCCCTGGGAAGGGAATAGGCCGCATCTTCCTGCACCAATCTCCAGGCACCTGAAGGACAAGAAAGGGATTGCTGAACCAAAATGAGCAGAAAACCCAGTGAGTCCCAAGAAATGCTCTGAACCCATTCCAGAGCTTTAGACCCCCGGGAAAGAGCTCAGTGACAGTGCAGCCCATGCAGTTGCATCTGTGTCCCTCACTGAGCAGCACAACCAGTGTGGAGTCACCCCATGGTCCTGCAGCCAACCTGCTCTGTAGAGCATCAGTGCCAGGTTGGAGCCCTGTGGGGAGCACAGGGAAGGGGCCAGGAGCACCAGACCAGATCAGAGGAGGGATGGGGGGAGATCAGACAGGAGCTGACCGGGGCTGGAAATTGCCTTGGAGAGAAAAATGCTGGTGTTCAGCTGCCCCAAGATAATACCCAGAGTTCAGGGTGCAGGGCCAGAAGTCCTTGCTGTCCTGGTGCTTCACCAGGCCCTGGAAGTAGCTGGAGAAGGATTGGTGTCCCCCACTTGCAATCTTTTAGTGCATCATCCCTCGTGAAGGGTGGCATGGAAAGCAAGTCTGGGACTCTGTGTCAGGATTTGCACCGAAGAAAGTATTCGCCCAGAAGCCACATCATTTTGCTCTGGTACTTCAGTCCTGGTGCTCATCACATGTCCTTAAGACAAACTTATGCACCCCTCTTGTCAACCTTACCCCAAAAGTCACCCCTAGACAAGGCTCCTGAGCTGGGGCCGAGCTGGAGAACTGGGGTCCAGCTGTGACCAGAGGAAGGACAAGGCCTGTCCTGGGTCCTCTAAAGGGCCAGCAGCCTCTGATCTCCACCAGAAAAGGCAGCATGCAGGAAACTGTAGACCATCCCCATGCCCATTGGAGGCCCTTAGGAAGAGTTCCTCTCTCCAAATATCCAGCCCAGCTTGTTGCTGCATGAACAACCAGGAGAAACTGCCCCAGGACCCTCATTCCAGACCCCATCTCCTCCACCCCATACAGGCAGTGCTCTCCCCCTTGTCACTGAGGTGGTTCCAGGGACCCAAGGGACACCTGTGGGGAGGAGATGTTGGGTAGGGACAAGGTGTTCTTCAGTGCTCCTCATGGTACCTCCTGCTGGGCTTTGTGCCGCTGGTCACAACCCTCTGAGCCTGGCTGTTCAGTCAGTTCTCAGTGGTGCTAAACAGGAATATGCCCATGAGCACATTGGGCTGCACTGGGAGGAGCGTGGCCACCCAGCCAAGGGCAGTTATTGTCCATCTTGACTCCACACTGGTGTGGTCACATCTGGAGCGGGGTGTCCCAGTGGGAGGTTCCCCACTCTGCAGGAACGGGGAGGAGCTGTCGTGTGGCCAGAGACAGTCTGGGTCATGTGTGGAGATGTTGAGAGACCCAAACTTCTTTAGCCTGGTGAAGTGGAGGCTGAGGAAACGTGCTGTTTTTACTGAGATTGAGTTAATTTTCTTCATGCATTTTGAATCTCTCTCCTTCATAGCTACTACAGTCTTTTGTTTAGATTTGCTATGAGAATAATAACGCTGTTTCTTCCCTGGGATAGAGTTAATTTTTTCTTTTAGGAGCTTTACAGTGTTTGCCATTTGGTATGAAAGGAATGTCAGAACTCACTGATATCTTGGCTGTTGTCAGGGAAACCAAGGACTTCTTTGGCCATCCAGCTGCAGATGCAAATTGGCAGGAGGGGACACAGACAGGACAGCACCTGGATTGACATGCAGGCTGATCAATGAAATATTCCCTGTGATTAGCGTCATGCTCAGTATAAAGCCGGAGCTGGCTTTTAGGGCTTGTTACATCCGTTATTTTGGGTTTTCCGGCTGGTTTGGTTAGTTCCATTCAGAAGTTTCGTTCTGTCTGGAGTTCGATGTTAGTTCGGCCTTTTGCTGTTCTGCCATTTTGCAGTTGGCCCTTGGGCCTTTCTGCCTGTCGCCTTTTTGCTCTCTCTTGCTGGGATTGGCTGTTCAGGACCAAGGTGCTCCCTTCTGCAGGACTGTCTGTTCTGTGTGACTGGAGTTACATGAGGGATTGCACAGAGTATGTTTTCTTAATTTAATTTATCTATTTCTATTTAATTTACCTTGACTATTAGTGAAACCAAGGACTTCTTTGGAGTCCAGCTGCAGGTGCAAATTGGTAGGAGGGGGCACAGACAGGACAGCACCTTGATTGACACCCAAGTCAATCAACGAGCTATTCTCTACCATTAGCATCATGCTCGGTATAAAGCTGGAGATGCCTTTTCCAGCTAGTTCATTTCAGTTTTCCGGCTACTATGGTTAGCTCTGTTGGGCTTGCACTGAGTAGCGTATATTTTACTTTATGTATATTGTAGTATAAGTATATTATTATTAGTAGTGTATTATTTTTATTGGTTTTATTGTCATCTTATATTTTTTTCTAAACCCACAAGTTTCTCCCTTCCCTTTCAGTTCTCTCCCTTATCCCACTTGGGGACTGGGAGCAGGATGTGAGCAGCTCTCATGGTCTTAGTTGGTGGCTGTGGTAAAACCATGACAAGAAAGAGTAGTAGTAGCTTCAGAAATCTTGAAAATCACTTTCCGAGATGATGGCATGCTTGTTTGGTTGGTTTTTTTTTTGGTAATGGGAAACAGCATGAGAAAGGAAAACCATCAGAAACTGCAGCTCTGGAGGTCCAGAGTGGACCTCAGGACAAAGAAATGTCATTCTGAGCACAGTACTAAGGTCATTCAGAAGGACTCTGGATCAGCCATGGCTTTGTGTTTCAAGGAACAGCTGGTGGGGATGGAGAGACAGCAGCACGGGTGGGGACACACTGGGGTGAGAACTAGCTGGGGAAGCGCATGGGGTGTCTGCAGCCTGTGGGGAAACAGCCACAGGCCTGGGACAGTGTAGGATGGACCGTGGTGGAGATGGCCAAGGGTGCTGGCAAGGCTGGATGTCCCTGGAAGTCACAATGTCTTTGTCCCCTTGGCTATGGCTGATGTCCCTGACAGCGAGGCCGAAGAGGAGACACATGGTTGTCATGGCCATGGCGCCCCATTGCCTCCTTGCACCCCCCAGGGAGTGTCACACCATTGTCCTGCACTGGGCATCATCCCCACATCCCCAGGAAGAGCCCTGAGACACGCGTGAGGGACAGGATCTCCCTTCCCAGGGGCAGGGGGTCAGGGCTTGGCCATTCTCCTTCATCAAACAAATCAAGGGTTTTCTCAGCATCAGAGCTGCTGCACTTTGCCTTTGCCTGATGAAATCACTGCCTCCAATTATCTGCTCTAACGAGTCCCTGGGGAGGCTTTGTCAGTAACAGCCCTCAGTGGGGCCCATTAATGCTTCAAGGTACTTTGGGCTTTGCTTCTGACTTGGGCTTCTTGAGGAGATTCTTCAGTCTGTCCTTGGTATCTGAGGTTCATGGACTCAGCACCAAATACGCCATGGGGCTCATTAAAACACAGAAAGCCCTAACGAGCAATGTTTCTTTCTATAATTTTCTTCAAATCTTCAAGACTTGTAGAACTAACTGGAGAGGTTTCAATGGGACACTTACTGATGAAGATTTCAAAGAAGATTTCATAAAGGAGGGTTTTTTCTTTCAAGGGTATTTTCTGTCATTTTTCAGTGTATAGAGGAAGTGACAGCAGCATTCTGCAATGGACATTGATCCAGAGGGTCTCCTGAAGCCATCTGGACAGGCAGGAGAACAGTCCCTTGAGGCTGGACACTGTATGGACACCCTTGCTCCTCACCGCCCACCCCCAGTCTGCCCGTTCCCTCATTGGCCACCTGGGACTGGCATCACTTTTCTTCACATCAGACTTCTGCACTGAGCTCTGCAGGTGGATGCTGCAGCTCCTGCACACCAGCTCCCACCTGCTCTCCTGTGTAAACACCACACAATTCCATAAACACTAAACCACTTTCCTCAACTGTGTGTGTAAGCTGGATCTAATGAGGTCCACCATCCACACGGGACATCCACACAAGAACTGTTTTAGACAAAGAGATAGGAAAGAATAGGTATAAACCCAATTAACATGTTGACTACCATGTTAATTAAATCTCTGAAGAATGGGGCAAGTTTGTAACTCCCCGAAGCTCAAAGCAGAAACCAGAGAGTTGAGAGGCAACTGAGTGACCAAAGAGCAAGTGGAGGAGGAAACCTGAGAGCACTGGGAAGGGCAAACGTCCAGACAGTCTGCTGGAAAGTTGTCCTTTGACATGGACATTTAATCAGGAGAGGTGGAAACTCCTGAATGATGAGGGAGATGAAATAATAGAGTGCTGGAAATAGAAGTACAGGGGAAGACCAATATTTGTTTTTGTACTCTTAGTACACTTCCTGGTAATTCACTTTTTAGCATTTTTTTGTGTTTCTGGTGGGGGTTTTTTTGTTTGTTTTGGATTTTTGTTTTAATATGTTAAAAATAAGCAAAAAACCCCAGAAACAAACAAAACAAAACAAACAAAAAACAAAAACAAAACCCCAAACCAAACCACAAAACAACCACAACAACAAAGTGCACCTTTCCAGGCAGACATCAGTCATCTGTTGTCTCACCATAAACATCCAGTGCCATTTTCGGGGCCCCAGTGCACGGGAGGTGCTGGCCTGGGATTGGCATCTATCACAGAGGACCTGGGGGAGACCAGAGCACCTTGCAATGCAGTGGAGCCTGGGCAGGGGTTCCTGGGGCATCTACACTGGCACCAGGTGTCTGTGTCCCTGGAGCTGAAGACATTTGTGTCCTAAATCCATTCCCAGTTCTGGAAAACTCTTTCCTTTTCAAAGAAAAGAAACCCTCCCAAAGAAAAAAAGAAAAATAAAGACAAGTATGTTGACACCTTCCTTTGCTTTGGATCTTTGTCTTCAGTTCTTCTTATTTTAATTTTTGTTGACATTAACTGACATCTGATAGGCCTGCAGGCATTAAGCCAAGATCATTTTGTGTCTTGCATAGCGCCCCATGCCCTCTAAACCTTCCCTGCCCAGGACTCCTCACACTTTGCCCAGAGCGAGTCACACTGAGCTGTTGACTGGTTCACTGGTTGAGATGTTGGTTTAGATGGTCACCTCCAGCACAGCTGGATTCATGGCCCATAATCGTCTGCTCTGACCAGTCAGAAACAGAGCCCAACATCACAATGGGATTGTAAGAGAACTGAGGTTTAAGGGACCTCAGGAGTCTGCAGTCCAACCTGTCACAAACTGGGTCAGACCAAGGTGTTCAAGCCTTGATTTAATCAGAGATTGAAAACCTGCAAGGACAGAGCCTGTGCAGCCTCTCTGGGTGACCTGAGACAGCACTTGGCTGAGCTCCTGGGGAAA
Source organism: Caloenas nicobarica (assembly GCF_036013445.1). Taxonomy (NCBI): domain Eukaryota; kingdom Metazoa; phylum Chordata; class Aves; order Columbiformes; family Columbidae; genus Caloenas; species Caloenas nicobarica. The sequence continues at coordinate 1,103,678 of NC_088272.1, forward strand.
AAGCTTTTCCTTATTTCCTGGCTGAACCTCTCTCACCTTCCACCCATTCTCTTTTGTTCTTCTACCACGCACCATGGTGAAGAGCCTGGCTGCGTGTTCTCCATGGCCTCCTGTAAGAGTCGGTTCAAAGAACAGTATTTGCCTGAATATCGCCATCAGGGACTTGGAGAACAGATGCCCTGATAGAAAGAACTGTACAAGGACTTGGAGAGAGGCCTGAGGAAAAGAATTGTGTTGTACAGGTCTCTCTGACCTGGGGCTACAGGTAACAATAGCTGCTGTCCAGAAGATGATTTCACCTGCTGCCTCAGCCAAAATTGCCCCCACCTCTTAGCTGCTACTCAGGCCAACAATGAAGAGCATGCAGAGAGGCTGGCAGAGGGTCTTGAGGTCACCCAGCAGACCAGTAAGAGACCCCTGAACCGAGGTGATGCAGGCACAGACAAGTTCTGGCAAGCAAAGCAGGGACTATTTGGGCCTGCACAGTTCAGCCTGGATTGCGAAACAAAGGCAGAGATTGGCCTCAATCAGTGGGAGAGGGGACGGGTGAAGAAGAATAAAAGGTGTCTTGTGACTGAACATCATTGAGATGTCCCCACCACAGGATCGCGGATCACGATGGAGGACCGGCAGGACGCTGTACGGGACCTGAGTCCATAGGGACGCCTTTGGACTCATGGTGGTAGTTCATGCTCTTTCCCCCTTTTTTTCTCTTCCCCTTTTCTCCACTTTCTCTATCGCGTGCCGCTTTATGGGCAAAATAATAAAGTTAACACCGTTTGATTGAATTATAACCCCTTGGCATTTTGGTCGCTTCAAGATCAAGGTAAACGAACCACCACGAGTACATCATCGAATGGACCGTGACATTAAACCGGTGTCATGGACAGGATTCTGAGAAAACAGAGGAGTGCAGGTACTGTGTGGTCTGTAATAGGAGAAGAAAGTTTCGCTCCAGCCACACCTGGCCCTACACCCAATAAGGTGAGAGGTGTCCAGAAAACAAGGGGGGCGATTCAGATTTCCCGCACACCACACACACCTTGGTGTTGAGCGCTCCAAACTTGAGTTGAGGGCTCCGTCTCTCAGATCTCAAAGTGCAAAAATGGGTGTTGTTCTCATTGATGAGAATTGCCTGCTAGGGAGAGTGAAGGGGCAATCCTGTGTGTTTGCGTAACTAAGTTGAGCCTGCCCATAGCAGATTTTTGGCCCCTCCAACCACTCGGGAAAGAGAAGGGTGACACAGCAGTTGCTGTGGGTTTGTATAACTAAGTTGTGCCTTACCGAAGTGGGTTTGGCCCCTTCGTAATAAGAATGACTGAAAAGGCTGATAATCAAGATTTTTGGTTAGGGAAAGATCAAGACGCTCTACACACTTTTAGCAAAGTATGGGGCTCGACCCTCCGTACTTGGAGAAGACTGGGCTCGTGATAATTGGGCTAATTGACAGAGTGTAGTGGGCTGAGTGATTTCTCTACAGCCTAAGTCTAACTACAGATCAGATAAGAACAAAGCTATAGTCTGGGCTGTCCTAGGAGCCAGCCTAGTCGCAGTGATCAAAGATTGCCTCAGGCAACATAGTAATGAAAGCAAAATTATAGAATCCCTTGAAAATCTGGTGCAGATTTTGCAAAAAACAACCTCTAGTTTAGAAGAATAATTAGGAAATTGTTCACAACAGTTAGAAAAAGAGAGGGAAGAAAACGGCTCATTAAAAGCCACACTAAAAGGAGGAATGCTTAAAAACCACAGGAGTGCTGAGGGAGCAGGAGCTAGCGGAGAAAAGTATCCGACAAATAAATCAAATTTACCCTCGGAAAGAATTGGAGGAGACAAGAAAACGTGATGAGGAATACCCACACGTGAGACCCTTAGTGAAAACAGAATATTTTCCTGCAAATGAAGAGGATACTGACCCTTATATTACAACTAAGCAAACACCTTACACTGCCACCGAACTGGCAAACTAAAGAGAGAGTATGGGCGCCTCCCTAAAGAACCTAAAATGGAGTACATGTGGCACATATCCCTAACTGGGGGAGACCAAATTCAGTTAAGTGAACAGGAAGCTCATGGTTACTGGAGGCGTGAGGTTTTCTTAACAACTGGTGACAGACGTGCCCCGTAGTCCCTAACCCTGCAAGCTGCTTATTGGGCTGGAGGGCTAAACCCTTTAGATAGGGGAGAGCCCCTGGCAGTCACTGGCACACCTGATCAATTGCTAGAAAGTGCACACAAAGCTGCCTGCTTGCAAATGATACATGAAAGAAAATTGATTCCCGAATGTGAATCCTCAATGATGCTGGCAGTGAGTCCTGACATGATGACTCCCTTGATAAGGGGACTTCCAGAGACACTTAAACCTTCAAAGGACAATCGCATTGATGAGCCCAGTAGAAAGACTGGAAGGTTTGATCAGAAGCCAGGGTACCAGAAGTGGGTGCCAGAGGGATTGACCTGACACTGCCATTGATTCACTGTTCACCCTTGCCCCGACTTCCCCCAACCAACCAAATACTAAAAAGGTGTGGACGTGGGGGGAAGCAGCACAAGAATTGATACATTATAATAGGAAATATGGCCCTGTAAAAATCCTAGAAGGAAGGTCGAGAGGAATCCGTCACATTGAAGTCAAGAAACTGCCCCTTTCTACCGGTACTGCTGCTGCTACCAGTGCTGCGAGAAAGAAGAATCCGCATATTAGAAGAGGAAAGGGGGAACAACCTAAGATCCGACAACAATGGTGGGTTTTGGGAATTAAAAAGGGAGTTCCCGGAGATATAATGGAGGGCTTACTTACCCCTTGATAAACTGAGTAAACTGGTGTCAAGGTGGCATAATCCAAAAGAACATTCACAGAGCATGAAAGAAGTCCTACCCATTATACCTTCAGCTCCCTCCTCCACCGAGGATGAAACTCTCCCAGAAACAGGAAAACAAGAACCTGCATTCCCTCCATTCTGCACTCGTACCTGAGGGCAGGACGTGACAGGCTGTGGATATTACAACATAGTCCAGAAGATTCTCAGTCTCTCTGGGCACCTCCTTTGCTGAGGACCCTGTCAATTGACTGAGGGTCCCACCCCTCCTGCCCCCCAGCTGGTGCAGGTGAAGTCACCCTGCCCGGGGCAGGGGAGGATGTGACTGTCAGCACCTTGGTACCACCCTGGTGTGTACGTGGGGACAGGCACAGTGGGGCACAAAAGGTGCGAAGGAGCCATCAACTGCCCCATTGAAGGCTCTGGATCTCAGGGGGATGTGCAACTGCCACAGTGGGGCATTGTGATGTCACTGGTGATGTCACAAAGGACCCCGCTCAGACACCCCTTCAAAAGCAGGGCCGGGGGTGCAGAGCTGTATCCTCTGGCAGGACAGGGAGGTGGCCACTCCACCGTGACCTGGTCCTGGTGAAAGAAAAGATGTGGCCGCAGCCGGACATGCTGCCGTAGCCGGCACTGCTACCAGAGCCGCTCTCGCTGCCGCTATGTCCCATCCCTGAAACTGTGAGGCCAATAAGAGCCAAAATTTCCCATCCCTGCACACCTTGGGCCACGCAGGATAAAATTTCCTGTCCCTGGACCCATTAGGGCACCAAGACCTAAAATGTCACATCCCTGGACCCCTTGGGCCACCGAGAGCCAGAACGTCCCATGCCAGAACCCGGATATCCCATCCCTGGAGACTTTGAGACCAAGACCTAAAATGTCCCATCCCTGGATCCAAGATGTCCCATCTCTAGACACTTTAGGCCACCCAGGCCCAGATATCCCACCTCTGGACCCCATGAAACCATCAAGACCCAGGATGACCCATCTTTGGAAACTTTGGGGACACCAAGTCCTAAGATGTCCCATCTCCAGCAACCTTGGGCCACTAAGATCAAGATGTCCCATCCCTGGACACTTTGGGCCACCAAGACCTAAAATGTCCCATCCCTGGATCCAAGATGTCTCATGGCTGGAGACTTTGGGCCACCAAGACCTAAAATGTCCCATCCCTGGATCCAAGATGTCTCATGGCTGGAGACTTTGGGCCACCAAGATGCGGGATGTCCCATCCCGGGACCCAAGATGTCCCATCTCCAGCCCCCTTGGGCTACCCAGGCCAAGATGTCCCATCCCTGGAAACTTTGGGCCACCAAGACAAAGGATGTCCTATGTCTGGATCCTTAGGCCACGAAGACCTAAAATGTCCCATCCCTGGACACTTTGGGCCACCAAGACCAAGATGTCTTATCTCTGGACACTCTGGAACACGAAGACCAAGATGTGTCATCTCTGGACCCAAGATGTCCCATCTCCAGCCACCTTGGGCCAACCAGACCCCTGATGTCCCATCCCTGGAACCCTTAGGCCAACAACATGTCCCATCCCTGGACTCTGCGAGGCCATTAGGAGGCAAAATTTCCCATCCCTGGATCCCTTAGGTGACCAAGGCCAAGATGTCCCATCCCTGAAAACTAGGAGGTCACCAAGATCAGGATGTCCCATCCCTGGACCACTTGGGCCACCCAGACCCAGGATATCTCACCCCTGGACCCAAATTGTCCCATCTCCAGCCCCCATGGGCCATCAAGAGCCAAAATTTCCCATCCCTGTATCCCCTGGGCTACTCAGAGCAGGAGGTCCATCCCTGGACCCCTTCAGCCACCAAGACCTAGAATGTCCCATCCCTGGACACTTTGGGGACACCAAGACCCAGAATGTCCCACCTCTGGACCCAAGATGTCCCATTTCCAGCCATCCTGGGCCACCAAGATGTTAAATGTACCATCCCTTGGACCCCTTGGACTACCCAGGCCAAGATGTGCCATCCCTGGACCACTTAGGCCACCAAGACCAAGGCCACTGTGAGCCAGGATGCCCCATCTCAGACCTCCGATGTCCCATCCCTGGAAACTTTGGGCCACTGGGACCAAGATGTCCCATCCCTGGATCCAAGATGTCCCATCTCTGGACCCAAAATATCCCATCCCTGGACACTTTGGGCCACCAAGATGCAGGATGTCCCATATCTGGAACTTTTAAGCCACCATGACCCAAAATGTCCCATCTCCAGGCATCTTGGGCCACCAAGACCTACAATGTCCCAACCCTTGGGCCCATTGGACCACCCAGGCCGAGATGTCCCATTCCTGAACACAAGAAGTCCCATCCCTGGACACTTTGGGCCACCAAGACCCGGATGTACCATCTCCAGTCATCTTGGTCCACCAAGACCAAGATGTCCCATCACTGGACCCCTTGGGCCACTAAGACCCAGAATGTCCCATCCCTGGACACTTTGGGCCACCGAGACCAAGATGTCCCATTCCTGGAGTGAAGATGTCCCATCTCTGGACCCAAAATGTCCCATCCCTGGACTCTCTGGGCCACCAAGACCCAGGATGTCCAAACCCTTGGAGCCCCAGAGCTCCCAGGCCAAGATGTCCTATCCTTGCACCGAAGATTTCCCATTGCCAGACACTTTGGGCCACCAAGATGCAGAATGCCCAATCTCCAGCCCCGTTGGTCCACCAAGACCAAGGATGTGCCATCTCTGGACCCAAAATGTCCCATCTCCAGCGCCCTTGGGCCATCAAGAGACAAAATTTTCCATCCCTGGATACCTTGGGCCACTCAGTGCAAGATGTCCCATCCCTGAAACCCTTAGGTCATCGGGACATAAAATGTCCCATCTCTGGACACTTTGGGCCGCCAATACAGAAAATGTACTATCCTGGGACCCCTTAGACCACCAAGACCCAAGATGTCCCATCCTTGGACACTTTGGGGACAATAAGACCAAGGACATCCCTTCTCTGGACTCAAGATGTCCCATTTGCAGCCATCTTTAGCCATCAAGATGTTAAATGCCCCAACCCATGGACCACCCAGGCTAGGATGTCCTATCCCTGGACACTTTGGGCCACCAAGACCTAAAACGTCCCATCCCTGGACACTTTGGGACACCCAGGCCTAGATGTCCCATCCCTGGACATGATGAGGCCACCAAGACTCAGGATATCCCATCCCTGGACACTTTGAGACACCCAGGCCTAGATGTCCCATCTCCAGCTCCACTGGGCCACCCAGGCCCCGACGTCCCATGCCTGGACCCCTTGGGCCAACCAGAACCAAGACCTCAACATCTCCCCCAACTTCATTCCACCTTATGTGGAGAGTGTTGAACTCCAAGACCTCAAAAATTCTCCCCAAACTTACCCCTTCCTCACCTGGGGATGTTCAACCCCAACCGTCTCCCTAACTTCACCGCGCCTCATTTAGAGGATGTTGGACCCCAAGACCAAACATCTCCCCCAATTTCACCCCACCTCACCCGAAGGAGGTTGAACTCCAGCTGAGACCCAGCATCTCCACCCAGTGTTGTCCCACCTGGGGAATAGAGAACCCAAGACCCCAAACACCTCTCCAGCTTTCTCCCACCTCATGTGGAGGGTGGAGAACCCCAATACCCCAACTATCTCCCCAACTTCACCCCACATCATATGGAGGATGTTGAACCCCAACCAAGACCCCAAACATCTCTCCAGCTTTGTCCCACCTCATCTAGAGGGTGGAGAACACCCCAAGACCCCCAACATCTTCCCCAGTGTTGTGCCGCCTGCAGGATGTTGAACCCCAACTAAGATCCGCAAACATCTCCCCAACTTCATCCCTCTTCACCTGGGAGCATGGAGAACCCAAGACCTGAACCATCTCCCCCAGTGTTGTCACACCTCACGCTGACGACTTTGAACCCCAAGACTCCAAGATCTCCCCAACTTTGTCCCACCTGGAGGGTGTTGAATCCCAACTGAGATCCTCAAACATATCCCAAAATTCATCCAACCTCATCTGGAGGCTGGAAAACCCAAGATCCCAACATCTCCCGTCAGCTCCTCCTGATTGGTGAGTGGAGGGGTGGGGCCTGTGGGCAGGGTCTGGGGGTGGGGCCTGCCAGGGGCAGTGGCCACTGCTGCTCTCCCAGGGAAGTTCATCTGGATCCATTTTGGGGCCACCAGGAAGTTGGTGTCACCCAACAAGATGTGTGAGTGAGCGGAGGGCCCAGCAGGGGGCATCTAGTTGGCCGGCATCTACTTGTCCATCATCCATCTGTTCATCCGTCCGTCCCTCCACATGGCCATCCCTCCATCTCCTCATCCCACCACCCACCTGACCCTCATTCTCCATCTCCTGGTGTCTCCACCCTCATCTGTCCGTATGTCCATCCCCACCTTCTCACCCACCTCCTGGTCCCTCCATCATCTCCATCTCCATCTCCATCTCCATCATCTCCATCTCCACCTTCATCTCCATCTCCATCTCCATCTCCACCTCCATCTCCATCTCCATCTCCACCTCCACCTCCATCTCCACCTCCACCTCCATCTCCATCTCCATCTCCATCTCCATCTCCGTCTCCACCTCCATCTCCACCTCCACCTCCACCTCCATCTCCACCTTCATCTCCATCTCCACCTCCATCTCCATCTCCATCTCCATCTCCATCTCCATCATCTCCACCTCCATCTGCACCTCCATCTCCACCTCCATCTCCATCTCCATCTCCATCTCCATCATCTCCATCTCCATCTCCATCTCCACCTCCATCTCCATCTCCATCTCCACCTCCATCTCCATCTCCATCTCCACCTCCATCTCCTGGTGTCTCTGTCCATCTGTCCATCCCGAGCTCCTCACCCACCACCCACCCGACCCTCCCTCTCTTGGTGTCTCTATCTCCTCATCCATCCGTCTCCTCACATCGCCCTCTCCTGGCCCCTCCATCTCACAGAATCACAGAAATCAGGGATTGGAAGGTATAAGAGTTGGTCCAAAGAACAGTATTTGCCTGAACATCTCCATCAGGGACTTGGAGAACAGATGTCCTGATAGAAAGAATTGGACAATGACTTGGAGAGAGGCCTGACGAAAAAAGTTGTGTTCTACAGGTCTCTCTGACCCGGGGGCTACAGGTAACAATGGCTGGTGTACAGATTCCACCTGCTGCCGCAGCCAGACTTGCCCCCACCTCCTAAAAGGAATTGTGTTCTACAGGTCTCTCCCACCTGGGGACAATAGCTGCTGTGCAGAAGATGGATTTTCACCTGCTGCCTCAGCCAAACTTGCCCCCACCTCCTCCCTGCTACTAAGGCCAGCGAAGCAGAGCATGCGCAGAGGCTTGACGAAGGTCTAGAGGTCACCCAGCAGACCAGTAAGAGACCCCTGAACCGAGGCGACGCAGGCGCAGACGGGTTCTGGCAAGTGAAGAGGGGACTCTTCAGGCCTGCGCAGTTCACCCTGGATTGCAAAACAAAGGCGGTGATTGGCCTCAATCAACGGGAGAGAGGAGGGGTGAAGAAGCGTAAAAGATGATTCCCAACTGGACATCATTGAGATGTCCCCACCAAAGGATCATGGATCATGATGGAGGACTGGCAGGATGCTGCTTTTGGGACCTGAGACCATAGGGACGCCTTTGGAACTCGTGGTGGTAGCTAATCCTCTTTTCCCCTTTTTTTTCTCTTTCCCTTTTCTCCACTTTCTCTATCGCGTGCCGCTTTACGTGCAAAATAATAAAGTTAACACTGTTTGACTGAATTGTAACCCCTTGGCATTTTGGTCACCTTAATTTTGCGCTTCGAGATCAAGGTAAATGAACCATCACGAGTCCATCATGGAATGGACCGTGACATTAAATTGGTGTCACGGACAGGATTCTGAGAATACAGAGGAGTGCAGGTGCTGTGTGGTCTGTAATAGGGGAAGAAAGTTTCGCTCCAGCCACACCTGGCCCTAACTAATAAGGTGAGAGGTGTCCAGAAAGTAAGGGGGGCGATTCAGATTTCCCGCACGCCACACACGCCTTGGTGTTGAGCGCTCCAAACTTGAGTTGAGGGCTCTGTCTCTGGGATCTCAAAGTGCAAAAATGGGTGTTGTTCTCATGTTGATGAGAATTGTCTGCTAGAGAGAGTGAAGGGGCAATCCTGTGTGTTTGCGTAACTAAGTTGAGCCTTCCCGTAGCAGATTTTTGTCCCCTCCAACCACTCGGGAAAGAGAAGGGTGACACAGCAGTTGCTGTGCTTTTGTATAACTAACTTGTGCCTTCCCGACGTGGGTTTGGTCCCTTCATAATAAGAATGACTGAAAAGGTTGATAATCAAGATTTTTGGTTATGGAAAGATCGAGACTCGTTCTACACACTTTTAGCAAAGTAAGGGGCTCGACCCTCCATACCCAGAGAGGACTGGGCTTGTGATAATTGGGCTAATTGACAGAGTGTAGTTGTGGATAACTTGTTAGGAGACATAACATGTATGTGTGGTAAGCAATCCAGGGCTCCACATGGCCGCGGTTTAGGTTTAGGCTGCCGCTTGCCGTCCTCTGCCAGCAGAGACATGGAACGTCACGGCGCGTGGACAGTGGCTGATCACCAATAGCAAATGGGGATGGGACGCGTGATCAGCGCATTGTAGCCAATCATTACTGTTTCTTTAGCGCGTGCTCAGGGAAAAAGTTCTATATAGTCTTTGTTGTTATGTTGAATAAAGGAGAATGATTTAACCCACATTGGGATGCTGTCGTTATTCTGGCCGACTCTTTCCGTCCAACGAGGCTCGTCCTAAGGATCCACTCCGACATGTAGTGGACCGAGTGCTTTCTCTACAGACTAAGTCTAAGTTTAGATCAGATAAGAACAAAGCTATGGTCTGTGCTGTCCTAGGCCAGCCTAGTAGCAGCAATTGAAGATCACCTCAGGCAACGTAGTAATGAAAGCAAAATTATAGAATCCCTTGAAAATCTGGTGCAGATTTCGCAAAAAACGATCTCCAATTTAGAACAATTAGAAAATTCTTCACAATGATTCGAAAAAGAGAGGGAAGAAAACCGCTCATTAAAAGCTACTCTAAAGGAGGAATGTTTAAAAAGCACAGGAGTGCTGAGGGAGCGGCAGCTAGAGGAGAAAAGTATCTGAGAAATAAATCAAATTCACCCTCAGAAAGAATTGGAGGAGATGAGAAAACATGATGAGGAAAACCCACACGTGAGACCCTTAGTGAAAACAGAATATTTTTGTGCAAATGAAGAGGATACTGACCCTCACATTACAACTAAGCAAACACCTTACACTGCCACCGAGCTGGCAAACTAAAGAGAGAGTATGGGCGCCTCCCTAAAGAATCTGAAACGGAGCACGTGTGGCACGTATCCCTAACTGGGGGAGACCAAATTTAGTTAAGTGAACAGGAAGCTAATGGTTACTGGGGGCATGGAGTTTTCTTAACAACTGGTGACAGACATGCCCCATGGTCCCTAACCCAGCGAGCTGCTTATTGGGCTGGAGGGCTAAACCCTTTAGATAGGGGAGAGCCCCTGGCAATCACTGGCACACCTGATGAATTGCTAGAAAGTGTACACAAAGCAGCCTGCTTGCAAATGGTACATGAAAGAAAATTGATTCCCAAATGTGAATCCTCAATGATGCTGGCAGTGAGTCCTGACATGATGACTTCCTTGATAAGGGGACTCCCAGAGTCACTTAAACCTTCAAAGGACAATCGCATTGATGAGCCCAGTAGAAAGGTTGGAAGGTTTGATGAGAAGCCACGATACCAGAAGTGGGAGCCAGAAGGATGCAGCAGACACTAGCATTGATTCACTCTTTACCCCTGCCACAACTTCCCCCAACCAACCAAATACTAAAAAGGTGTGGACATGGGGGGAAGTAGCACAAGAATTGATACATTATAATAGGAAATATGGCCCTGTAAAAATCCTAGAAGAAAGGTCGAGAGGAATCCGTCACATTGAAGTCAAGAAACTGCCCCTTTCTACGGGTACTGCTGCTGCTACCAGTGCTGCGAGAAAGAAGCATCCACATATTAGAAGAGGAAAGAGGGAAAAACCTAAGATCCGACAACAATGGTGGGTTTTGGGAATTAAAAAGGGAGTTCCCAGAGATATAATGGAGGGCTTACCTACCCCTTGATAAACTGAGTAAACTGGTATCAAGGTGGCATAATCCAAAAGAACATTCACAGAGCATGAAAGAAGTCCTACCCGTTACACCTTCAGCTCCCTCCTCCACCGAGGATGAAACTCTCCCAGAACAGGAAAACTAGAACCTCCATTCCCTCCATTCCGCACTCATACCTGAGGGCAGGACGTGACAGGCTGTGGATATTACAACATAGTCCAGAAGCTTCTCAGTCTCTCTGGGCACCTCCTTTGCTGAGGACCCTGTCAACTGACTGAGGGTCCCACCCCTCCTGCCCCCCAGCTGGTGCAGGTGAAGTCACCCTGCCCGGGGCAGGGGAGGATGTGGCTGTCAGCACCTTGGTACCACCCTGGTGTGTACGTGGGGACAGGCACAGCGGGGCACAAAAGGTGCGAAGGAGCCATCGACTGCCCCATTGAAGGCTCTGGATCTCAGGGGGATGTGCAACTGCCACAGTGGGGCATTGTGATGTCACTGGTGATGTCACAAAGGGCCCCACCCAGGCACCCCTTTAAAAGCAGGGCCGGGGGTGCAGAGCTGCATCCTCTGGCAGGACAGGGAGGTGGCCACCCCACTGTGGCCCGGTCCTGGTGAAAGAGGAGACGGGGTGGCAGCCAGACACGCTGCCATGGCTGGCACTGCTACCAAAGTCGCTCTCGCTGCTGCTATGTCCCATCCCTGGAAACTGTGAGGCCACTAAGAGCCAAAATCTCCCATCCCTGGACACCTTGGGCCGCTCAGGGTTAAATTTCCTGTCCGTGGACCCATTAGGGCCCCAAAACTTAAAATGTCATGTCCCTGGACTCCTCGGGCCACTGAGAGCCAGAATGTCCCATGCCAGACCCCGGATATCCCATGCCTAGAGACTCTGGGACCAAGACCTAAAATGTCCCATCCCTGGATCCAAGATGTCCCATCTCTAGACACTTTAGGCCACCCAGGCCCAGATATCCCATCTCTGGACCCCATGAAGCCACCAAGACCCAGGATGACCCATTCCTGGAAACTTTGGGCACACCAAGTCCTAAGATGTCCCATCTCCAGCCACCTTGGGCCACCAAGATCAAGATGTCCCATTCCTGGACACTTTGAGCCACCAAGACCTAAAATGTCCCATCCCTGGATCCAAGATGTCTCATGCCTGGAGACTTTGGGCCACCAAGACGCAGGATGTCCCATCCTGGGACCCAAGATGTCCCATCTCCAGCCCCCTTGGACCATCCAGGCCAAGATGTCCCAACCCTAGACACTGTGAGGCCATGAAGACCCAAGATGTCTCATCCCTGCACCCTTTGGGGACACCAAGTCCTAAGATGACCCATCTCCAGCCCCCTTGAGCCATCCACGCCAAGATGTCCCATCTCGGGACCCCTTAGGCCACCAAAAGACCAAAAATGTTCCTGTCCTGGACCCACTGAGCCACCAAAACCCAGGATGTCCCATCCCAGACTACAGATGTCCTATCCCTGGACACTTTGGGCCAATCAGACCCAAAATGTCCCATCCTTGGAACACCCAGGGCAAGATGTCCCATCCCTGAACACCTTGGGCCACCAAGACCTAAAATGTACCATACCTGGACTCTTTGGAACACCCAGGCCAACATGTCCCATCCCTGGACTGTTTGGGGCCACCAAGACCCAGGTTGTCCCATCTCAGGACCCAAGATGTCTCATCTGCAGCCATCTTGGGCCACCAAGACCTTAAATGTCCCAACCTTTGCACCCCTTGGAGCACCCAGGCCAAGGTGTCCCATCCCTGAACACTGTGAGGACACCAAGACCCAGGATGTCTCATCCCTAGACCCTTTGGGGACACCAAGTCCTAAGATGTCCCATGTCCAGCCCCCTTGGACCACCCAGACCAAGATTTCCCATCTCTGGACAACTTTGGCCACAAAGACATAAAATGTCCAATCCCAGACCCCGGATGTACCATCCCTGGAGACTTTGGGTGATCAAGACCTAAAATGTCCCATCTCTGGACCCCTCAGACCACCAAGACCAAAAATGTCCTATCCCTGGACCCCTTGGGCCACAGAGAGCAAGGGTGTCTCATCCCAGACCCCGGATGTCCCATCCCTGGACATTTGGGCCAACCAGAGCAAAGAGGTCCCATCTCTGGACCCCTTAGGCCAAAGAGACCAAGATGTCTCATCCCTGGACACTTTGGGCCAACAAGACCCAGGATGTCCCATCTCTGGACACAATATGTCCCATCTCCAGCCCCCTTGAGCCACCAATACCTAAATGCCCTAAACCATGGACCACCCAGGCCAAGATGCCAATTCCCTGGACACTTTGAACCACCAAGTCCCAGGATGTCCCTTTTCTGGAAACCTTAGGCCACCAAGATATAAAATGTCCAATCCCATATCCCAGATGTCCCATCCCTGGACACATTTGGCCACCAAGACCTAAAACGTCCCATCCCTGGACACTTTGGGACACCCAGGCCTAGATGTCCCATCCCTGGACACTGTGAGGCCACCAAGACCCAGGATGTCGTATCTCCAGACCCCTTCGGCTACCAAGACCAGGATGTCCCATGTTCAGCCATCTTGGGAAACCAAGACCAAGATGTCCCATCTTTGGACTCCTTGGGCCACTGTGAACCAAAATGACCCATCTCAGAGCTCCAATGCCCCATCACTGGAAACTTTGGGCCACTGGGACCAAGATGTCCCATCCCTAGATCCAAGATGTCCCATCTCTGGACCCAAAATGTCCCATCCCTGGACCCTTTGGGCCACCAAGACCCAGAATGTCCAAACCCTTGGACCTCTGGAGCTCCCGGGCCAAGATGTCCTATCCTTGCACAGAAGATTTCCCATCGCTGGACACTTTGGGCCACCAAGATGCAGAATGTCCAATCTCCAGCCCCCTTGCGCCACCAAGACCAAGGTTGTGCCATCTCTGGACCCAAAATGTCCCATCTCCAGCGCCCTTGGGCCATCAAGAGCCAAAATTTCCCATCCCTGGACACCTTGGGCCACCAGGACATAAAATGTCCCATATCTGGACACGTTGGGCCATCAATACTGAAAATGTTCTGAACCGGGACCCCTTAGACCACCAAGACCCAAGGTGTCCCATCCTTGGACACTTTGGGGACAATAAGACCAAGGACATCCCTTCTCTGGACTCAAGATGTCCCATTTGCAGCCATCTTGAGCCATCAAGATGTTAAATGCCCCAACCCATGGACCACCCAGGCCAGGATGTCCCATCCCTGGATGCTGTGAGGCCACAAGACCCAGGATGTCCCATCTCTGGACCCCTTTGACTACCAAGATGAGGATGTCCCATCCCTGGACCACCTGGGCCACCCAGACCCAGGATATCTCATCCCTGGACTCAAATTGTCCCATCTCCAGCCCCCTTGGGCCATCAAGAGCCAAAATTTCCCATCCCTGGACCCCTTAGGCCAACGAGACCTAGAATGTCCCATCCCCGGACACTTTGGGCCACCCAGGCCAAGATGTCACATCCCTGGACCCTGTGAAGCCATCAAGACTCAGGATGTCCTATTCGTGGACACTTTGGGGACACCAAGTCTTATGATGTCCCATCTCCAGCTCCATTGTGCCACCCAGGCCCCGATGTCCCATGTCTGGACCCCTTGGGCCAACCAGAACCTCAACATCTCCCCTAACTTCATCCCACCTTACGTGGAGAGTATTGAACTCCAAGACCTCAAAACTTCTCCCCAAAATTACCCCCTCCTCACCTGGGGATGTTCAACCCCAACCATCTCCCTAACTTCACCGCACCTCATCTAGAGGATGTTGGAACCCAAGACCAAACATCTCCCCCAACTTCACCCCACCTCACATGGAGGAGGTTGAACTCCAGCTGAGACCAAACATCTCCTCCAATGTTGTCCCATCTGGGGAATAGTGAACCCAAGACCCCAAACACCTCTCCAACTTTGTCCTACCTCATCTAGCCGGTGGAGAATCCCAAGACCCCAACCATCTCCCCAGATTCACCCCACCTCATATGGAGGATGTTGAACCCCAACAAAGACCCCAAACATCTCTCCAACATTGTCCCACCTCATCTAGAGGGTGGAGAACCCCAAGACACCAAACATCTCCCGCAGTGTTGTCCCACGTCATCCAGAAGATGTTGAACCCCAACATCTCACCCAATTTTGTCCCATCTGGAGGATATTGAACCCCAAGACCCCAAACACCTCCCCAACTTCATGCCTTCTTCACCTGGAGGATGTTGAACCCCAACCAAGACTCCAAACATCTTTGCCAACTTTGTCCTACCTCATCTGGAATGTGGAGAACCCAGGACTCCAAAACATCTCCCGCAGTGTTGTCCCACCTGAGGGATGGAGTACCCAAGACCCAACCATCTCCCCCAACTTCATCGCTCCTCATCTAGCCGGTGGAGAACTCCAAGACCCCCAACATCTCCCTCAGTGTTGTCCCACCCAGAGGATGTTGAACCCCAACTAAGACCCGCAAACATCTCCCCAACTTCATCCCTCTTCCCCTGGGAGGATGGAGAACCCAAGACATGAACCATCTCCCCCAATGTTGCCTCAACTCACGCTGACAATGTTGAACCCCAAGACTCCAAGATCTCCCCAGCTTTGTGCCACCTGGAGGATGTTGAACCTCAACTGAGACCCCCAAACATCTCCCCAACTTCATCCAACCTCATCTGGAGGATGGAAAACACAAGACCCTAACATCTCCCACGAACTCCTCCTGATTGGTGAGTGGAGGGGGTGGGGCCTGTGGGTGGGGTCTGTGGGCGGGGCCTGCCAGGGGCAGTGGCCACTGCTGCTCTCCCAGGGAAGTTCATCTGGATCCATTTTGGGGCCACCAGGAAGTTGGTGTTGCCCAACAAGACGTGTGAGTGAGCGGAGGGCCCAGCAGGGGGCATCTAGTTGGCCAGCGTCTACTTGTCCATCATCCATCTGTCCATCCATCCGTCCCTCCACATGGCCATCCCTCCATCTCCTCATCCCACCACCCACCTGACCCTCATTCTCCATCTCCTGGTGTCTCCACCCTCATCTGTCCATCTGTCCATCCCCATCTTCTCACCCACCTCCTGGTCCCTCCATCTCCATCTCCTGGTGTCTCCATCACCTCGTGTCTCTGTCCATCTGTCCATCCCGAGCTCCTCACCCACCACCCACCCGACCCTCCCTCTCTTGGTGTGTCTATCTCCTCATCCATCCATCTCCTCACATCTCCCTCTCCTGGCCCCTCCATCTCACAGAATCACAGAAATCAGGGATTGGAAGGTGTAGGAGTCAGTCCGAAGAACAGTATTTGCCTGAACATCGCCATCAGGGACTTGGAGAACAGATGCCCTGATAGAAAGAATTGGACAATGACTTGGAGAGAGGCCTGACGAAAAAAATTGTCTTGTACAGGTCTCTCCAACCTGGGGGCTACAGGTAACAATGGCTGCTGTACGGATTCCACCTGCTGCCGCAGCCAGACTTGCCCCCACCTCCTAAAAGGAATTGTGTTCTACAGGTCTCTCCCACCTGGGGACTACAGCTGCTGTCCAGAAGATGGATTTTCACCTGCTGCCTCAGCCAAACTTGCCCCCACCTCCTCCCTGCTACTAAGGCCAGTGAAGAAGAGCATGCGCAGAGGCTTGACGAAGGTCTTGAGGTCACCCAATGGACCAGTAAGAGAACCCTGAACCGAGGCGATGCAGGCACAGACGGGTTCTGGCAAGTGAAGCGGGGACTCTTCAGGCCTGCGCAGTTCAGCCTGGATTGCGAAACAAAGGCAGAGATTGGCCTCAATCCATGGGAGCGAAGCAGGGTGAAGAAGCATGAAAGACGATTCCCGACGGGACATCGCTGAGCTCTCCCCACCAAAGGATCACGGATCACAACGGAGAACCGGCAGGACTCTTCTCACGACACCCGAGACCATAGGGACGCCTTTGGATCTTGTAGTGGTAGCCAACCCTTTTTTTTCCCCCTTTCTTTCCTTTCCTTTTTCTCCACTCTCTCTATCACGTGCTGCTTTACGGGCAAAATAAATAAAGAAATATTGATGATTGAATTACAACCTCTTGGCTTTTTGATTCCCTTAATTTTGCACTTCAGGATCAAGGTAAATGAACCATCACGAGTCCATCACCGAATGGACCGTGACAGGCCTGGATCACACGTCTTATGAGGAGCAGCTGAGGGACATGAGGCTGTTTAGCCTGGAAAAAAAGAGACTGAGGGGAGACCTTATCGGTCTCTACAACTACCTGACAGGAGGTTGTAGCGTGGTGGGTGTTGGCCTCTTCTCCCAAGCAGCAAGTTATAGGATGAGAGGAAATGGTCTCATGTTGTGCCAGGGAAAGTTCAGATTGGATATTAGGAGACATTTCTTCATGGAAAAGCAGTGGAACAGGCTGCCCAGGGCAGTGGTGGAGTCACCATTCCTGGAGGTGTTTAGAAGACATTTAATTGGGTTTCTTAGGGACATGGTTTAGTGCTAGAGTTGGGTTATGGTTGGACTCGATGATCCTGAGGGTCTCTTCCAGCTGAAATTTTTCTATAATTCTATTGACAAATCAAATTCAGGGCGGTTATTCCCTTTAATGCCAGTTACAGGCCTGCAGTGTTACGTGAGGTGCCAAGGCTCTCGCACACTCCTACATGCATTGGGCAGGGACAGCGATGGTCCTGTCCAGGGCAGCCATCCCCATCCACAGCGAGTGTGGGACAGACACCCCAGACAGCACTGCAGACAGATTCGGTGCCTTTGTGCAAGAAACTCATTCCCACCTCTGAAGCATCGCAAGATCTGTCCCTTCTCTATCCAGTAGATGTAGGGCAGCCCATGAATAGGAAGCGCTTCACACCGCGGTGTCCATGCGTATAGCAACACTTCCAAATCTCCTTTTTTTCTTTTCACCAAACCTGTTCTCAACTCCTTGATAACATAATCAAGGAACAGACAAACTACTGTCACCTTGGGCCTGTCAGCAGCACCTTGTCATTCCTAGAGATCAGTGACACGTCTGCCCAAGTACCTCAGGGGCAGCAGAGACGCCACTGACAAAACACACGTTTCCTTCCAGGTCTGTCATTCCCAGCCCTGTTTCTCTCTGGCCTTGGGGACAGCAGGGCTTGCTCACTCTCCTGTTGCCCAATTTCAGCCCTAACTTTCCATCTGCCAACCACTGTGACATTGCTCTGCTCTGAAGTCAAACCTTTGCACACATGGGGACCTGGATTCTTGAGACCAACCAGATTTCCCGAAGACTCTCAGAGCTTGGCCGGGTGCTACAGCTGAGGTGCCACAGCCCAACTGTGCACTGATGCCCTCAGCCAAGGGCACAGCCAGGACAAGCTGCAGCCTGTGCTGTTTGACACCCATGGAGTCACTGCCAGGCGTTGTGGGACAAATCACACAGCTTGGGGTGCTGCAATGGCTGGGTACAGGCTTTTCAGGAGAGACGGGCTGGAAGGGTCAGCAGTGGGATTCCCTCAGAGTGAAGAAGTTGCTTGGATGTTTGGAGCTCCTTTATGTGGGGAGTGACAAGATGGGTTTTCCCTTGTGAGTGAGAGCACCAATGACAAAGCCCTGGGGCTGTGGGGGCACATGGCCATGGCCCCCAACAATCTGGTGCCACCGAAAGTGGGGCACAGCAGTCAGGGAGAGGCACCAGCATAAGGAGGAGAAAGCAGCACTGAAAGACTGTGCTAGGGAAATTGGAAATTATTTCCTTTTTCTTGAATAAACTCTGGATGGAAGCCTGCTACTGCTGCCATTTTAGTGGCCACTTTCTGGGCTCAGGAGAGTCCTGGAGGCTGAGGCCCCTTTTCTTTAGGGGGCACCGGGGGCTCCCCGGGCGAGCGGTCCCTGTCCTGGCTGGAATTGGAGGGAATGCGGCTGCAGCAGTGCAGGGAGAGTCCAGACCTGGAGAAACTTTGGGGTTCCACCATCAGGAATCTCCTAAGTTTCAAAAGGAGAAGCGGCCAGTCCTGTATCGGGGCAGGAGAATAACCCCATCCATCAGGACAGAGCAGGACCTGACACGCTGAGCAGGGACCCTGAGGAGAAGGGCCTGGGCACTACAAGGGCCGCCACACAAGCCCGTGCTGCACGCTCACCATGAACAAGGCAGCTGCACACGGGGCTGCATGAGGAGGAGCGTGGGGACCCAGACACCTGGAGTTCTCATCCCATTCGGTTCAGCACTGGTGTGACCCCACACACACGGGTGTGTGCCAGTGTGCGGCTCCCAGTTTGGAGAAGCAGGGAGGAACTGGAGAGTGCAGGGCTGTGCCAAGGCAGGGGTCAGGACCTTGTGCACATGGTGTGGGATGCTGAGGGACCTGGGCTGCTCTGGCCCAGCAGCGCTGGGGAGGCTGCAGCAGTGTAGGAGTAGCCTGAGAGTGCTGGAAGGGTGGTTTCAG
Source organism: Caloenas nicobarica (assembly GCF_036013445.1). Taxonomy (NCBI): domain Eukaryota; kingdom Metazoa; phylum Chordata; class Aves; order Columbiformes; family Columbidae; genus Caloenas; species Caloenas nicobarica. Next base: position 1,123,067 of record NC_088272.1, read on the forward strand.
AGAGGGTGGAGGTTTTCTTCATAGTGGGAAACAGAATAGGAAAGAAATAATGGCACAAACTGCAGCTGGGGAGGTCCAGGCTGCACAAGAGCAGCAAGGAATGTGAGTGGAAGGGCAGTGCTGTGGTGGAGCAGGTCACCCAGAGGAGTCTGCATCAGCCCAAGGCTTTGTGCTTCAAGGAACAGCTGGGGAGGATGGAGAGAGATCAGCAAAGGAAGGAAGATGCTCAGACAAGAGCAAGGTGGGGCAGCAGGGGGGATGTGTCCAGCCTGCAGGGAAAGAGGTGCAGGGGATGCCACAGCATAGGACAGGCTGTCGTGGAGAGGATCAAGGGATGTAAAGAGGTTTAAAGCCCCCAACAGACATGAGCTCCTTCTCCCCTTGGCTGTGGCTGTTGTCTCCAGCTCTGATGCCTGTGAGGAGACACCTTGTCCTTACAGCACAGGGGCCTCATGGCCTCCTTGTCCCCAGCCAGGAACCTGGGAGGTGTGGGACCATAGTCCTGCCCTTGGCCTTGCACAGCCCCACATCACACTGTCCCAGGAAGGGCCCTGGGCAACGTGGGAGGGACAGGATCTGCCTTCCCAGGGCTGGGGTCAGGGCTTGGCCCTTTGGTTAATGAAACACATCCAGGTTTACTCAGCATCAGAGAGACCTTCACCTTGCTTGTCCTGACCTGTCATCTCTGCCTCCAGTTTTCTTCTCTAACCAGACCCTGGGTTCAGTTCCTCAGTAGTGTTCCTCAGTGGGACCCATTAACATTACAAGAAACTTCGGAGTTTGAATCTGACTTGGACTTCTTGAGAGGTTTCTTCAGCTTCCTCCAGGGTCTGAGGTTCATTGACTCAGCACCAAACCCACCAGAGGGGTCATTAAAGCCCCTTGGGCTGCTCCTGTGCTGCTGAGCTGGGCTGGGCTCCTGGGACACAGGGAGCTCATGGCAAGTGGCAGCGCTGCAGAGAGACAGCTCTGCCCAGGAGCAGCTCCTCTGCAAAGCGCAGCAGGGCTGAGGGCTCTGCCTGGGGATCTCAGGGAGACGAGCAAGGCAGAGAGAGATGAAAGGTGGTCAGGATGGGGAGGATGACTGAGAGCTCACTGGAGGAGAAATCTTTGCAGCCCTTGCCATGGTAAGTCTCTGGGTGCAGGGCAATGCAACTGTAGCTCCTGGAGGCATCTCCTCAATTTAGCACAGGCACAGCTTGAGGGATCAGTAAGGAGGGGGCTCTTGTCAGGCAATTTTGAACAGCTGTGAAGCCAGGTGAGCACCCAGGGGTGCCCAGGGCTGTCCTGCAGAGCAGGGTCCCTGCACCCCAGGGCTGTGCCGGGGCAGGGACTCTGCCGCCTGCCAGGGTCAGCGCTCAGCCTGCCCGGGGAGATCCCCACGGTGCTGTGGGGAGAAGCTGTGGGGGGAAGGAGCGACCCGTGTCAAGGCAGGAAAGGTGCTTCTGCTGTTAAGGGGGTGCTGTGTGGGTCAGGGCTGCTCACAGCTCCAGATCACCCCCAGGATTTTTCCAAGTGGATGCCTCAAGCAGAAGACCAATGCAAGGATTACCAGACAGATAGGGAGCTTTCCTGAGCCTGTCTTTTCAGTTTCCTATCCCAAGGGTTGGGGGGTGCAGGAAAGGATAAAATGAAGATGAGCTCTCATGCTTAAACAAGTCACTGAGACTCCTGAACTGCAACTCAGAGTCATCAGTACATCTGCCAGAAGCCTCATAACATCCCTTCAGCTGCTGCTCTGCAGCACATTGGCTATACTCGTCAGTCTTACTCTGACCTGTCCTTTTCCCCAGTCTGTGAACAGGAAGATGCCCCCAGGCAGTGCCCTGTGAACAGGCAGGATCTGTAGGGCCAGCCTGAGGGCACAGAGGGTGGGATGGTCTGTGAGTGCTGACAGGGAAGAGACATGGACAGGGAAACTGTTCCCACGGGGAGAATGTCCAGGCAGCAGGGAAATGATCAGAAATGAGAGGAAACTAAACTCAGAATTGTTATCAGAGAGAGAATACAGAAAACTCCGTATGACTCCTGCAGTGCAGATCCCTCCTGTGAGCAGCCCCCTCACCTCCTCTCCCAGCCAGCAAAGCCTCTGCCCTCAGGGCTGGGGGCTCCAAGGCATGAAGCAGCTCCTGTGCAGCCAGAGCTCCAGTTCCCTCTGCAGAGCACAGGGGCTGAGAGCAGCTGCCCGGCAATGCTGGTGTGTGGGAGGTGGCTGCACAGCTGGGGAAGGGTGACGCTGTCTGAGTGCCCGGCTGCCTCTGCCCTGGCCTCTCTCACACCCACCCTCACCGCAGTTTCCTTCTTGCTCCACTGCTCTGGGTCACTGTTGGTGTGATCTGGTTCTTGCTGTCAGGCTCTCTGGGGATGGGAGTTTCAGCTGCAGAGTCACAGCCTGATCTTGTGGGTCCTTTCCTGCAGCTGTGTCCATGGGAACACGTGTCCCAGCTTTGCTCTGAGCTGTGGGGCTGTGGGCAATGCAGTGTGTGGGGCTGGGGAATGAGCTGAGTCTCCCTGAATCAAATGCCATCATTAGGACACTTCGCTGTATGCTCGAGGTTTTCTTCCAATCCTGTCCTACAGCATCTTTGTGTTATCTGAACATAGAGAAACATAGAGATGCTATGGCAGATAAAATGCTGTTGAGTTTATGAAATGAGCTGTGTGTATCCTGGGCTAGAAGTAGAGAGCTTCAACCTTAGGAAAGGGTGAGACGTGTCATAGTCTGAGGTGGGTCCCTCTGCTCTCAGCAGTCCTGGTGGCTTTTCAGGGTGACATGGCAGTGTGATCACCATCTCAGAAAGGTGCCAGCCCAGGGCAGATGGAGGAAGACAGAGGGACAGAGCAGCTGCCCTCACTCTGCACTGACCCACAGGCATCCTCTGGTCTCGCAGGACTCGCTCTGTTCTCCCTGAGTGCAGCAGAAATGCTGAGGGTTTCTGACACCCAAGAACACTCCCCAGGCTGTGAGAGCAGAAGGAGCTGTAGAAACACTAAACCTCTCAAACTCATTTTCTCAGGTCTGGGGGTACAGATGCTGACAGTCCCTTCTGCAGCAGGAGCGGTTCCATCTGACAAAGCTGAACCCCAGGACTGGCCCCGGCCCCACCCATCACACAGGCTCAGGCTGACCCCTCAAGAGCCCCTGGGCAGAGACCCTGCTCTTCATTGCACACTCATCAAGCACCGACGAGGGCTCCAGCCAGGATGTTCTCCTGGAAAAAGAAAAGAGTCTCTTTGTGGGAGGGTCTGTGGGAAATGGCTTTGGTTTTTCCCAGAGAAGTCTCCCCTAAATTGTCACTGTCTTTTCCTCCTTGCACAGGTCCTCATGCCCACAGGCAGCAAATGTCCAACAGCAGCTCCATCACCCAGTTCCTCCTCCTGCCATTCGCAGACACACGGGAGCTGCAGCTCTTGCACTTCTGGCTCTTCCTGGGCATCTACCTGGCTGCCCTCCTGGGCAACGGCCTCATCATCACCACCATAGCCTGTGACCAGCACCTCCACACCCCCATGTACTTCTTCCTGCTCAACCTCACCCTCCTGGACCTGGGCTCCACCTCCATCACTGTGCCCAAATCCATGGTCAACTCTCTGTGGGATACCAGGGTCATTTCCTTTGCAGGTTGTGCTGCCCAGGTCTTCTGTGTATGTTTCTTGTTTGGTGCAGAGTATTTTCTTCTCACCGTCATGTCCTATGACCGCTACGTTGCCATCTGCAAACCCCTGCACTACGGGACCCTCCTGGGCAGCAGAGCTTGTGTCCACATGGCAGCAGCTGCCTGGGCCACTGGGTTTCTCAATGCTCTGCTGCACACGGCCAATACATTTTCACTGCCACTGTGCAAGGGCAATGCTGTGGAGCAGTTCTTCTGTGAAATCCCCCAGATCCTCAAGCTCTCCTGCTCACAGTCCTACTTTAGGGAAGCTGGGCTTATTTTGGTTAGTCTCTGTTTATCATTTGGGTGTTTTGTGTTCATCGTGGTGTCCTACGTGCAGATCTTGAGGGCTGTTCTGAGGATCCCCTCTGAGCAGGGACGGCACAAAGCCTTTGCCACGTGCCTCCCTCACCTGGCCGTGGTCTCCCTGTTTGTCATCACTGCCATGTTTGCCTATCTGAAACCCCCCTCCATCTCCTCCCCATCCCTGGACCTGGTGGTGTCTGTTCTGTACTCAGTGGTTCCTCCAGCAGTGAACCCCCTCATCTACAGCATGAGGAATCAGGAGCTCAAGGATGCCCTGTGGAAACTGATGACTGGATTTCTTCTGAAGCTATAAACTGTCTCTGTCTTCTTCTACATACGAGTTATAGTCTAACTCATTGCAGGTTCATCCTGTGTGCAGTATTTTTTGTCTCTAGTTGTGTTTTTCTCTTATGATAATACTGTAATTCCATTTTTAGTTCACTGCCTGCTTTTCTTTTCTCACTGAGTGTCTGTGTCCATGAGGAATCATGCTCCCTGTGTTTAAGCAAAATAAAGGGCTCCCCAGCAAAGTGTTTTCTGCTGACATCCGAACTCCAAGACCTTTTTCAAGCTGCAGGGACAGTTCCTGTGTGCATGGGTGGAAGGGGAAAGAGCTCTCGCTTGGCAGCCCTGCCAGGGAGCACCAGCGCTTGGCCTTCCAGAGCTGTTCTCGTTCCACTCCCACACTCTCCTTCTCATCCCTTGTGTTGGTGCAAGGCCTGAGTGCTCTGGCAGCCTGGTCACCGTCCTGCTGTGTGTCAGTCCTGTGAGCGCAGGCAGGGACAGGCAATGGGCACTGCTGTGACAGAGCTGGCCTCAGAACGGCCTTTCCAGAAAGAAAGGTCATCTCCTATGGGCAGGGCCTGAAGGTTTAGCTCTTCTTCCAAGCTTCTCTGCAGAACATGCTGAAGTGACATGCAGATGCAAACACCAGGGTACAGCTGCACAGTGTGTGTGTGCAGGGCTGGGCACACAGCAGTGTCCTCTCACAGCCAGGCCTCCTGCCAGAGACCTGCAGGACCAGCAGAGCAGGGGCTGGGCTGTGCCCCTGTGCACTGGACACCCCATGGAAGCTGTCCCAGGGCATCGTCATGGACTGGCCCCTCACAACCACCTTTTCCAGCCTCTCACCACAGCTCAGAGTTCTTTGTCCCTCCATGGAATTACACTGAATGAGTATTTCAGCTGTTCATGTTTGCATTGTTCAGATGAGATGTGAGCATGCACATCATGTACGAGAGGTGACATGAACCCGAGTCAGCACAAACACCATCAGCTATTCCTTGGGGTTCCATGAAGGCCTGTGAGACAGACAGTTTATTGAGGTCACATCATGTTGGGACTAATATCCCATAGGAAAGCACCAGAATGCAGCACTGTGATGTGCTTCCTTGTACCAATGTCCGTTCCTAATGATGAGGGACATCAAAGATGAACGCAGAACATGGAGACACACCATGGGGCTGAGGTGCCTCCCATCCTTTGGGAACAGGAACAGGAGCACAGAGAGACACTGTGACTCCTGCTTCTGCGTGTAAAAGGGAAAGTGTCCAACCCTGAATATCTCAATGTGTTTTATGAGTCCACGAGGACAGCTCAGATGTGGACACCTGACAGAACCTGACATTTCTGTGTGTGACTCCAGGGACAAACGCCAGTGGCCTGGTGAGATTCATCTCAGCTCCCTTGGACAGGCTCATCTCAAGTGTCCCTATTTGCTACATCACCTTTGCCATCTCCATCACATGCTGTTCTACACAGTCCTACACCTGCCCCTCTTTCCCTGTGGGAACTTCTGGATTGTGGTCTCAAAAGTGACAGAGTAACCAGAGAGGTTCAGAGGTCCCTCAGAAAGGCAGACGTCAAACCCATCTTCAAGAATGGCAGGAAGGAGAACTGGGAGAATTACAGGCTGCTAAGCCTACGTCTGTCCCTGGGAGGGGGACGGGTCACATTCTTGTAGGACAAGGAAGGGATTGCTGAACCCAAAGTGGCAGGGGAAAGAAAGGCCTGTTGTGTACATGGAGCTTTGCAAGGCTCCAGACATGGTCTCCTGTGGTGGCCTTAGAGAAGATTGGTGAGATCTGGGATGAAGATGTGGATGTTATGATGGGTGGGAAGGTGGCTGGATGACCAAGCCCAAATATCATCAGTGGTACAAAGTCCTGTATTTAGCCAGTTTCTAGCGGCATCCCTCAGTGATGAGTACTTGGGCCAACTCTGTTGAACGTCTTTATTCTCCCCGTGCATCATGTCACGGAGCACATTTTCAGCTCCTTTGTGGATGATGCAAAGCTGGGCCTAGAACAACCTCACCTGGTTGGCCCTGCCTTGAGCAGGAGAGTCAGACAAGATGATGTTCAGGGCTCTCTTCAAACCTGAGTTATTCTATGATTCAACGAACCTTTACCTTGGAGAGGTGTTTGAAGACAGAATAAGTAGTCCTTACCAGTTAAAAGAATGAATCCTGCCTGCAATTGCTAACCTAAGCTATCTAAATCCTCTCAGTTTTGGTCAGTCTGCTCCTCTAACAAAGATAAAAGTGACTTTTAAAAACACCTAATCAGAACCTGCAAAGAACACTGTCCTTGCAGTGCAGACACTCTGGAGCCCGCACTATTAGTTGAGTCTTGTTTTAACATCTATCACAAGACTGTTACATCAAGTGTCCTTTAGCTGAACTTTTCTTGTTATACACTCATTATAATAGTAAAATACACATCGCTAGGATGGGAGACCCAGGCTCAGCCCGGGTCCCTTCCTCAATAAGTCTGCGTAGTGGTAAAACGACTCTGTAACCAATATGCCATTGTGTAATCACTTGGCTCTTTAGGACTGCATGAGGGTCTGAATGTAGGGATAAGATTTTGTATGTAATGGCTATTCCATCTCTGTCCGATGTGCTGGTTTCATTCCAGCATCCAGACTTGCACAACTCTGTAATAAACAATATCTCATCTCTGGGTGTGGGATTGGCTTTGCACTTTGGGTAGCAAATTCGCAATTAGCAACCAGGAAGAAGGAAAAAAAAAATAGAAGAGGCAGGAAAGGACATAGAAAAGGTGTCAACATTTCACAGTCCTGTAAAGAATGCTTCTCCACTCAGATCTTTAGTAGGAAATAGATTTGATCAATTTGATAACACAAGCATACTTTTATCTAGTCAGGTTGTGGCCCATAAGGAGGGTGATGGATGGGTATGGGATTATGAGATCACTTGTGTCTAGGAAACTCATAACTGAGTTCAGAGACTTTGGCTGTGAAGGGGAGAGTGAGGTCAGTTCTGTCTCTGGAGGTGACAGCCCAGTAGTAGGAACAGAGCTGGGAAGGTATCTCTGCCTACGTACCCACAGGCCCTACCCAGGAAGAGGCCTTGGAGACATGTTGTCATGTCCATTCTGCCTGAGACCATGACGGGTCAGCAGCAGGAACATGGTCGTGTCTATCAGAGAAGCTGAAAGGTCAGCAGCACTCATGGGATTTAGAAGATCATGGTGAGGTGACTTCTCTCTGGCCAAGTAAAAGACAATGAGAAGCCTAATGGGTTGGGTTCCCTGCATGAAGAGCAGTTTCTGAGATGGTCGAGCTTTCCTTGATAGAGCAAAAAAGCAGGAGAGAGAAAAAAATAATCATAAAATGCAACTTGAAAGGTGAGGACAGGATACCAGGAGGAAGAAATGTCACTGGAAGGGCAGTGCTGTGGTGCAAGAGGTCACCCAGAGGGAGCTGGATCAGCCCATGGTTTGTGTTCCAAAGAACAGCCAGTGAGGGTGCAGACACATCAGGGAAGGGACAGAAATGCTGGGGTGAGAGCAGGTGGGGAAGCAGATGGGTGTCTGCAGCCTGCAGGGAAACAGGGGCCGGTGTAGGACCGTGCAGAACAGCCTGTGATGGAGATGGCAAAGGGCGCTGGTGAGGCTGGAAGGGACCAACAGAACCCAGGTCTCTGTCCCCTTGGCCATGGCAGTTGTCTCTACCACTGAGGCCCAGGAGAAGACATGTTGTCCTCACGGCACTGGGGCCTCGTTGCCTCCTTGCAGCCCCATGGGGAAGCTGGAAGTTGTTGTACCAGTGTTGTCCTTCCCTCGGCCTTGCACACCCACATCCCACGGTCCCAGGAAGAGCCCTGAGCCATGTGTGAGGGGCAGGATCCCCCTTCCCATTGCCTGGAGGTCATGGCTTCTCCTTTCTGCTGCAGAAAGCAAGCCAAGCAAACTCCCCCTGAGAGTTACATCACTTTTCTTTACATCAGATTCTCCACTGAAGTTTGCACCTGGTTGTTACAACTTTTCTGCACTTGCCATACATGACGCCCATCTACAGGAAGGGCCGGAAGGAGGATCTGGAGACCTACAGATCTGTCAGTCTGACCTCCGTGCTGGGGAAGGTCGTGGAGCAGATGATCTTGGCTAACATCACACAGCACTTACAAGAGAACCATGTGATCAGGCCCAGTCAAAATGGGTTTGTGAAAGGCAGGTCCTGTTTGACCAACCTGATTTCCTACTACAACAAGGTGACCCAACTAGTAGAGGAGGGAAAGACTGTGGATGTTGTGCACTTAGACTTCAGTAAAGCCTTTGACACCGTATCCCACAGCATCTCCTGGAGAAGCTGCAGCTCATGGCCTGGATGGTGTATCTGTGATGAATAAAGAACTGGCTGGAGGGCCGGGCCCAAAGAGTTGTGGTGAATGGAGCCAAATCCAGTTGTCTAGTCACAAGTGGTGTCCCCGGGGCTCAGTATTGGGGCCAGTTCTGTTTAATGTCTTTATCAATTATCTGGATGAGGGGATTGAGTGCACCCTTAGTAAGTTTGCAGATGACACCAAGGAAGGCCACACAGAGGGATCTGGACTGGCTGGATCACTGGGCTGAGGCCAGTTGTCTGAGGTTTAACCAGACCAAGTGCCAGGTCCTGTACTTGGGTCACAACAACCCCAGGCAGCGCTACAGGCTCGGGGAAGAGTGGCTGGAAAGCTGCGTGGCAGAGTGACATGGGGGTGTTGACTGACAGCAACTGAACATGAGCCAGCATGTGCCCAGGTGGCTAAAAAGGCCACCAACAGCATCATGGCTTGTATCAGGAATAGTGTGGCCAGCAGGACTAGAGAAGTGATTGTGCCACTGTACTTGGAACCGGTGAGGCAGCACCTTGAATCCTGTGTTCTGTTTTGGGCCTCTCGTCATAAGAAGGATATTGAAATACCAGACAGAGTGCAGAGGAGGCAACGAATCTGGTGAGGGGCTGGAGCACAAGTGTGGTGGGAGTGGCTGAAGGAGCTGGGGCTGTTCAGCCTGGAGAACAGGAGGCTGAGGGGAGACCTCGCTGTCTGCAACTGCCCGAAAGGAGGTTGGAGCATGGAGGGTGTTGGTCTTTTCTCCCAAGTAACAAGTGATAGGACAAGAGAAAATGACGCCAAGTTGTGCCAGGGAAGGTTCAGATTGGATATTAGGAAAAAATTCTTCCTGGAAAGGGTTGTTGGGCATTGGAACAAGCTACCTAGGGCAGTGTGGAGTCGCTATCCCTAGAAGGGTTTAAAAGGCATTTAGACGAGCTTCTTAGGGACATGATTTAGTGCTAGAGTTAGGTTATGGTTGGACTCAATGATCCTGAGGGTCTCTTCCAACTGAAATGATTCTATGATTCTATGATATAACTAGAAAACTCTTCTCACTTCTTCTCAGTGCTCTTTACATACCTGCCTCTTTACCTACAGTCCCGAAACTTATCTAATTAAGTGCACAAGTCTTGAATACTAGTTGCAAATGACAAAAGTGACATGGCTCTATCAGTCTTGTCTGATACCTGCCAGTCCCAGGCAAACACCTCAGGTACACAGGGGCCTCTCGAGATTTGCCCTGGGTGCTTATAGTGAGACCATGGAGCTCAGCCCGAAAACCTGAGAACACCCCTCAAAACTGAAAAACCAAACCAAACCACCACCATGCTCACATCTCCCCTCAGTGCACACCTGGACTTCTGATCTAGTCATCTGGTGTCCTTCCATGGGGGTAGAGCAAGCTCTCTGAGCCCTGGTGAGAGGACAATGATCAAAATGGTGTGGTGGCTGCAAGAGGCAACAGCCCCAAGCTGGCACCCGGCAGCATGACAGACTGTTTCCATGTCTCTCTTGCACACACACTGTGTCCTGCTCTTCTCCTGGGACATCCCACCTCTCCGCAAAACCTTTCCCTAGGGAGAGCACACCTGCACTGGCCCGGCTGCCATTCCTGCACCCTGTCCCCACGCTCCCCACAGCCCCCGAGCTGGGGGTTTGCTCTGTAGATCAAGTGGGCTGTGGTGCCCGGGCTGTGGTGACTCTGCGGGGCCGTACTGGCCAGACTGGGAGGCAGCCCCAGCTGATGGTGGTCACTGCCACTGCCCGCGTCCCACACAAACTCTTGGGTGGCCACGGAGGGTGCTCAGAGGGACCTGAGTCTTATTCACCATGTGCGTGGGTGCTGGCCACCAGCAAGCAACTGCTGAACAACCAGCCCGAAGTCCCTCGAAAGCCACACTGGGACCCTGATCCCATCACACTGAGCCCACAGAGAAACACGCAAAACAATGAGCCCCTTGAGAGTCTGTTCCTTAGGCCTGTTCTTTAAAACAACTCTGGAAGAAGATCTAAACCTTCGGGCACTGTGCTAAGGAGATCCCCTTGCTGCTGGAGATGCTGTTCCGAGGCCAGCTCTGTCACACAAGTGCCCATTGCCTGTCCTGGTCACAGGACCGACACACAGGTCGACTGTGACCAAGCCCTGGGAGCCCTCAGGCCTTGCAGCAGCACAAGGGCTGAGAAGGAGAGTGGGGAAGTGGAAAGAGAAGGACTCTGGGAAGAGCAAGGCTGGTGCTCCCTGGCAGAGCTGCTCTGCTGGGACTGTTTCCTCCATCTTTGCCCACAGACACCTTGTGTTGAGCTTCACAAAGGTTGCAGAGGAAAGATCTCAGACAAACTGTTCACTGCAGGGTCATTTATTTCGTTTAAATACACAGAGAGCACAACTTCTCATTTACAAGGTCTTTCACTTGAACTATAAAGGTGGACAGATAATTAGAAGTGGGATGAATAATAACATATCTTTGTGGGCAGTATTATCATAGTTAAAAAAGCAAAACCAAACAAGCCTTCCCCTAACTCCAAAAAGTGATCTACAACTATGAAATATAAAAAAGACAGGTTGGACCTGTCATGAGTTATGTCATGAGTGATATGCAGAAGAAAAGAAGTTTAATGCCTTTGAAAATTATCCAGCCATCAGTTTCCTCAGGGCATCCTTGAGCTCCTGGTTCCTCATGCTGTAGATGAGGGGGTTCACTGCTGGAGGCACCACTGAGTACAGAACAGACACCACCAGGTCCAGGGATGGGGAGGAGATGGAGGGGGGCTTCAGGTAGGCAAACATGGCAGTGATGATGAACAGAGAGACCACGGCCAGGTGAGGGAGGCACGTGGAAAAGGCTTTGTGCCGTCCCTGCTCAGAGGGGATCCTCAGCACGGCCCTGAAGATCTGCACATAGGACACCACAATGAACACGAAACACAAAAAGAACAAACAGACACCAACAACAATAAGCCCAGATTCCCTGAGGTAGGCATCTGAGCAGGAGAGCTTGAGGATCTGGGGGATTTCACAGAAGAACTGGTGCAGGGCATTGCCCTTGCACAGTGGCAGTGAAAATGTATTGGCCGTTTGCAGCAGAGCATTGAGAAACCCACTGGCCCAGGCAGCTGCTGCCATGTGGACACAAGCTCTGCTGCCCAGGAGGGTCCCGTAGTGCAGGGGTTTGCAGATGGCAACATAGCGGTCGTAGGACATGATGGTGAGCATAGAATACTCTGCTACTATCAAGAAGGCAAACGAAAAGAGCTGTGCAGCACATCCCGAGTATGAGATGGCCCTGGTGTCCCACAGAGAGTTGGCCATGGATTTGGGCACAGTGATGGAGATACAGCCCATGTCGAGGAGGGCGAGGTTGAGCAGGAAGAAGTACATGGGGGTGTGGAGGTGCTGGTCACAGGCTATGGTGGTGATGATGAGGCCGTTGCCCAGGAGGGCAGCCAGGTAGATGCCCAGGAAGAGCCAGAAGTGCAAGAGCTGCAGCTCCCGTGTGTCTGTGAACGCCAGGAGGAGGAACTGGTTGATGCAGCTGCTGTTGGACATTTGCTGCCTGTGGGCATGAGGACCTGTGCAAGGAGGAAAAGACAGTGACGGTTTAGATGAGACTTGTCTGGGAAAAACCAAAGCCATTTCCCACAGACCCTCCCACAAAGAGAAGCTTTTCTTTCAGAGGAGAACATCCTGGCTGGAGTCCTGGTCAGTGTTTGATGAGTGTGCAATGAAGAGCAGGGTCTCTGCCCAGGGGCTCTTGAGGGGTCAGCCTGACCCTGTGTGATGGGTGGGGCAGGGGCCAGTCCTGGGGTTCAGCTTTGTCAGATGGAACCGCTCCTGCTGCAGAAGGGACTGTCAGCATCTGTACCCGCAGGGCTGAGGAACTGAGTTTGAGAGGTTTGGCGTTTCTACAGCTCCTTCTCCCCTCCCACCCTGGGGAGTGTTCTTGGATGTTAGAAACCCTCAGCATTTCTGCTGCACTCAGGGAGAACAAAGAGAGTCCTGCGAGACCAGAGGATGCCTGTGGGTCAGTGCAGAGTGAGGGCAGCTGCTCTGTCCCTCTGTCTTGCTGCAGCTGCCCTGGGCTGGCACCTTTCTGAGATGGAGGCTGATCACACTGCCATGTTACCCTGAAAAGCCACCAGGCACTGCTGAGAGCAGAGGGATCCACCTCAGACCATGACATGTCTCACCCTTTCCTAATGTCTCAGCATCCCATGTTTAGCCAAGAAACTGCTCATCTCACAAATCCAACAGCATTCTCTCTGTCACAGCATCTCTGTGCTCCTCCATGGGGCTTTCACATAACAAACAGATGCTGTAGGACAGGTTTGCATCCTGGAGGGTAGTTCAAAGCTTCTAAGGAAACTCCCAGGAGATATCCAAGTGTCCTAATGATGGCATTTGATTAAAGGAGACTCAGCTCATTCCCCAGCCCCACACACTGCATTGCCCACAGCCACACAGCTCAGAGCAAAGCTGGGACACGTGTTCCCATGGACACAGCTGCAGGAAAGGACCCACAAGATCAGGCTGTGACTCTGCAGCTGAAACTCCCATCCCCAGAGAGCCTGACAGCAAGAACCAGATCACACCAACAGTGACCCAGAGCAGTGGAGCAAGAAGGAAACTGTGGTGAGGGTGGGTGTGAGAGAGGCCAGGGCAGAGGCAGCCGGGCACTCAGACAGCATCACCCTTCCCCAGCTGTGCAGCCACCTCCCACACACCAGCATTGCCGGGCAGCTGCTCTCAGCCCCTGTGCTCTGCAGAGGGAACTGGAGCTCTGGCTGCACAGGAGCTGCTTCATGCCTTGGAGCCCCCAGCCCTGAGGACAGAGGCTTTGCTGGGTGGGAGAGGAGGCGAGGGGGCTGCTCACAGGAGGGATCTGCACTGCAGGGGATCATACGGAGTTTTCTGTCTTCTCTCTCTGATAACAATTCTGAGTTTAGTTTCCTCTCATTTCTGATCATTTCCCTGCTGCCTGGAGATTTTCCCCCTGGGAACCGTTTCCCTGCCCATGTCTCTTCCCTGTCAGTGCTCACAGACCATCCCACCCTCTGTGCCCTCACCCTGGCCCTACAGATCCTGCCTGTTCACAGGGCACTGCCTGGGGGCATCTTCCTGTTTGCAGACTGGGAAAAAGGACAGGTCAGACTAAGACTGACGGGTACAGCCAATGTGATGCTGGTGCTGTGCAGAGGCAGAGCAGCAGCTGAAGGGATGTTATGAGGCTTCTGGCAGATGTACTGATGACTCTGAGTTGCAGTTCAGGAGTCTCAGTGACTTGTTTAAGCATGAGAGCTCATCTTCATTTTATCCTTTCCTGCACCCCACAACCCTTCGGATAGGAAACTGAAAAGGCAGGCTCAGGAAAGCTCCCTATCTCTCTGGTAATCCTTGCATTGATCTTCTGCTTGAGGCATCCACTTGGAAAAATCCTGGGGGTGATCTGCAGCGGTGAAAGAGCCCTGACCCACACAGCACCCCCTTAACAGCAGAAGCACCTTTCCTGCCTTGACACAGGTCTCTCCTTCCCTCCACAGCTTCTCCCCACAGCACCGTGGGGATCTCCCCGGGCAGGCTGAGCGCTGACCCTGGCAGGCGGCAGAGTCCCTGCCCCGGCACAGCCCTGGGGTGCAGGGACCCTGCTCTGCAGGACAGCCCTGGGCACCCTTGGCTGCAAAACCATCTGCTTTGATTTTCAAAATAGCTGAAGAAGAGTCCCCTCCATAGCGATCCCACAAGCTGTGGCTATTCCAGCTTTAGGACATGCCTCCCGGAGCTACAGCTGCATTGCCCTGCACCCAGAGACTTACCATGGCAAGGGCTGCAAAGAATTCTCCTCCAGTGAGCTCTCAGTTATCCTCCCAATCCTGACCACCTTTAATCTCTCTCTGCCTTGCTCGTCTCCCTGAGATCCCCAGGCAGAGCCCTCAGCCCTGCTGCGCTTTGCAGAGGAGCTGCTCCTGGGCAGAGCTGTCTCTCTGCAGCGCTGCCGCTTGCCATGAGCTCCCTCTGTCCCAGGAGCCCAGCCCAGCTCAGCAGCACAGGAGCAGCCCAAGGCGCTTTAATGACCCGTCTGGTGGCTGTGGTGCTGAGTCAATGAACCTCAGACCCTGGAGGAAGCTGAAGAAACCTCTCAAGAAGTCCAAGTCAGATTCAAACTCCAAAGTTTCTTGTAATGTTAATGGATTCCCCTGAGGAACGCTACTGATGAACCAACCCCAGGGTCTGGTTAGAGAAGAAAACTGGAGGCAGAGATGCCAGGTCAGGACAAGCAAGGTGAAGGTCTCTCTGATGATCAGTAAACCTGGATGTGTTTCATTAACCAAAGGGCCAAGCCCTGACCCCCAGCCCTGAGAAGGCAGATCCTGTCCCTCCCACGTTGCCCAGGGCCCTTCCTGGGACAGTGTGATGTGGGGCTGTGCAAGGCCAAGGGCAGGACTATGGTCCCACACCTCCCAGGTTCCTGGCTGGGGACAAGGAGGCCATGAGGCCCCTGTGCTGTAAGGACAAGGTGTCTCCTCACAGGCATCAGAGCTGGAGACAACAGCCACAGCCAAGGGGAGAAGGAGCTCATGTCTTCTGGGGGCTTTCAGCCTCTTTACATCCCTTGATCATCTCCACGACAGCCTGTCCTATGCTGTGGCATCCCCTTCACCTCTTTCCCTGCAGGCTGGAGACATCCCCCCTGCTGCCCACCTTGCTCTTGTCTGAGCATCTTCCTTCCTTTGCTGATCTCTCTCCATCCTCCCCAGCTGTTCCTTGAAGCACAAAGCCTTGGGCTGATGCAGACTCCCTCTGGGTGACCTGCTCCACCATAGCACTGCCCTTCCACTCACATTCCTTCCTGCTCATGTCCAGCCTGGACCTCCCCAGCTGCACTGTGTGCCATTATTTCTTTCTCATGCTCTTTCTCACTATGAAGAAAACCTCCACCATCTCGGAAACCACCCTTCCAGCACTCTCAGGCTACTCCTACACTGCTGCAGCCTCCCCAGCGCTGCTGGGCCAGAGCAGCCCAGGTCCCTCAGCATCCCACACCATGTGCACAAGGTCCTGACCCCTGCCTTGGCACAGCCCTGCACTCTCCAGTTCCTCCCTGCTTCTCCAAACTGGGAGCCGCACACTGGCACACACCCGTGTGTGTGGGGTCACACCAGTGCTGAACCGAATGGGATGAGAACTCCAGGTGTCTGGGTGCCCACGCTCCTCCTCATGCAGCCCCGTGTGCAGCTGCCTTGGTCATGGTGAGCGTGCGGCACGGGCTTGTGTGGCGGCCCTTGTAGTGCCCAGGCCCTTCTCCTCAGGGTCCCTGCTCAGCGTGTCAGGTCCTGCTCTGTCCTGATGGATGGGGTTATTCTCCTGCCCCAATACAGAACTGGCCGCTTCCCCTTTTGAAACTCAGGAGATTCCTGGTGGTGGAACCCCAAAGTTTCTCCAGGTCTGGACTCTCTCTGTACTGCTGCAGCCGCATTCCCTCCAATTCCAGCCAGGGCAGGGACCGCTCGCCCGGGGAGCCCCCGGTGCCCCCTAAAGAAAAGGGGCCTCAGCCTCCAGGACTCTCCTGAGCCCAGAAAGAGGCCACTAAAATGGCAGCAGTAGCAGGGTTCCATCCAGAGTTTATTCAAGAAAAAGGAAATAACTTCCAATTTCCCTAGCACAGTCTTTCAGTGCTGCTTTCTCCTCCTTATGCTGGTGCCTCTCCCTGACTGCTGTGCCCCACTTTCGGTGGCACCAGATTGTTGGGGGGCATGGCCATGTGCCCCCACAGGCTTTGTCATTGGTGCCCTCACTCACAAGGGAAAACCCATCTGGTCACTCCCCACATAAAGGAGCTCCATACATCCAAGCAACTTCTTCACTCTGAGGGAATCCCACTGCTGACCCTTCCAGCCCGTCTCTCCTGAAAAGCCTGTACCCAGCCAGTGCAGCACCCCAAGCTGTGTGACTTGTCCCACCACGCCTGGCGGTGACTCCATGGGTGTCAAACAGCACAGGCTGCAGCTTGTCCTGGCTGTGCCCTTGGCTCAGGGCATCAGTGCACAGTTGGGCTGTGGCAGCTCAGCTGTAGCACCCGGCCAAGCTCTGAGAGGCTTAGGGAAATCTGGTTGGTCTCAAGAATCCAGGTCCCCATGTGTGCAAAGGTTTGACTTCAGAGCAGAGCAATGTCACAGTGCTTGGCAGATGGAAAGTTAGGGCTGAAATGGGGCAACAGGAGAGTGAGCAAGCCCTGCTATCCCCAAGGCCAGAGAGAAACAGGGCTGGCAATGACAGACCTGGAAGGAAACGTGTGTTTTGTCAGTGGCGTCTCTGCTGCCCCTGAGGTACTTGGGCAGACGTGTCACTGATCTCTAGGAATGACAAGGTGCTGCTGACAGGCCCAAGGTGACAACGGTTTGTCTGTTCCTTGATTGTGTTATCAAGGGGGTGAGAACAGGGTGGTGAAAAGAAAAAAAGGAGATTTGGAAGTGTAGCTATACGCATGGATACCACGGTGTGAAGCGCTTCCTATTCATGGGCTGCCCTACATCTACTGGATAGAGAAGGGACAGATCTTGCGATGCTTCAGAGGTGGGAATGAGTTTCTTGCACAAAGGCACCGAATCTGTCTGCAGTGCTGTCTGGGGTGTCTGTCCCACACTCACTGTGGATGGGGATGGCTGCCCTGGACAGGACCATCGCTGTCCCTGCCCAATGCATGTCCAATGCACCTCACGTAACACTGCAGGCCTGTAACTGGCATTAAAGGGAATAACCGCCCTGAATTTGATTTGTCAATAGAATTATAGAATAATTTCAGCTGGAAGAGACCCTCAGGGTCATCGAGTCCAACCATAACCTAACCTAACTCTAGCACTAACCCATGTCCCTAAGAAACCCAATTAAATGTCTTTTAAACACCTGCAGGAATGGTGACTCCAGCACTTCCCTGGGCAGCCTGTTCCACTGCTTCACAACTTTTTCCATGAAGAAATGTCTCCTAATATCCAACCTGAACCTTCCCTGGCACAACTTGAGACCATTTCCTCTCGTCCTATCACTTGCTGCTTGTTAGAAGAGACCAACACCCTCCATGCTACAACCTCCTGTCAGGTAGTGGTTGAGACCGATAAGGTCTCCCCTCAGTCTCTTTTCTTGCAGGTAAAGACCCTCATGTCCCTCGGCTGCTCCTCATAAGACTTGTGCTCCAGGCCTGTCACAGTCCATTTGGTGTTGGGCTCATGATGGTTCGTTTACCTTGATCTCAAAGCGCAAAATTAAGGCAACCAAAATGGCAAGGGGTTCTAATTCAATCATCAGTGTTACTTTATTGTTTTGCCCGTAAAGTGGCACTCGATAGAGAGAGTGGAGAAAAAGGAAAGAAATATGGGGCCACCCCTGCCCTGCCCCCGCTGCTTCTGTGCCCCCCAGTGCCTCGAGTTCCACACACTCAAGAGCCTCCATGAGCTCCCGTGATCCCCCCCCCAGCACCCTAGGGACCCCTGGCCCCCCCCGGCACCCTGTGCTTGGTGACCCCCAACCCCCCCACGCCCCTTTGCCCTTCAGCCCCTCCTCCGTAATTTATTTCCTGTTGCCCCCCCTGGGGTGTGTGGGACTGGGGGGACCGTGGGGCCGTGGGTTTTGTCTTGGGGGGGGTCACCCCTTGGGCCTCCCATTGCGTTAAAATGATGGATTTTACCGCTATCTCTGCTCTCCGGGAGGGGCTGGGGGCGGGTCGCCGTTTGGGGACACAGCTCCACCCCCAGTGCTGAATGCGGGGGCTCGGGGGGGCTATGGGCAGAGTCTATTGGGGGTGGGGGACCCCTCTCCATGGGAGCCAAGGACACAGCGGGGACCCCCCGGGGACACTGAGGGGACCTCCAGAGATCCTCCCCCAGGACACCGAGGGGACCGCCCTGGGAATCACGAAAGCGCCTGGATCTGAGTAGGGGCGTCGCCTCCAGAGCCCCCCAAATGCCGTGGGGACCCCCCGGCCCCTTCCCCAGCACCCACGAGCTGCCGTGACCCCCCCAAGGAGCCCCCAACGCCCCCGGGCTGGTGTCAGGCCATCACCTGCCCCCCCCTTTTTGTGCACCCCCAAATGGGAGTAAGGGGGTTCCCGCCTCCCATCCCCCAAGGGTTGTCCTGGTCCCCGGGGCTGGGGGGGCTCTAGGACCCAAAGGGGAACCCGGACCGAGCCCCGGCTTGGAGACCATGCCCCTGGGCCCGACAGATCCCGAGAGAAACCGACAGAAACCGGCAAAGCCCGATAGAGCACGACAGAGCCCAATAAGGGCCAACAGAGCCTGACAGGGCCCGACAAAGCCTGATAAAGCCCGACAGAGCCCAACAAAGTCCGATAGAGCTTGACAGAGTCTGTCAAAGCCCGACAAAATCTGACAGAGCCTGAGAACGTCCAACAGAGCCTGACAGAGCCCGTCAAAGCCCGATAAAGACCGACAGAGGTCGACAGGGCCCGACAGAGCCCGGCTGAGCCTGACAGATCCCAACAAGGCGCAACAGGGCCTGACAAAGCCCGACCGATCTTGGCAGAGCCCAAGAAACCCGAGAGAGCCCGACAGAGCTGAACAGAGCCCAGGAAAGCACCACAGGGCCTGACACAGCCCGACAAAGAGTGACGGAGCCTGCCAAGGCCTGACACAGCCCGACGGAGCCTTCAAGGGCTTGACAGGGCCTGGCAGGTTCGACAGGGCCTGACAGCGCCCGGCCGAGTCTGACAGAGTCTGACGGAGGCCTGTAGGGGAGCCCTGGGGAGGAATGGGGAGCCCTGAGGAACCAAGACACGTTTTGGGGAGCCCTGGGGAGGAATGGGGAGCCCTGAGGAACCAAGACACGTTTTGGGGAGCCCTGGGGAGGAATGGGGAGCCCTGGGGAACCAAGACACGTTTTGGGGAGCCCTGGGGAGGAATGGGGAGCTCTGGGGAACCAAGACACGTTTTGGGGAGCCCTGGGGAGGAATGGGGAGCTCTGGGAACCAAGACACGTTTTGGGGAGCCCTGGGGAGGAATGGGGAGCTCTGGGGAACCAAGACATGTTTTGGGGAGCCCTGGGGAGGAATGGGGAGCCCTGGGGAACCAAGACACGTTTTGGGGAGCTCTGGGGAACCAAGACACGTTTTGGGGAGCCCTGGGGAGGAATGGGGAGCCCTGGGGAACCAAGACACGTTTTGGGGAGCCCTGAGGAACCAAGACACGTTTTGGGGAGCTCTGGGGAGGAATGTGGAGCCCTGGGGAACCAAGACACATTTTGGGGAGCCCTGGGGAGGAATGGGGAGCCCTGGGGAACCAAGACACGGTTTGGGGAGCCCTGGGGAGGAATGGGGAGCCCTGGGGAACCAAGACACATTTTGGGGAGCCCTGGGGAGGAATGGGGAGCCCTGGGGAACCAAGACACGGTTTGGGGAGCCCTGGGGAGGAATGGGGAGCCCTGGGGAACCAAGACACATTTTGGGGAGCCCTGGGGAGGAATGGGGAGCCCTGGGGAACCAAGACACGTTTTGGGGAGCCCTGGGGAGGAATGGGGAGCCCTGGGGAACCAAGACACGTTTTGGGGAGCCCTGGGGAGGAATGGGGAGCCCTGGGGAACCAAGACACATTTTGGGGAGCCCTGAGGAACCAAGGCGAGCCCTGGGGAGAACTTGGCAGCCTCGGGGAATCGATGTGAACCCTGGGGAGGACGGTGGATCTCAGGGGAGCCCCAGGGAGATGAGGCGATAGCTGGGGAGGGTCCAGAGAGCCCTGGAAGATGAGGGGGGTCCTGGGGAGGCAAAGCAAGCCCCGGGTTATTTTTTAGAAGAGATTCTTGTGGAATCTAATTATGCTTTGTCATTCAGTCCTACCCAGAATGTACACCTGGTACAAGTCAGGTAGTATCTGTGGTTTTGCTAGAAATTTAGTGTAATGCAATAGCATCCTAATTTTTTTATCGGAAATTTCAAGACACAATTTTATTAATAATATAGTTATTGTATTTAATTTTCTATCTACATCCTAAAAAAACTAAGTTGAAATCTGTACTCAGTCCCATTGCGGTTGCATAGAGGTAGAAAAGTGCAGGTGCTGTCATTGCCAGTGATGGTCCCGGTGCTTTGGTCCCTTGGTGGGCGGGGCCTGGGTGATTGACCCCGCCCCTTCCCCAGGTGGTTTGGTAAGGATGGTGGGCGGGGCCTGGGGTGATTGACCCCGCCCCTTCCCCAGGTGGTTTGGTAAGGATGGTGGGTGGGGCCTGGGTGATTGACCCCGCCCCTTCCCCAGGTGGTTTGGTTAAGGGTGGTGGGCGGGGCCTGGGGTGATTGACCCCGCCCCTTCCCCAGGTGCTTTGGTCCCTTGGTGGGCGGGGCCTGGGGTGATTGACCCCACCGCTTCCCCAGGTGGTTTGGTAAAGGTGGTGGGTGGGGCCTGGGTGATTGACCCCCCCCCTTCGCCAGGTGATTTGGTAAGGATGGTGGGCGGGGTCCAGGATGATTCTCCCCGCCCCTGCCCCAGGGGATTGTGGGAAGGGGGTGGGCGGGGCCTGGGGTATTTGAGCCCCAGCCCCTGGGCAGAGAGCACATTCTGCTCCAGGGCTGCTTTGGTGCTGGTTCTCTGCTGCTCCTTCAGCAGTGGGCAGCTTTTGAGCTGTTTAATCAGCATGGACAGACGTGTTTGGAGAAGTGGAGGTGTCTGCTAGAGGTAAGAGCTTCAGGAGCAGCAAAGGTTCAACAGCAGCTGTACTAGAAAGTATGTTTGTAACTATGCTTAATTTATTGATTTAATTCTAGGAGCTTTGCATTTTCCCTGAACTTCTGACTGCAATGAAAATGCAGTGTTGTTTTTTGGTTTTACTGCTGTATACCAAGCTGCTGATATAATCTCTTCTCCTAGGACTGATGCTCAGGTTATCTAGTGGGGGTTAGAGTGAGTGTCTCATATCTGTAGATGGAGTTCTAGCATTTCTGAAGGAAGCAGCAGGGCCATAAGGCAGAGTGTCTTTCTGGCTCTGGGGTGGCTCATGGCCTCCCTGATCACCCACAAAACACAGTGTTGTCCCCAGAAGCCTTGCAGTGTGCAGTGGCCCCTGGTGGATCATTTAAATGTACTTCCCAGAACTCAGCCAAGATGAGCAATGGCTAGTGGACTAGTACTGGTAAATATTATCCTGGTGCTCAATAGTGTGCTTGTGATTTTTTTTTTCTTATTGCAGGTGATGAAGGGGAAGGTGGCAACTGCAGGAAGATCCCCGTTAGCCCATGTGGTGTTTTCGTATGTTGAAGATGAATTCAGTCCCTTGGCCCTCTGAAAGATAAGTGGAGGCACGGGGGCTGAGAATTGCAGGGTGGGGGAAGCTAAAGTTCTCAGAGGGGAAAGGGCCGTCCAGGAACAGTCCCCTTTGGGTGGGTAAAGGGCACAGGGAACCTTACAGTGCGATGCCAGCTTGGGCAGGACAGCTCCAGCCTGTGTCTGCGTTGGTGTGTACTTCGGGAAGCCTGTGTTGCGCTGTTCAGATGATCCTGGGGTCTCGTTGTGCCCGAGGGGCACCACAGGCATCTCGGGTGCCGTCCCAGGGTCTGGAATGCCGGTGCCGATTGGCCTAGTGCCAGTTGGGTGCTGGTTTTCTTGTATCAGCAGCCGAAAGCGTAGATGGTTCTTGCGCCTCAGACATTTCTGGTCAGTTGTGTTTCATAGTGTTGTTCCGGGCTGTGTCGGCAGCTCTGCTGTCTACCCATCCAGTCTAATGGACTGGCACTTCAGGATGCTGGGAAGAAGTTCTTAGGTCTTGCAGGACCTTCTTGTGCCAGTGCTGCTGTCTCATAAGGAGCTGTGATGTTCGGCTCCTTTTTGTTTTGGGGTTGCAGTAGAGGCTACTCACCTCACCACTGCCTCCCACCAGTTGTTTTGATTGATGCCATCTCTGGTCTTGGAGTCATTCTCATTGTTGTGCGTTTTTGGTGCTGTTGCAGTTGTGTTGTTTGCAGCATTCTGTGGAGTGTCAGTCTTTGCATGTGCGCGTTTGTCTGGGAGCTGCTCTGGCTGGAGGCGTAGAGTCAGGGGTGGGTGGACTGAGCTCTAGGAGTCCATGGTTAATTTCTTGACACATTAAATTCTGTAGGCAAAGGTTGTACAGTCATCTAGGATGGAGCAGCTGTGGGCAGGGGAGTGGATGGTCCCTTCACCAGTGTTTTAGGGACTTGATTAGAGCTTCAGGTGTTACTTGTGAATAGAAAGCAGACCTGTGGAATGGTCAGGCTGTTGATCAGCACCTGGGTGACTTGTTGAGTGACTTGATTTCAGATGCAGAGGGACAACTTGGCCCAAAAGAGCGACGGAAGAGGCAAGCAGAGCGCTGTAAGCAGGTGGGCCGGTGCGAGGTCTCAGAGAGAAGGTGTGCCGTGTGCCTCTATGTAAGTTTGGTTGTTTCTCTATTTTATAGGTGTGAAGCCAAGAGGAAAGCCGGGTATCAGCACTGCAGCTCCTCGGGCAAGGTGAGCAAGGAGTGCTGGGCTGAAGCAACAATCTCATTTTAGGTCTTGTGTTTGTGGTGCAGGTCTGAGCATCCTTTGCTTGTGTTTTACAGGTGGTAGCTGAACCTCAATGTGGTCAGCAGTGTGGCACTTGAAAGTGACGGAGGCCAGGTGGGCCAGCAGCCAAGGTAAAGGAGTGGGAGATGGGACTGTCTGCGGGCAGGCTGTGCTTTTGGGCAGCATCTGAGCATGTGCCTTTGTTTTAGCAGGTGCTACAGGCAAGCTCGGAGGGGCGAAGCTGCATGCCGACCAGCAGCCACGAAGGTGAGGCAGTGGTTGGTGTTCAGGAGCACAGTAGTGCCTGGTGATTTGGTTCAGCGTTTCCTTCTTGTTTTGCAGGCGCTTTGTGGACCCCTTTGGACTCAGAGGACTGTTTGTGTTGAGCAGGGGTAGGGACGAGGAGCAGTGTGGGGCTGGGGACTTGTGCCAAGCGCTAGACTTCTTTTGTTTCCTGCTGTCTTAGGTGCCACGAGTGACGAGAGTTTCTGCCCGCGCCAATGGCATGAGAGGCTGAATGGAATGCTTGGGAACCTAGGAGGAGGTGGGTGTTGTGGAAGGGGTCGGCATTGACCTCACAATACTTCGTGCTGGCACTGCTTAGTGAGTGTGTGTTTTCTGTTCTTATTGCAGGGGATGGAGGGGAATGCAGCAACTGCAGGAAGATCCCCGTGAGCCCATGTGGTGGTTTCCTCTGTGGATGGATTCAGTCCCTTGGCCCTCTGAAAGCTAAGTGGAGGCGCAGGGGCTGGGAGTTGCACGGGTGGGGTTAAAGTTCTCAGAGGGAAAAGGGCCATCCAGGAACAGTCCCCTTTGGGTGGCTAAAGGGTGCAGGGAACCTTACAGTGCGATGCCAGCTTGGGCAGGGCAGCTCCAGCCTGTGTCTGTGTTGTGTACGTTGGGAAGCCTGTCTTGCACCTTTGAGATGATCCTGGGGTCTCGTTGTGCCCGAGGGGCACCACAGGCATCTCAGGTGCCATCCCGGGGTCTGGAATGCCAGTGCCAATTGGCCTATTGCCAGTTGGGTGCTGGTTTTCTTGTATCAGCAGCCAAAAGCGTAGATGGTTCTTGCGCCTCAGACATTTCTGGTCAGTTGTGGTTTATAGTGTTGTTCCAGGCTGCATTGGCAGCTCTGCCATCTACCCATCCAGTCTAATGGACTGGCACTTCATCCCAGCATCTTGAAGTCTTTAGGTCTTGCAGCAGCTTGTGGTGCCAGTGCTGCCATCTTGTAAGGAGCCGTGATGTTCGGCTCCTTTTTGTTTTGGGGTTGCAGTAGAGGCCTCTTGCCTTACGACTGCCTCCCTGTAGTTTGTTTTGGTGCCATCTGTTGTTGTTGTGCTCCTTGTTGAACGTTTTTGGTGCTGTTGGAGTGGCGGTGTTTGTAGCATACTGTGGAGCGTCAGTCTTTGCAGCATTCTGTGGAGCGTCAGTCTTTGCATGTGTGTGTTTGTCTTGGAGCTGCTCTACCCGGAGGTGTAGAGTCAGGTGTGGGTGGACTGAGCCCTAGGAGTCCGTGGTTAATTTCTTGACTTATTCAATTCCATAGGCAAAGGCTGTACCATCATCCAGGATGGAGTAGCCATGGGCAGGGGGAGTGGACAGTCCCTTCACTGGTGTTTTACAGTGGATACCCAAGATCATTGTTGACTAGCATGGTGTTGTTTCACAGACAGTGTTGTAATTGTGTTGGTTTTTTTTCTTTGTAGGTGACCATGTTGTCAATATGAGTCTTTTAGCTTAAGAAAATGCCTCTGAAGAGTGTATCACTTGCAATTGTAGCCTTTACTTAATGGCAACACAAGCAGCTACAGGCTATGATCGCCACCTGCGAGATAAGGTCTGCAGTACACTTCTGTGAACAAATAGGCTTCATTCAGAGAAAAAGCTACATTCAGGGCTGGCATGAAGCAGCTATGGACTGTAAACGATATCTACAGTTGCGCAAAGTAAAGGCCTGTCCAAGGTCAGTGCAAAGGATCCACTAAGAAGCAAGAAGACTCCAGACTCAACTGTTGCTATTGGATTGAATCATGGTGTGAGGGGTGGGTAAACAGTCTGTAAGGGTATAAATACCCAGGGGTTTTCTATGCTTGGCTGAGACCTCAAAGGCAGCAGCTCGAGTCAGCCCTCCTGCTGTACTGCTCTGTTTGGTTATTTATTGACATGGACTTTGCCTGAGAGTTTGCCTCAAGAGACCAAGGATGCAGACTGCAATCCACCTGACCCCAGGCCCCTGGAGGGGAGTTAAGGACATTGAGGTGCAGAATGATGAAACTCTGAAATCCCAGCTAAGTGACATAAGGAATTGAGTGAGCACATGCAAGCCTTTGGCCATATATAAATATAATCCCTTAGGTGTTTCCCCTACCCTCTGTGTCTCTTAGCCCCAGACTGGATCTACAGCTCATGTCTAAGTTTGCATCCAGCTGCGCCTAGACTCTTCTCTGAGGAGGAGTTGAGAAAGCAAGGGGGTCCATTCTGAACTTTGACTCAATGGGAGGGCCTCCCTTTAGCCTTCGCATTTCCTGTCCATGTAGAAATGACTCTGAATCGTGTCTCACCTGATGAGGCCTGGCATACTTTGTCCATGTAGCAATAGTCACCCTTGCCACCACACTAACATTGCACTGTAAGTGATCTAAAACTGTGCTCAGCTGGGGTGCTGTGAGTCACTCACCTGACAGCAACTGATGTTGGCAGGATGGCAGGTGCTGTCACTGATTACTCATGAAGGCACAGGGTGACTTAGAGTTACACATTGTCAGAGGAAAGAGCTTGTGGTAATTGCCGTGATTGGCAAGCTGTGGTAGAAGAGCTCACTATGCTCAAGAGTCACAGGAAGGATGGAAAGGGAATTAATTGCAAACTGTTAAGTACCTGACTGCAATGCAATTGTCAGGAGAGGAGAATCCTGAACTGAGAAAAGTGAAATCCAAGGGAGGAGATGGGGGCTCTAGGCAGGAGACATCTTGGATCTAGGGATCGGACAGCTCCCTCCAGCGTGGGGAACCTCCCACTAGGACACCCCACTCCAGATGTGACCACACCAGTGCGGAGTCAAGATGGACAATAACTGCCCTTGGCTGGGTGGCCACGCTCCTCCCAGTGCAGCCCAATGTGCTCATGGGCATATTCCTGTTTAGCACCACTGAGAACTGACTGAACAGCCAGGCTCAGAGGGTTGTGACCAGCGGCACAAAGCCCAGCAGGAGGTACCATGAGGAGCACTGAAGGACACCATGTCCCTACCCAACATCTCCTCCCCACAGGTGTCTCTTGGGTCCCTGGAACCACCTCAGTGACAAGGGGGAGAGCACTGCCTGTATGGGCTGGAGGAGATGGGGTCTGGAATGAGGGTCCTGGGGCAGTTTCTCCTGGTTGTTCATGCAGCAACAAGCTGGGCTGGATATTTGGAGAGAGGAACTCTTCCTAAGGGCCTCCAATGGGCTTGGAGATGGTCTACAGTTTCCTGCATGCTGCCTTTTCTGGTGGAGATCAGAGGCTGCTGGCCCTTTAGAGGACCCAGGACAGGCCTTGTCCTTCCTCTGGTCACAGCTGGACCCCAGTTCTCCAGCTCGGCCCCAGCTCAGGAGCCTTGTCTAGGGGTGACTTTTGGGGTAAGGTTGACAAGAGTGGTGCATAAGTTTGTCTTAAGGACATGTGATGAGCACCAGGACTGAAGTACCAGAGCAAAATGATGTGGCTTCTGGGTGAATACTTTCTTCGGTGCAAATCCTGAAACAGAGTCCCAGACTTGCTTTCCATGCCACCCTTCACGAGGGATGATGCACTAAGAGATGGCAAGTGGGGGACACCGATCCTTCTCCAGCTACTTCCCCGGCCTGGTGAAGCACCAGGACAGCAAGGACTTCTGGCCCTGCACCCTGAACTCTGGGTATTATCTTGGGGCAGCTGAACACCAGCATTTTTCTCTCCAAGGCAATTTCCAGCCCCGGTCAGCTCCTGTCTGATCTCCCCCCATCCCTCCTCTGATCTGGTCTGGTGCTCCTGGCCCCTTCCCTGTGCTCCCCACAGGGCCCCAACCTGGCACTGATGCTCTACAGAGCAGGTTGGCTGCAGGACCATGGGGTGACTCCACACTGGTTGTGCCGCTCAGTGAGGGACACAGATGCAACTGCATGGGCTGCAATGTCACTGAGCTCTTTCCCGGGGATCTAAAGCTCCGGAATGGGTTCAGAGCATTTCTTGGGACTCATTGGGTTTTCCACTCATTTCAGTTCAGCAATCCCTTCCTTGCCCTTCAGGTGCCTGGAGATTGGTGCAGGAAGATGCGGCCTGTGCCTTTCCCAGGGATGGAGGTAGGCTGACCAGCCCGTAAGTCGTCAGATTCTCCTTCCTGCCCTTCTTGAAGATGGGTTTGACATCTTCCTTTCCCAAGGACCTCAGAACTTCTCTGATTCTGCTGTCACTTTTGAAAGCACAATCCAGAATCATGGGCAAGGCTGATGTAGCAGGCAGGAGCACTTGCAATGAGCCTGTCCCAGCAGCTGAGATGAATCTCACTGGGCCACTGAGGTTTATTCCTGGAGTCACACACAGAAATGCCAGAGTTCCAACAGGCATCCGTGTCGGAGCTGGTCTCAGGACTCCTTATGCACCCAGGGATGTTCAGAGACAGAGTCTCTCCCTTTTACACACAGAGGCAGGAGTCACAGTGTCTCTCTGGCCTCCTGTTTCCACTCCCAAAGGATGGGAGACACCTCAGCCCTGTGGTGTGTCACCCTGCTCTGCACTCATCTGAGATGTCCCACGTCATGAGGAATGGACACAGGGACCTCAGTCCAAGGAAGAAGATCCCAGTGGGTGTTTTCCCATGGTTGTTACTCCCAATGTGAAGTGACCTCGAGACACTGTCTGTCCCACAGGCGTTCATGGAGTTCCCAGGAATAGCTGTATGGTGTTTGTCCTCACTCGGTTTCATCTCACCTCATGTACATGATGTGTGTGCTCACATCTCATCTGTACAATGCAAACATGGACTTCTGACCTACTCATTCGGTGTCCCTCCGTTTAGGGAAGAGCAACTTCTGTGAGCTGGGGAGAGAGGCCAGGGCTGCAAATGGTGTTTGTGAGGGGCCAGTCCATGACGATGTCCTGGGGCAGCTTCCACGGGGTGTCCAGTGCACAGGGGCACAGCCCAGCCCCTGCTCTGCTGGTCCTGCAGGTCTCTGGCAGGAGGCCTGGCTGTGAGAGGACACTGCTGTGTGCCCAGCCCTGCACACACACACTGTGCAGCTGTACCCTGCTGTTTGCATCTGTGGCCACCTTCTTGTGCATGTTCTTGACAGAAACTTGAGGAAGACCTAAGCCTTCCGGCACTGCCCTGAGGAGATCACTCTTCTTTATAGAAGTCCTGTTACGGAGGCCAGCTCTGTCACAGCAGTGCCCATGGCCTGTCCCTGCCTGCGCTCACAGGACTGACACACAGCAGGACGGTGACCAGGCTGCCAGAGCACTCAGGCCTTGCACCAACACAAGGGATGAGAAGGAGAGTGTGGGAGTGGAACGAGAACAGCTCTGCAAGGCCAAGCGCTGGTGCTCCCTGGCAGTGCTGCCAGGCTGGACTCTTTTCCCCTCCTCCCATGCACACAGGAACTGTTCCTGCAGCTCCAAACAGGCCTTGCAGGAAGGATATAGTGAAAAACAAGTCACTACAGGATGCTTTATTTTGTTTAAGAGAAAAGGAGAGCACGGCTCCTCATTTACACAGCCAGTGGTTAAAAAAGAAAAGCAGATAGAGATTTAGAAAGGGAATGACAATGTTATCACAATAAAAACCAACTTCAATAAAAACAGAAATTACAAGTGAGAGGCTGGACCTGTAACTAGTTACATTAAAACTACTATGTAGAAGGAGAGAAGCAGTTTATTGCTTCAGAAAACACTAAGATATGAGTTTCCACAGGGCATCCTTGAGCTCCTGGTTCCTCATGCTGTAGATGAGGGGGTTCACTGCTGGAGGCACCACCGAGTACAGAACAGACACCACCAGGTCCAGGGATGGGGACGAGATGGAGGGGGGCTTCAGATAGGCAAACACGGCAGTGGTGACAAACAGGGAGACCACGGCCAGGTGAGGGAGGCACGTGGCAAAGGCTTTGTGCCGTCCCTGCTCAGAGGGGATCCTCAGCACGGCCCTCAAGATCTGCACATAGGACAGCACAATGAACGCAAAACACCCAAATACGAATAAGAGACTAACCAGAAGAAGACCAAGTTCCCTGAGGTACGAGTTTGAGCAGGAGAGCTTGAGGATCTGGGGGATTTCACAGAAGAACTGGTCCAGGGCATTGCCCTTGCACAGTGGCAGTGAAAATGTATTGGCCGTGTGCAGCAGAGCACTGAGAAACCCAGTGGCCCAGGCAGCTGCTGCCATGTGGACACAAGCTCTGCTGCCCAGGAGGGTCCCGTAGTGCAGGGGTTTGCAGATGGCAACGTAGCGGTCGTAGGACATGACGGTGAGGAGAGAAAACTCTGCACCAAACAAGAAAAATACACAGAAGACCTGGGCAGCACATCCTGCATAGGAAATGACCCTGGTATCCCAGAGTGAGTTCACCATGGATTTGGGGACAGTGATGGAGATGGAGCCCAGGTCGAGGAGGGCAAGGTTGAGCAGGAAGAAGTACATGGGGGTGTGGAGGTGCTGGTCACAGGCTATGGTGGTGATGATGAGGCCGTTGCCCAGGAGGGCAGCCAGGTAGATGCCCAGGAACAGCCAGAAGTGCAAGAGCTGCAGCTCCCTTGTGTCTGTGAACGCCAGGAGGAGGAACTGGGTGATGGAGCTGCTGTTGGACATTTGCTGCCTGTGGGCATGAGGACCTGTGCAAGGAGGAAAAAACAGTGATGGTTTAGATGAGACTTCTCTGGGAAAAACCAAAGCCATTTCCCACAGACCCTCCCACAAAGAGACCCTTTTCTTTTTCCAGGAGAACGTCCTGGCTGGAGCCCTTGTCAGTGCTTGATGAGTGTGCAATGAAGAGCAGGGTCTCTGCCCAGGGGCTCTTGAGGAGTCAGCCTGAGCCTGTGTAATGGGGTGGGGCAGGGGCCAGTCCTGGGGTTCAGCTTTGTCAGATGGAACCGCTCCTGCTGCAGAAGGGACTGTCAGCATCTGTACCCCCAGACCTGAGAAACTGAGTTTGAGAGGTTTGGCGTTTCTACAGCTTCTTCTCCCCTCCCACTCTGGGAAGTGTTGTTGGGTGTCAGAAACCCTCAGCATTTCTGCTGCACTCAGGGAGAACAGAGCGAGTCCTGCGAGACCAGAGGATGCCTGTGGGTCAGTGCAGAGTGAGGGCAGCTGCTCTGTCCCTCTGTCTTGCTCCAGCTGCCCTGGGCTGGCACCTTTCTGAGATGGAGGCTGATCACACTCCCATGTTGCCCTGAAAAGCCACCAGGCACTGCTGAGAGCAGAGGGACCCACCTCAGACCATGACATGTCCCACCCTTTCCTAAGGTCTCAGCACCCCACTTCTGTCCCAGGACACACACGGCTCATTTCACAAACCCAACAGCATTTCCTCCATCATAGCATCTCTGCACTTCTCTGTGGGGAATTCAGATAATGCTCATTCCCGAGCCCCACACACTGCATTGCCCACAGCCCCACAGGTCAGAGCAAAGCTGGGACACGTGTTCCCATGGACACAGCTGCAGGAAAGGACCCACAAGATCAGGCTGTGACTCTGCAGCTGAAACTCCCATCCCCAGAGAGCCTGACAGCAAGAACCAGATCACACCAACAGTGACCCAGAGCAGTGGAGCAAGAAGGAAACTGCGGTGAGGGTGGGTGTGAGAGAGGCCAGGGCAGAGGCAGCCGGGCACTCAGACAGCGTCACCCTTCCCCAGCTGTGCAGCCACCTCCCACACACCAGCATTGCCGGGCAGCTGCTCTCAGCCCCTGTGCTCTGCAGAGGGAACTGGAGCTCTGGCTGCACAGGAGCTGCTTCATGCCTTGGAGCCCCCGGCCCTGAGGGCAGAGGCTTTGCTGGGTGGGAGAGGAGGCGAGGGGGCTGCTCACAGGAGGGATCTGCACTGCGGGGATCATACGGAGTTTTCTGTGTTCTCCCTCCATAACAATTCTGAGTTTAGTTTCCTGTCATTTCTGATCATTTCCCTGCTGCCTGGACATTCTCCCCCTGGTAGGTGTTTCCCTGTCCATGTCTTTTCCCTGTCAGCACTCACAGACCATCCCACCCTTTGTGCCCTCACCCTGGCCCTACAGATCCTGCCTGTTCACAGGGCACTGCCTGGGGGCATCTTCCTGTTTGCAGGTTGGAAAACAGGACAGGTCAGACTAAGGCTGACGGGTTCAGCAGATGTGATGCTGGTGCTGTGCACAGGCAGAGGAGTGGCTGAAGGGATGTTATGAGGCTTCTGGCAGATGTACTGAAGACTCTGAGTTGCAGTTCAGGAGTCTCAGTGACTTGTTTAAGCATGAGAGCTCATTTTCATTTTATCCTTTCCTGCACCCCCCAGCCCTTGGGATAGGAAACTGAAAAGGCAGGCTCAGGAAAGCTCCCTATCTGTCTGCTAATCCTTGCATTGATCTTCTGCTTGAGGCATCCCCTCGGAAAAATCCTGAGGGTGTTCTGGAGCTGTGAGCAGCCCTGACCTACACAGCAGCCTCTCCACAGCAGAAGCACCTTTCCTGCCTTGATAGGGGTCGCTCCTTCCCCCCACAGCTTCTCCCCACAGCACCGTGGGGATCTCCCCAGGCAGGCTGAGCACTGCTCAGGACAGCCCTGGGCACCCCTGGGTGCTCACCCAGCTTCACAGCTGTTCAAAATTGCCTGACAAGAGCCTCCTCCTTACTGATCCCTCAAGCTGTGCCTGTGCTAACTTGAGGAGATGCCTCCAGGAGCTACAGCTGCATTGCCCTGCACCCAGAGACTTACCGTGTCAAGGGCTGCAAAGATTTCTCCTCCAGTGAGCTCTCAGTCATCCTCCCCATCCTGACCACCTTTCATCTCTCTCTGCCTTGCTCGTCTCCCTGAGATCCCCAGGCAGAGCCCTCAGCCCTGCTGCGCTTTGCAGAGGAGCTGCTCCTGGGCAGAGCTGTCTCTCTGCAGCGCTGCCGCTTGCCATGAGCTCCCTCTGTCCCAGGAGCCCAGCCCAGCTCAGCAGCACAGGAGCAGCCCAAGGCACTTTAATGACCCCTCTGGTGGCTTTGCTGCTGAGTCCATGAACCTCAGTCTCTGAGACGCAGTAGAAGAAACCTCTCAAGAAGTCAAAAGTCAGATTCAAACTCCAAAGTTTCTTGTAATGTTAATGGGTCCCACTGAGGAACACTACTGAGGAAATGACCCCAGGGTCTGGTTAGAGAGGAAAACTGGAGGTTGAGATGACAGGCCAGGACAAGCAAGGTGAAGGTCTCTCTGATGCTGAGTAAACCTGGATGTGTTTCATTAACCAAAGGGCCAAGCCCTGACCCCCAGCCCTGGGAAGGCAGATCCTGTCCCTCCCACGTTGCCCAGGACCCTTCCTGGGACAGTGTGATGTGGGGCTGTGCAAGGCCAAGGGCAGGACTATGGTCCCACACCTCCCAGGTTCCTGGCTGGGGACAAGGAGGCCATGAGGCCCCTGTGCTGTAAGGACAAGGTGTCTCCTCACAGGCATCAGAGCTGGAGACAACAGCCATAGCCAAGGGGAGAAGAAGCTCCAGCTGTTAGTGTTTACATGCAGATGGTTTATCCTGATGAGGGTGTCTATCCGAAGATAACATCATGAGGAGTTACAGGACACTACGAATATCACCTGCAGGAGAAACTTTGCGGTCTTGGGGGGCTAGTGCTCGTAATGCCAGAGGTCTGGACTTAGAGGGGAAGTTTCCCTTCATGTGGGGGAACATCAGGAATGTGTGGAGCTCTGCCTGGGGACAGAGAATATCAGCTGAAAGTTGAGCATTCAGCGTGAGAGGGCAGAACAACATGGACAGTGTTGTGGTGGGTGGACATCAGCTACTGACTCACTGATGAGGAAGAGGAATTAGATGAGGCCTCCTTTAGACAAAGGAAAGAAGCCTCATGTTTCCAGGCAGTGTCCTCCTGGCAAACCTAAGATATCCCAATAGCTGCAAGGTACCAGCCATGCAGGAGGGTTTTGGAGCTCATGGACAACATCTTCCTGACACGGCTGGCTGAGGAGTCAGTGAGGTGAGGTGCCCTGTGGGACTTCACACTTACAAACCAGAAAGGGTTGGTCAGGGGTGGAACAGTCAGGGATGGAACAGTCAGGGATGGGGAAGTGGATTTGAGGCTCCTGGAAGATGATAACAAGGCAAAGAGCAGGATTTCAGGAGAGCAGGCTTTGGCCTGCTGAGGGACCTGCTTGGGTCCTATGGGATATGACCTTGGTGTTTGCAGCAATTTTTCTCTCACATTTCCTCCCTGCTCTCTCCCACCTGCTGTTGTGCAGCGGTTTTTACCCTTTCTCAAATACAATATCACAGAGCTGCTGCCAGCATCCCTGAGTGGCTCAGATTTGTCAAGGAGTGGGTCCATCTTGGAGCCAGCTCATATCGGCTCTGTCTGACATCAAACTCCCGTTGTCTTCTCAGAGAGGTGACAACTGTAGCACACCCACACTCACCCCCAGTTCCAAGACTTTGCCATGTAAACCCAACACAGGGTGATAATGTCTTGGATGTTACAAACTACTTGATCATGGAGAAGAAATGGAAAAGATCTTCTGTCAGCAACCTGAGGAAGTCACAAGTCAATCACCAGGTTCCTATGGGGAACTGTCATTGCCCTGACATTCACTGGCCAGGCAAAGCGGCAGCTGCCAACAGTCCAGAGGATCTTGGGACAACTTCTTAACGTGGCTGCCTGGTGGGACAACAAGGGTGATGCTCACCTGGATCTGGAACTGGGAGACAAAGAAGAGCTGGTGAGGGATGTGAACATCAGTGTCCACCTTGGCTGTGGTGACCAGGCAACAGTGGGATTCCAGGCACCAGAGGGGAGGGAGGAAGGCCAGCAGCAGAGCACAGGCTGGTGGGCTCCAGAGGAGAAGACACGGACATACTGGGGGATGGTGGCCAATAAAGGTGGTGACATGGAAGTAGGTCTGAAGGGTGAAGGAGCTCAGGAAATCTGAGAAGCCTTACAGGACAGCCTGCTCCAAGCACAAGAATGATCTCTCCAAGTACCCATGAAAAGAAGACTTTATGTCATGAGGCTGCTTGTCTGACCAGACAGAGCTCCAGGGCAAAAAGGCAGCACACAGAAGGCAGAAGCAGGGGAAGCTGTAAAGGAGGAATTTAGAATCCTTGTCCATGGATGTGGGGATGATGCCAAAGCTGCCCTGGACTTGATACCTGCAGGGGAGGCTGAGGGCAGCAAGATGAGCTGACGTTGCTTCCTTACAGTAAAAGAATAGACAGGGTGAACGTGGACCTGCTGCTGAACTTCGTAAGAGTAGTATCAGACAGGACCGATGTACTTCACGGCTTCTTTGCCTCCATCTTCACCAGCAAGGTCTCCTGGGACTTTGTTCCTGAAGGCAGGAGTCTGGAGAACAGCCAGGAGTGGATGGGGCTCAAGTCAGGGATTACCTGAGCAAACTCAGACACCATTACAGAAAAGGAGATGGGTCGCTTGACCCTGAACATAAGTATTGCTGTGCTGTGGCACCTGAGATTCCCAGGAACACCCACCTCTTGGTCCAGAGTTGTGTGATTCCTCCTGAGGAGTCCTATCCTGTCTCCTCTCTCAAGTGGTGCTTTAGGCACCCACTTTTCTGACACATCCAGTCTTTATCAGGAGATTCTCTAGATCAATATTTAGTGGACATTGATACCAGTTGTTCTGGCAATGAGGGCGTTGGGAGGGGGACAGAAATATAAGAAATTTGGCTTTATGACTACTTATTAAGGAAATGCTCACTGTTTGGCTACAGTTCTGAAATCTCTCTAATCATCCACACCAGACCAGAAGCCTTTAGCAAAGTGCTGCAGAGAGCCTTGGCTTGTAAGCGCATTTTGGCTGTTAATGAGCCCTCTGCTGCCATGGTCCTGAACTGCAGCTACTGAAAGAATGAACAAACCCCTAATGAAGTGAAAGGCAGAAGCAAACCCCAAGTTTCTGAGGGTGTTTGGGACCCCACGAGGGGCCATCGCGGACACAAGCAGTCCCTGTCCCTGGAGGCTGCTGAAGGAAAAGCCTGGAGACAATGGTCAGAGGTGGTAAAGGCGATGTGGAGGTGGCTCTGGTGCCCTGTCAGCCCTTCATGGTTGTTTAGCATCAGAATGGCCAAGCCCTGACCCCCAGGGCCTGGCAAAGGAGACCCTTTCAGTCAAATGTTTCTCAAGGCTCTGCCTGTGGTCACTGGGAGGGTATTTGTGGTTTGGGTGTGGGTTTGGTGCAAGTGCTGTTACTTTTACCACAAGGCTCTGGTTTTCTGAGGGTTTGGCAATGCCTATGAGGTCTCCCAAACCCATGCAACTTCTTTCATAGACCTGCAATGGTCACCAATCACCTGAGCTGTCCCGGTCCCAAACTTGCTTGAATCCGCTCTTTGGATCCATGCCCCAGCACTGAAAGCACACGTTCCTTCTTCTGCTGCCCGAAAATAAAAAAGAAAAATCAACCTATTCCACATTAGCACGATCAGCCAATGGTCTTTAGGTCTTCTTCTTTAACACATTTACTACTACACATAGACCCGTCTCTTCCTGCACTCCCATGTGTCTCACAAATCTTTCACTCTTGTCCTCCAGTAATGGGCCAACACTCCAGGAGGTTGGTGCTTCCTCCGGGCTCATGGATGATTCCTGAGGACCATCCAAGTGTGGGCAGTGCAAGAGAGGAGCAGAGGAAGGTCAGCTCATGGGCCATGCCTGAGCACAGCCCCCCCAGCAGCAGCCATTCCCCATCTCCCAGGCACAGCCATGCCCACAGCATGCAAATGTCACTGCCATATATGACTAGTCCAAGAGAAGCCTGCCTTCTTTCCAGGATCCCCCAAAGTCTTTCTCCTATTCCTCCTCCACCCGCAGACATCAGCCACATCCCACTTGCAGGCTCAGACATGGTCGTAAGGATTTGCTGAATTCATCAGCCACCACCCTTTTCTACCTCACATCCCCTGACCGTCCCACACCACACATGGCCGCTCACTGCTGCTCAGGGCTCTCACTCTTCAGAAGAGGCCTTGAGCTCCTTGGTTCTTCCTGGTGCTTGTTATAATCTTCCTCCCTCCCTCCAGAGCTCATGATGAGGTTTCTTGTCCATAACAGCACCTTTATGACCATGTTTTACTAAATGGGTGTCTTTTTGTGAGCATTTGTGCAGAAAGAGTAGTCTCAGGAAAAAAACAAATATATAAAAACTGATGCCAAGTGAAATGCCATGAAGACCTGAGGAGTTACTCCCATTGCTGTGTCTTTCCTGGAAGGAGTCTGTCCCAAGAAGGGCATCCAGCTTCTGCCACTCTCTGCAGAGGCACATGAGCAGTGTCCGTGCACCTGGGGAGGAACAGGGTGATTTTTGCCAGACCACCCTTCATCTGAACCACTTAGATATGTACTTATGGATGGGGTGTCGTGCCGTATACTGCAAATACCTATTGGATTGGCACTGGCAGTGGGGCTACCACAGATGCAGACTGCTGTGTTGCAGGTATTTATATGTAGGCAGATGAACCCTTTTCTATTTTTTTAATTATTATTATTTTTAATACTGACACTCTTAGAGAAATTACACAAAGATTTGAATGATTATTGATGCCTCTTAACATGATTATCCACAGAAGGCCCAGCAGCTTTGCATCTCAAGAAATGGGATGCCACAGGGCAAGGGCAGGATGGCTTGGGCTCTGTCCTGGCATCTGGAAACTGAAGTGTGCGCCCATCTCCCAACACCTGCCCTGCTCAGTGAAGGGTGTGAGAAACTCTGAAGTCACAGCCATGACAGGTATCTTATGTGTAACTGCAGACAGTGTTGTCCTGCCAGCTCAGGATTGGAGCTTCCATCCCTGAAGGTATTGAAAAGATGTGTAGACATGGCGCTTAGGGATATGGTGTAATGGGTGGGCTTGGCAGAGTCGTATTTACGATTGGACTTTATGGCCTTAAGGGTCTTTTCCAACCTAAATTATAATTTGAGTCAAAACCATTTCAATTCCCATCACCTCCAGCTTCCCCCGCGGTCGGCTGCTGTGTGGCACCACTCACCTGGCTCTCCAGGCAGGTTGGGCACTGGTTTGGTGCCTGCATTGGGAGTTTTCCCCTTTCTGGGGTAAAAGACCTTCAATGAGAGACAGTTGTAGAGATTTGGGTTGCAGAGATTTCAAGCAGTCCTTTCAAAATCTGAGCAGGCTCAGTTTTGGAGCCAGCGAAAAATAGAGACAATCTCAAGGATGTTTTTGAAAAGTGGTACAATCACTAATAAGAATAACAGGGAGTTCCTTATTCCTGATGATGATGATGATGAACTAAAGTTTTTTAATTTCATTCCTATCAGTCATTCTTGCTTCTCAAAACAGCTGCTACATCTCAGTAGCTGACCTCTTGCATGGAGTTCTTTTTAAGAGCTTTTTCTCTCACTTCTACCAGATTTATAATTTAAAAAGTACTTCCTAGGACAGAATTGCTCTTAAATCACCCCTCTTCCATAATTTTTCCCCCTTTTTTCTGGTGTGAGGGGAGGTGACATAGGGCAGTTTTATTTCTTTTTTAGCCAAAGAAGGCCAAGGAACAGATCTCAGGTCAGTGCAAAGGCAGAAAGGAAGCCAGAATGTTTATGTGGTGTGCCCTGACACACACCGTCACCTGCATTTCCAGTCTCTGAAGTTCCAATGGTGCAGCAGAGACTGGAGTTCTGAGCTCCCTTCATCTGCCCTTGCTGACACCTGTTGAGCAACCTGCTCTGAAAGGATCAACAAGGTGGGCATGAGGACAGCAAAAAAGAAGAACTTGGATGGGGGCAAAGGAAAAGGGATGCACAAGATGTGGTCAGGGCTGTTTGGGGGCACTTGTAAAGCAGCCCTGCACCTCATGTGAATTATTCCTGTGGTCAGAGAGAACCTGAGAGCTGTCCCTAAATTGAAAACATGAAGGGAATGAAAGGACAGCATCATTCAGGCTGGATGGAACCTTGGGAGGTGTCTTGACCAACCTCCCATTCAAAGCACAGTCAGATCAGATAACTCAGGGCTTTATCCAAACACATCTTGGTCACTTTCTGGGACAGAGTGGATGCGCACCTCTGGGAAACAGCTTCCAGTGCTTGACTGTCCTCAGGATTGGAAAGTTTCTCCCTTTCTATAGCAGCTTTCCAAGCCTGACCATCCAGATTATTTTTTACCCATCTACTTACACACTGACACAAACCATAATATCCTACCTTGGACACAAGAATATTGTGGGGGATGATGCTGAATGCCTTGCTGACTTCCAGGTAACAGACCACCACTGCTCTCCCCACGTCCAGCAACCCTGTCCTTTCCTCACAGAAAGCAAAGAGGATGGACAGGCACAACCTGCCCTGGGTAAACCCTGTCACCTTCAGACACCCAGAATTGGGGTCCCAGTGGACATGTTCTGGGGCACAGCCCTTAGTTCCCCTGCTCACCCATTGGCCATTTTTGAAAAGTGCACACACTGTGTGAGAGCTGCCAGTGGTCAGGGAGTCCCCCCAGTCTCCATGAGCTTTCCAAGAAGGTGGAGAGTGGCCTCACTGTGACATGGTCCTGCTGTCTCAGCTCCTGGGATGCTGCCCCTCCTGTCCCATAGACTGGAAAGGATTGTGTTAGTTCCAGGGACCCCTGACTTGATCCCCATCCACTGCTGGTTGTTCTGCCTTCAGTCACAGAGGCCTGGGAGACCTTGCTGGTGAAAATGGAGGACCAGAGACACCGAGAATATAACTTCTTTCCATTATTAAATCAATGAGTGGCCACAAGGTGTCTTTGTTTCTCCTTTAACTGTTCCTGCAGTAGTAACAACTCATTAGGGTGCCCTTGAATTGCCTTACAGGTCTAGACTGAGTTTTGCTCTGGACTGTTGCTGTGCTTGGAGGCTGCTGTCCTTGCAGACCAGATGAACTAACTTCTGCCACCCTGCCTTGGCAGTTTATTCCATCCGTGTCACAGCTCTGTCTGCAACACTGACAGCTCCAGCTCAGCCAGTCAGGTCCCTGGCTGAGGACATTGCCTCACATCTGGGCTGAACCACCCCAGCTGTGGCACCAGGAAACCACTGACCTGCCCCATGGAAACCTGGTACCAAGTGTCCAAGAGCCCATGGGTGCAAAGGCTTTGCTTCAGAGCACAGACATGACATGGTCAAAAGATTGATGAACGTCTCTCTAGACCTGAGTGTATAAAAGCAGAATATAATGCCTAAATTCATTCAGATGAAGAGATTCCTCCCCTAGCTTGGAGAATTTAGATCCTTTGCTGTAATATTCCTGGTGTCCTGTCTAATGATGGGACAAGAAAAGATGATTCTCATACCAATTTATTTTCTAATAGAAAGAATACAATGCTGGTAAGAAGTGTCTGTGCAGAGGAGAGAGAATCAACATCACTGATTACTTCAGGTTGTTTCAAAGGATGTGCCCCTGGAGCCCCAGGGACAGAGGGAGGGAGACCAGAGGGGACAGAGGAAGGGACATCATGGGCTGCTCCTGTGCTGCTGAGCTGGGCTGGACTCCTGGGACAGACGGAGCTCATGGCAAGCGGCAGCGCTGCAGAGAGACAGCTCTGCCCAGGAGCAGCTCCTCTGCAAAGCGCAGCAGGGCTGAGGGCTCTGCCTGGGGATCTCAGGGAGACGAGCAAGGCAGAGAGAGATGAAAGGTGGTCAGGATGGGGAGGATGACTGAGAGCTCACTGGAGGAGAAATCTTTGCAGCCCTTGCCATGGTAAGTCTCTGGGTGCAGGGCAATGCAGCTGTAGCTCCTGGAGGCATCTCCTCAAGTTAGCACAGGCACAGCTTGAGGGATGTGTGAGGAGGAGGCTCTTGGCAGGCAATGTTGAACAGCTGTGAAGGTGGGTGAGCACCCAGGGGTGCCCAGGGCTGTCCTGCAGAGCAGGGTCCCTGCACCCCAGGGCTGTACTGGGACAGGGACTCTGCCGCCTGCCAGGGTCAGCGCTCAGCCTGCCCGGGGAGATCCCCACGGTGCTGTGGGGAGAAGCTGTGCGGGGAAGGAGGGACCCCTATCAGGGCAGGAAAGGTGCTTGTGCTGTGGAGAGGCTGCTGTGTGGGTCAGGGCTGCTCACAGCTACAGATCACCCCCAGGATTTTTTGCAAGTGGATGCCTCAAGGAGAAGATCAATGCAAGGATTACCAGACAGATAAAGAGCTATCCTGAGCCTGTCTTTTCAGTTGCTTATTCCAAGGGGCGGGGGGTGCAGGAAAGGATAAAATGAAAATGAGCTCTCATGCTTAAACAAGTCACTGTGACTCCTGAACTGCAACTCCAATTAATCATCACATCTGCCAGAAGCCTCATAACATCCCTCCAGCTGCTGCTCTGCCTGTGCACAGCACCAGCATCACATTGGCTATACTCGTCAGGCTTACTCTGACCTGCCCTTTTCCCCAGTCTGCAAACAGGAAGATGCC
Source organism: Caloenas nicobarica (assembly GCF_036013445.1). Lineage (NCBI taxonomy): Eukaryota > Metazoa > Chordata > Aves > Columbiformes > Columbidae > Caloenas > Caloenas nicobarica. The sequence continues at coordinate 1,163,735 of NC_088272.1, forward strand.
CCCAGGCAGTGCCCTGTGAACAGGCAGGATCTGTAGGGCCAGGGTGAGGGCACAGAGCATGGGATGGGGTCTGTGAGTGCTGACAGGGAAGAGACATGGACAGGGAAACTATTCCCAGGGGAAGAATCTCCAGGAAGCAGGGAAATGATCAGAAATGAGAGGAAACTAAACTCAGAATTGTTATCAGAGGGAGAACACAGAAAAATCGATATGATCCCCTGCAGTGCAGATCCCTCCTGTGAGCAGCCCCCTCGCCTCCTCTCCCACCCAGCAAAGCCTCTGCCCGCAGGGCCCGGGGCTCCAAGGCATGAAGCAGCTCCTGTGCAGCCAGAGCTCCAGTTCCCTCTGCAGAGCACAGGGGCTGAGAGCAGCTGCCCGGCAATGCTGGTGTGTGGGAGGTGGCTGCACAGCTGGGGAAGGGTGACGCTGTCTGAGTGCCCGGCTGCCTCTGCCCTGGCCTCTCTCACACCCACCCTCACCGCAGTTTCCTTCTTGCTCCACTGCTCTGGGTCACTGTTGGTGTGATCTGGTTCTTGCTGTCAGGCTCTCTGGGGATGGGAGTTTCAGCTGCAGAGTCACAGCCTGATCTTGTGGGTCCTTTCCTGCAGCTGTGTCCATGGGAACACGTGTCCCAGCTTTGCTCTGAGCTGTGGGGCTGTGGGCAATGCAGTGTGTGGGGCTGGGGAATGAGCTGAGTCTCCCTGAATCAAATGCCATCATTAGGACCCTTGGCTGTCTCCTTGAGTGTTTTTCTTCCAAGTTGCGAACTTCCCTCCAGGATGCAAACCTGTCCTATAGCACGTTAGCATTATCTGAATTCCCCATGCAGAAGTGCAGAGATGCTATGATGGAAGAAATGCTGTTTGGTTTGTGAAATGAGCCGTGTGTGTCCTGGGATAGAAGTGGGGTGCTGAGACCTGAGGAAAGCGTGAGACATGTCATGGTCCGCGGTGGATCCCTCTGCTCTCAGCAGTGCCTGGTGGCTTTTCAGGGTAACATGGCAGTGTGATCAGCCTCTATCTCAGAAAGGTGCCAGCCCAGGGCAGCTGGAGCAAGACAGAGGGACAGAGCAGCTGCCCTCACTCTGCACTGACCCACAGGCATCCTCTGGTCTCGCAGGACTCGCTCTGTTCTCTCTGAGTGCAGCAGAAATGCTGAGGGTTTCTGACACCCAACAACACTCTCCAGGGGAGTTCAATGATTGGACTACATGATCTTTCGAGGTCCCTTACAATCTCTAATATTCTGTGATTCTGCAAAGCTGTCAAAACCCCAATCATTTCAAACTTCATTTTACCATCCTGTTCCATTCTCTGTGACAGTGCAGATGCTGACAGGCCCTTCTGCACCAGCAGCAGTTTCAGATGACAACTTTGAACCCCAGGTCCGTCCCCTGCCCCCCGTTCCATGACCCCTGCTGCAGAGCAGGGCTGACTCCTGGGCAGCCAGCGGGCACAGGCCCTGCTCCTTCACGGCACCTCCAGCCAGCACCACCCAGGGCTCAGCCACGGACCCGAAGGGAGGTCTGGAAAAGGACAAGGGGGTGTGGAGCAGGGGAGGGTGTGTGAGAAATGGCTTTGATTTTGCTCAGAGAAGTCTCCCCTAACATGTCGCTTTTATTCCCTCCTGTGACAGTGCCCCGTGCCCAGAGGCAGCAAATGTCCAATAGCAGCTCCATCACCCAGTTCCTCCTCCTGGCGTTCACAGACACACGGGAGCTGCAGCTCTTGCACTTCTGGCTCTTCCTGGGCATCTACCTGGCTGCCCTCCTGGGCAACGGCCTCATCATCACCACCATAGCCTGTGACCAGCACCTCCACACCCCCATGTACTTCTTCCTGCTCAACCTCGCCCTCCTCGACCTGGGCTGTATCTCCACCACTGTACCCAAATCCATGGCCAACTCTCTGTGGGATACCAGGGTCATTTCCTTTGCAGGATGTGCTGCCCAGGTCTTCTTTGTATGTTTCTTGTTTGGTGCAGAGTATTCTCTCCTCACCGTCATGTCCTACGACCGCTACGTTGCCATCTGCAAACCCCTGCACTACGGGACCCTCCTGGGCAGCAGAGCTTGTGTCCACATGGCAGCAGCTGCCTGGGCCACTGGGTTTCTCAGTGCTCTGCTGCACACGGCCAATACATTTTCACTGCCCCTGTGCAAGGGCAATGCCCTGGACCAGTTCTTCTGTGAAATCCCCCAGATCCTCAAGCTCTCCTGCTCAAACTCGTACCTCAGGGAACTTGGTCTTCTTCTGGTTAGTCTCTTACTCGTATTTGGGTGTTTTGCGTTCATTGTGCTGTCCTATGTGCAGATCTTCAGGGCCGTGCTGAGGATCCCCTCTGAGCAGGGATGGCACAAAGCCTTTTCCACGTGCCTCCCTCACCTGGCCGTGGTCTCCCTGTTTATCAGCACTGCCATGTTTGCCTACCTGAAGCCGCCCTCCATCTCGTCCCCATCCCTGGACCTGGTGGTGTCTGTTCTGTACTCAGTGGTGCCTCCAGCAGTGAACCCCCTCATCTACAGCATGAGGAACCAGGAGCTCAAGGATGCCCTGTGGAAACTCATATCTTAGTGTTTTCTGAAGCAATAAACTGCTTCTCTCCTTCTACATAGTAGTTTTAATGTAACTAGTTACAGGTCCAGCCTCTCACTTGTAATTTCTGTTTTTATTGAAGTTGGTTTTTATTGTGATAACATTGTCATTCCCTTTCTAAATCTCTATCTGCTTTTCTTTTTTAACCACTGGCTGTGTAAATGAGGAGCTGTGCTTTCCTTTTCTCTTAAACAAAATAAAGCATCCTGTAGTGACTTGTTTTTCACTATATCCTTCCTGCAAGGCCTGTTTGGAGCTGCAGGAACAGTTCCTGTGTGCATGGGAGGAGGGGAAAAGAGTCCAGCCTGGCAGCCCTGCCAGGGAGCACCAGCGCTTGGCCTTCCAGAGCTGTTCTCGTTCCACTCCCACACTCTCCTTCTCATCCCTTGTGTTGGTGCAAGGCCTGAGTGCTCTGGCAGCCTGGTCACCGTCCTGCTGTGTGTCAGTCCTGTGAGCGCAGGCAGGGACAGGCCATGGGCACTGCTGTGACAGAGCTGGCCTCTGTAACAGGACTTCTATAAAGAAGAGTGATCTCCTCAGGGCAGTGCCGGAAGGCTTAGGTCTTCTTACAAACCTTCTCTCAAAAACTTGCCCACGAAAGTGGCCACAGATGCAAACACCAGTGTACAGCTGCACAGTGTGTGTGTGCAGGGCTGGGCACACAGCAGTGCCCTCTCACAGCCAGGCCTCCTGCCAGAGACCTGCAGGACCAGCAGAGCAGGGGCTGGGCTGTGCCCCTGTGCACTGGACACCCCGCGGAAGCTGCCCCAGGGCATCGTCATGGACTGGCCCCTCACAACCAACATTTCCTCTCTCCCCAGCTCAGAGAGGTTCTTTATCCCTCCATGGAGGGACACTGAATGAGTATTTCAGCTGTTCATGTTGCATCATACGGATGAGATGTGAGCATGCACATCATGCATGAGAGGTGAGATGAACCCGAGTCAGCAGAAACACCACGAGCTATTCCTGTGGGTTCCATTTTGGCCTGTAGGACAGACAGGGTCTTGAGGTCATTTCTCGTTGGGAGTAACATCCCATGGAAACTGCCTAAATGCAGCACTGGGATGTGCTTCCTTTAAGCAATGTCCCTGTGTCCATTCCTCATGACGTGGGACATCTCAGATGAGTGCAGAGCAGGGTGACACACCACAGGGCTGAGGTGTCTCCCGTCCCTTTGAGTGGCAACAGGAGGCCAGAGGGACACTGTGACTCCTGCCTCTGTGTGTGAAAGGGACAGACTCTGTCTCTGAACATCCCTGGGTGCATAAGGAGCCCACGAGGCCGGCTCAGATGTGGACACCTGACAGAACCTGACATTTCTGTGTGTGACTCCAGGAACAAACGCCACTGGCCCAGGCAGATCAATCTCACGTGCTCCTGTCTGCTATGTCATCCTTACCTGTGAGTCTGAATTGTGGTCTGAAACCTGCCAGAGCAATCAGAGGGGTTCTGAGGTCCTTGGAAAAGGCAGTTGTCAAACCTGTCTTCAAGAAGGGCAGCAATGAGAACTGTGAGAATTACAGGCTGGTCAGCCTGTGTCCTTCCATGGGAAGGGAGTGGGACAAGTCCTCCTGCAGCCATGTCCAGGCACTTGGAAAACAAGAAAGGGATTGCTGAACCCAAATGGGCAGGGAAAGAAAGGCATGTTGTGCACATAGAATTTCACAAGGTGTCAGACATGGTTTCCCATGGTGTCCTTATAATGCGATTGGTTCTCTGTGGGCTCAAGAAGTGGATGCTGGGTGGGAAGCTGGCTGGATGATGAAGCCCAAATGTCACCAGTGGTACAAAGCCCCCCCTGCAGTCAGTTACCAGTGGAATCCCTCAGGGACCAGCACTTGGGCCAGCACTGGTGAATGTCTTTATTCTCCCCCTGAATGAGGTGACGGAGTGAACCTTCAGCTCCTTTGTGGATGGTGCAAAGCTGGGCAGAGGCCTTGGACAACCTCACCTGGTTCACCCTGCCCTGAGCAGGACAGTGAGACAAGAGGATGTTCAAACCTGAGTTACTCTGTGATTCAAGGAATCTTCCCCTTGGAAAGGTTTTGGAAGACAGAATAGGTGGAGGAATAAGACAAAAAAAAAGAAAAAAGAGGCAGAGGAGGAGACCTAAAAGGTGTCAACAGAAACAGAGCAGTTCCTGTGAAGACTGTTTCTCTACTCAAATTGTTAGCAGGAAATCTCTAATCAGCTCCCCAAACTCCCTGTTTTGCTCATTGGCCCGCTGGGATTTGCATCACATTTCTTTACATCAGATTCTGCACGGAAGTTTGCACCTGATTGTTACAGCTTGTTTGCAGGAATTAGTTCATGTTTCCTTAGAGAACCGGATTAAACAGGCACCGGGGAATTTTTAATCAGAGGAAACAAAGAAAGGAGAAAAAAAAGAAAACACAATAGAACTTAATGATGTTTCTCAGTTCTATGGTTAAATTAAGTAGTTTCCAGTGAGGTCCATTGCCATAATTGAGTCGCCTATAGGGAGTACAACAGCAACTGCTGAAAGACTTTACCTGCCTGAAGCTCAAAGCAGGGAGAGAGCTGAGAGGCTCTGAACGAGCAAAGAGTGAGAGGAGGAAGAACCTCTGGGGAGCAATGGAAAGTGCAAATGTCCAGACAGGCTTCTGAAGAGATGACTTCAGACATCGTGAGCTGAATAAGGACAGGTAGAAACTCCTGGATGTTCAGGGGGATTAAATACACAGCATGATAGACAGAATTGTGGCAATGCAAGCACAGGGAAAGGTCAATGTTTCAACTCCCACACTACATATACATTCTGAAAATTCATATTTTAGCAGTATAGAAATTCCACAGACATTTTATTGGAAATACTGAATCATTTCATCTGAGAAAAAAAGAGTGTGGGGTTTTTTGTTCTTGTTGTTGTTTTTGGTTTGATTTGGTTTTGAGGGGAGTTCTCAGGTTTTCGGGCTGAGCTCCATGGTCTCACTATAAGCACCCAGTGCAAACCTCGAGAGGCCCCAGTATACCTGAGGTGTTTGCCTGGACTGGCAGGTATCAGACAAGACTGATAAAGACATGTCGCTTCCATCATTTACATCTAGTATTCAAGACTTCTGTGCTTAATTAGAAAAGTTTCAGCACTGTAGGCAAAGAGGCAGGTACATGAAGAGCACTGAGAAGAAGTGATAGAAGAATTATCCAGTTGATATCACAGAATCATAGAATCATTTCAGCGGAAAGAGACCCTCAGGATCATCGAGTCTAACCATAACCTGACTCGAGAACTAAACCATCTCCCTTAAGAACCTCATCTAAACTCCTTTTAAACACCTACAGGGATGGTGACCCCGTGACTTCCCTGGGCAGCCTGTTCCAATGCCCGACAACCGTTTCCAAGAAGAATTTTTTCCTAATATCCAATCTAAAGCTCCCCTGGCACAACTTGAGGCCATTTCCTCTTGCCCTATCACTTGCTACTCAGGAGAAGACACAAACACCCTCCCTGCTCCAACCTCCTATCAGGCCGTTATAGACAGTGACAAGGTCTCCCCTCAGCCTCCTTTTCTCCAGGCTAAACAGCCCCAGCTCTCTCAGCCGCTCCTCCTAAGACTTCTTCTCCAGCTTCTTCTCCAGCTCCATTGCCCTTCTCTGAACTCGCTCCAGAACGTAAAGGTCTTTCCTATAGTGAGGGGCCCAAAACTGAACACAGGATTCCAGGTGGGGCCTCACCAGCACTGAGGACGAGGGGATGATCACTGCCCTGGTACTGCTGGCTGTGCTATTCTTGGTGCACGTCAGGACGCTGGTGGCCTTTTTGGCCACCTGGGCACACGCTGGCTCCTGTTCAGCTGCTGTCAGTCAACACCCTCAGATCCCTTTCTGTCGGTCAGCTTTCCAGCCACTCTTCCCTGAGCCCGGAGCCTTCATGGGGTTGTTGTGACCCAAGTGCAGGACCCGGGACTTGGCCTTGTTGAACCTCAGACAACTGGCCTCAACCCATCAATCCAGCTCATCCAGATCCCTCTGTATGGCCTTCCGACCCTCCAGCAGATCAACACTCCTTCCCCTGCTGTGCTGTGCTTTACTTGGTGGCCAAAACAGCTTTGAGAACATGCTGACATTTTTGTTGTTGCTGAGCAGTTCTGGCACAGCCTCAAGGCCTTCGGTGTTTGTCAGTCTGCCCCAAAAACCAGAGGGCTGGATGTGGCTAAAGGGTGGGAGGGGACCAAGCCAGGACAGCTGACCCCAACTGACCAAAGAGATATTCCACACCATATGGCATCATGGTCAGCAACCTCATACAATTGTTCTCAGTCCATCATTTCCTCCGGTCCAGATCCCTCTGTGTGGCCTTCCCACCCTCCAGCAGATCAACACTCCCACCCAATTTGGTGTCACCTGCAAGCTTACTGAGGGTGCACTCGATCCCCTCGTCCAGATCATTGACAAAGAGATTAAACAGAACTGGCCCCAATACTGAGCCCTGTGACACCACGCATGACCGGCCACCAACTGGGTTTGTTTCCGTTCACCAGAACTCTTTGGGCCCGGCCCTCCAGCCGGTTCTTTATCCATCGCAGATACACCATCCAGGCCATGAGCTGCAGCTTCTCCAGGAGATGCTGTGGGATACGGTGTCAAAGGCTTTACTGACGTCTAAGTGCACAACATCCACAGCCTGTGTGGCGGATTCACTCCCCCACAACAGACTTTCCCTCATCTGCTAAGCCGGTCACCTTGTCACAGGAGGAGATCAGGTTGGTCAAGCAGGACCTGCCTTTCATAAAGCCATGCTGATTGGGCCCGATTGCTCGTCTCGTATGTGTGACCGCACAGTCCCTTTCCCAGCCCTGTTCCTGCTCTTCCTGGGTAGGGCCTGTGGGTACTTTGGCAGAGGTTCTTTCCCAGCCATGTCCCTGCTGCTGGGCTGTCACCTCCAGAGACAGAACTGACCCCACAGTCCCCTTCACAGCCACACGCTGCTTACTGGATTAGGAGTTACCGAGACACAACTGACCTCATAATACCACACCCATCCATCCCCCTCCTTAGCACGCAGGACCCAACCAAGACTGAAGTGTGTTCTACATGGTCCTACACCTGCCCTTCTTTCCCACAGGCCCTAGACACCCATCTCGCTTCCTCACATTTTTTCAAATTTGTCAAATATATTTCCTACTAACAATGTGAGTGAAAAGCACTCCTCACTGGAACTGCTATACTTATGTTAACACTTCTATATCTCCACTTCTGCCTTTTGGTTTTTACTATTCTTCTACGTATTTTCTTCCAGAAACCTCTCCAAGGCAAAAAGTATTTCAAATCACAGAATAAGATCTGAAGAGAGCCCTTGTCTCACTCATCTTGTCTCACTCTCCTGCTCAGGGCAGGGTGAACCAGGGGAGGTTACTCGAGGCCTCCACCCAGCTTTGCACCATCCACAAAGGCACTGAAAGTGCACTCTGTTACATCATGGAAGGGGAGAATAAAGACATTCAACAGTGTTGGCCCAAGTGCTGGTCACTGAGAGATGACACTGGTAACTGGCTTCATGGAGGACTTTGTACCACTGGTGATATTTGGGCTTGATGGTTCAGCCAACTTCCCACCCAGCATCCACTTCTTGAGCCCCATCAGCACCACTCTGCCCAGAAGCACACCATGTCTGAGGCCTTGCAAACACCCAGTACCCAACATGGCTTTCTTTCTCGTGTCCATTTGTGTTCAGCAATCCCTTCCTTGTCCTTCACGTTCCTGGAAATGGCTGCAGGAGGACATGTCCCATCCCCTTCCCAGGGAGGGAGGTAGGGTGGCCAGCCTGTTATTCTCCCAGTTCCTGTTTGTGCTCTTCTTGAAGATGGGTTTGAGGTCTGCATTTTCTAAGGACCCCAGATCCATTCTGGTTTCTACGGCACTTTTGAGAGCACAATATGGAATCACGGGCAAGGGTGACATAGCAGTCTGCAGAACTTGCAATGATCCTATCCAGGGAAGCTGAGATGAATCTCACTGGGCCACTGGGGTTTGTTCCTGGAGTCACACACAGAAATGTCAGGGTTCTGTGAGGTGTTCACATCTGAGCTGGCCTCATGGACTCCTTCTGCACCCAGGGATGTTCAGAGACAGAGTCTGTCCCTTTTACACACAGAGGCAGGAGTCACAGTGTCTCTATGGGCTCCTGTTGCCACTCCAAAGGGACAGGAGGCACCTCAGCCCTGTGGTGTGTCACCCTGCTCTGCACTCATCTGAGATGTCCCACGTCATGAGGAATGGACACAGGGACCTCAGTTCAAGGAAGAAGATCCCAGTGGGTTGTTTCCCATGGGCTGTTACTTCCAATGTGAGTGACCTCAATGTTTGTCCCACAGGCCTTCCTGGCACTCCCAGGAATAGCTGATGGCATTTCTGCTCACTCGTGTTCATCTCACCTCATGTACATGATGTGCATGCCCATATCTCATCTGAACAATGCAAACATGGACTTCTGACCTACCCATTCAGGAAAAAATTCTCAATCTGGTGTAGCAGCCCAGTGCTGGAAAGGGAGGTTGTGAGGGGCCAGTCCATGACGATGCCCTGGGGCAGCTTCCACGGGGTGTCCAGTGCACAGGGGCACAGCCCAGCCCCTGCTCTGCTGGTCCTGCAGGTCTCTGGCAGGAGGCCTGGCTGTGAGAGGACACTGCTGTGTGCCCAGCCCTGCACACACACACTGTTTATCTCTACACTGCTGTTTCAACCTGCAGGCTGCTTTCTTGTGTATGTCCTGAAGATGAACTTGAAGAAGACCTAAGCCCTCAGGCACTGCCCTATGAACATCACTTTCCTTTATAGAAGTAGTGTTACGGAGGCCAGCTGTGTCACAGCAGTGCCCATGGCCTGTCCCTGCCTGCGCTCACAGGACTGACACACAGCAGGACGGTGACCAGGCTGCCAGAGCACTCAGGCCTTGCACCAACACAAGGGATGAGAAGGAGAGTGTGGGAGTGGAACGAGAACAGCTCTGGAAGGCCAAGCGCTGGTGCTCCCTGGCAGGGCTGCCAGGCTGGACTCTTTTCCCCTCCTCCCATGCACACAGGAACTGTCCCTGCAGCTCCAAAAGGCCTTGCAGGAAGGATATATATTGAATAACAAGTCACTACATACACATTTATTTCGTTTAAAGGCAAAGAGAGCATGGCTCCTGAGTTACACTAGTGGTTATGAAAGAAAAGCAGACAGAGAATTAGAAAGGGGATGACAACATTATCACAATAAAAAAACAATCAATAACATATAATACAGATAACAGGCTGGATCTCTAATTAGTTACATTACAATTCCTATTCAGAAGCAGATGGGCAGTTTATTGTTTCAGAAAACAGTAAGATATGAGTTTCCACAGGGCATCTTTGAGCTCCTGGTTCCTCATGCTGTAGATGAGGGGGTTCACTGCTGGAGGCACCAATGCGTATAGAACAGACACCACCAGGTCCAGGGATGGGGAGGAGATGGAGGGGGGCTTCAGGTAGGCAAATATGCCAGTGCTGACAAACAGGGAGACCACGGCCAGGTGAGGGAGGCACGTGGCAAAGGCTTTGTGCCGTCCCTGCTCAGAGGGGATCCTCAGTACGGCCCTGAAAATCTGCACATAGGACAGCACAATGAACACAAAGCAGCCAAAAGTTAAACAGACAGTACCTACAAGAAGCCAAACTTCCCTGAGGTAGGCATCTGAGCAGGAGAGCTTGAGGATCTGGGGGATTTCACAGAAGAACTGGTCCAGGGCATTGCCCTTGCACAGTGGCAGTGAAAATGTATTGGCCGTGTGCAGCAGAGCAACGAGAAACCCAGTGGCCCAGGCAGCTGCTGCCATGTGGACACAAGCTCTGCTGCCCAGGAGGGTCCCGTAGTGCAGGGGTTTGCAGATGGCAACGTAGCGGTCGTAGGACATGATGGTGAGAAGGGAATACTCTGCAGCAAACAAGGAACATACACAGAAGACCTGGGCAGCACATCCAGCAAAGGAAATGACCCTGGTATCCCACAGAGAGTTGGCCATGGATTTGGGGACAGTGATGGAGATGGAGCCCAGGTCGAGGAGGGAGAGGTTGAGCAGGAAGAAGTACATGGGGGTGTGGAGGTGCTGGTCACAGGCTATGGTGGTGATGATGAGGCCGTTGCCCAGGAGGGCAGCCAGGTAGATGCCCAGGAAGAGCCAGAAGTGCAAGAGCTGCAGCTCCCGTGTGTCTGAGAACGCCAGGAGGAGGAACTGGGTGATGGAGCTGCTGTTGGACATTTGCTGCCTGTGGGCATGAGGACCTGTGCAAGGAGAAAAAGACAGTGACAATTTAGGGGAGACTTCTCTGGGAAAAACCAAAGCCATTTCCCACAGACCCTCCCACAAAGAGACCCTTTTCTTTTTCCAGGAGAACATCCTGGCTGGAGCCCTCGTCGGTGCTTGATGAGTGTGCAATGAAGAGCAGGGTCTCTGCCCAGGGGCTCTTGAGGAGTCAGCCTGACCCTGTGTGATGGGTGGGGCAGGGGCCAGTCCTGGGGTTCAGCTTTGTCAGATGGAACCGCTGCTGCTGCAGAAGGGACTGTCAGCATCTGTACCCCCAGACCTGAGAAAATGAGTTTGAGAGGTTTAGTGTTTCTACAGCTCCTTCTCCTCTCACAGCCTGGGGAGTGTTCTTGGGTGTCAGAAACCCTCAGCATTTCTGCTGCACTCAGGGAGAACAGAGCGAGTCCTGCGAGACCAGAGGATGCCTGTGGGTCAGTGCAGAGTGAGGGCAGCTGCTCTGTCCCTCTGTCTTGCTCCAGCTGCCCTGGGCTGGCACCTTTCTGAGATGGTGATCACACTGCCATGTCACCCTGAAAAGCCACCAGGACTGCTGAGAGCAGAGGGATCCACCCCAGACTATGACACGTCTCACCCTTCCCTAAGGTTGAAGCTCTCTACTTCTAGCCCAGGATACACACAGCTCATTTCATAAACTCAACAGCATTTTATCTGTCATAGCATCTCTATGTTTCTCTATGTTCAGATAACACAAAGATGCTGTAGGACAGGATTGGAAGAAAACCTTGAGCATACAGCGAAGTGTCCTAATGATGGCATTTGAGTCAGGGAGACTCAGCTCTTTCCCCAGCCCCACAGACTGCATTGCCCACAGCCCCACAGGTCAGAGCAAAGCTGGGACACCTGTTCCCATGGACACAGCTGCAGGAAAGGACCCACAAGATCAGGCTGTGACTCTGCAGCTGAAACTCCCATCCCCAGAGAGCCTGACAGCAAGAACCAGATCACACCAGCAGTGACCCAGAGCAGTGGAGCAAGAAGGAAACTGCGGTGAGGGTGGGTGTGAGAGAGGCCAGGGCAGAGGCAGCCGGGCACTCAGACAGCGTCACCCTTCCCCAGCTGTGCAGCCACCTCCCACACACCAGCATTGCCGGGCAGCTGCTCTCAGCCCCTGTGCTCTGCAGAGGGAACTGGAGCTCTGGCTGCACAGGAGCTGCTTCATGCCTTGGAGCCCCCGGCCCTGAGGGCAGAGGCTTTGCTGGGTGGGAGAGGAGGCGAGGGGGCTGCTCACAGGGGGGATCTGCTCTGCGGGGATCATACGGAGTTTTCTGTCTTCTCTCTCCGATAACAATTCTGAGTTTAGTTTCCTCTCATTTCTGATCATTTCCCTATTGCCTGGAGATTCTCCTCCTGGGAACAGTTTCCCTGCCCATGTCTCTTCCCTGTCAGCACTCACAGGCCATCCCACCCTCTGTGCCCTCACCCTGGCCCTACAGATCCTGCCTGTTCACAGGGCACTGCCTGGGGGCATCTTCCTGTTCACAGACTGGGGAAAAGGGCAGGTCATAGTAAGACTGACAGGAATAGCCAATGTGATGCTGGTGCTGTGCACAGGCAGAGCAGCAGCTGAAGGGATGTTATGAGGCTTCTGGCAGATGTACTGATGACTCTGAGTTGCAGTTCAGGAGTCTCAGTGACTTGTTTAAGCATGAGAGCTCATTTTCATTTTTTTCCTTTCCTGCACCCCCCAAACCCTTGGGATAGGAAACTGAAAAGACAGGCTCAGGAAAGCTCCCTATCTCTCTGGTAATCCTTGCATTGATCTTCTGCTTGAGGCATCCACTTGGAAAAATCCTGAGTGTGATCTGGAGCTGTGAGCAGCCCTGACCCACACAGCAGCCTCTCCACAGCACAAGCACCTTTCCTGCCCTGATAAGGGTCGCTCCTTCCCCCCACAGCTTCTCCACACAGCACCGTGGGGATCTCCCCGGGCAGGCTGAGCGCTGACCCTGGCAGGCGGCAGAGTCCCTGCCCCGGCACAGCCCTGGGGTGCAGGGACGCTGCTCTGCAGCACAGCCCTGGGCACCCCTGGCTGCTCACCCAGCTACACAGCTGTTCAAAATTGCCTGATAACAGCCCCCTCCTTACAGATCCCTCAAGCTGTGCCTGTGCTAACTTGAGGAGATGCCTCCAGGAGCTACAGCTGCATTGCCCTGCACCCAGAGACTTACCATGGCAAGGGCTGCAAAGATTTCTCCTCTGTGAGCTCTCAGTCATCCTCCCCATCCTGACCACCTTTCATCTCTCTCTGCCTTGCTCGTCTCCCTGAGATCCCCAGGCAGAGCCCTCAGCCCTGCTGCGCTTTGCAGAGGAGCTGCTCCTGGGCAGAGCTGTCTCTCTGCAGCGCTGCCGCTTGCCATGAGCTCCCTCTGTCCCAGGAGCCCAGCCCAGCTCAGCAGCACAGGAGCAGCCCCAGGCGCTTTAATGACCCCTCTGGTGGCTTTGGTGCTGACACCATGAACATCAACCCTGAGGGGAAGTTGAAGAAACCTCTCAAGAAGTCCAAGTCAGGTTTAAACTCCAAAGTTTCTTGTAATGTTAATGGGTCCCACTGAGGAACATTACTGAGAAAATGACCCCAGGGTCTGGTTAGAGAAGAAAACTGGAGGTTGAGATGACAGGTCAGGACAAGTAATGTGAAGGTCTCTCTGATGCTGAGTAAACCTGGATGTGTTTCATTAACCAAAGGGCCAAGCCCTGACCCCCAGCCCTGGGAAGGCACATCCTGTCCCTCCCACGTTGCCCAGGGCCCTTCCTGGGACAGTGTGATGTGGGGCTGTGCAAGGCCAAGGGCAGGACTATGGTCCCACACCTCCCAAGTTCCTGGCTGGGGACAAGGAGGCCATGAGGCCCCTGCGCTGTAAGGACAAGGTGTCTCCTCACAGGCATCAGAGCTGGAGACAACAGCCATCGCTAAGGGGAGAAGGAGCTCATGTCTGGTGGGGGCTTTCAGCCTCTTTACATCCCTTGATCATCTCCACGACAGCCTGTCCTATGCTGTGGCATCCCCTGCACCTCTTTCCCTGCAGGCTGGAGACATCCCCCCTGCTGCCCCACCTTGCTCTTGTCTGAGCATCTTCCTTCCTTTGCTGATCTCTCTCCATCCTCCCCAGCTGTTCCTTGAAGCACAAAGCCTTGGGCTGATGCAGACTGCCTCTGGGTGACCTGCTCCACCACAGCACTGCCCTTCCACTCACATTCCTTGCTGCTCATGTCCAGCCTGGACCTTCCCAGCTGCACTGTGTGCCATTATTTCTTTCTCGTGCTCTTTCCCACTATGAAGAAAACCTCCACCATCTCTGAAACCACCCTTCCAGCACTCTCAGGCTACTCCTACACTGCTGCAGCCTCCCCAGCGCTGCTGGGCCAGAGCAGCCCAGGTCCCTCAGCATCCCACACCATGTGCACAAGGTCCTGACCCCTGCCTTGGCAGAGCCCTGCACTCTCCAGTTCCTCCCTGCTTCTCCAAACTGGGAGCCGCACACTGGCACACACCCGTGTGTGTGGGGTCACACCAGTGCTGAACCGAATGGGATGAGAACTCCAGGTGTCTGGGTCCCCACGCTCCTCCTCATGCAGCCCCGTGTGCAGCTGCCTTGTTCATGGTGAGCGTGCAGCACGGGCTTGTGTGGCGGCCCTTGTAGTGCCCAGGCCCTTCTCCTCAGGGTCCCTGCTCAGCGTGTCAGGTCCTGCTCTGTCCTGATGGATGGGGTTATTCTCCTGCCCCGATACAGGACTGGCCGCTTCTCCTTTTGAAACTTCAGAGATTCCTGATGGTAGAACCACCAAATTTCTCAAATTCTGTACTCTCTCTGGACTGCTGCAGCCGCATTCCCTCCAATTCCAGCCAGGGCAGGGACCACTCGCCCGGGGAGACCCCGGTGCCCCCTAAAGAAAAGGGGCCTCAGCCTCCAGGACTCTCCTGAGCCCTGAAAGTGGCCACTAAAATGGCAGCAGTAGCAGGGTTCCATCCAGAGTTTATTCAAGAAAAAGGAAATAACTTCCAATTTCCCTAGCACAGTCTTTCAGTGCTGCTTTCTCCTCCTTATGCTGGTGCCTCTCCCTGACTGCTGTGCCCCACTTTCGGTGGCACCAGATTGTTGGGGGGCATGGCCATGTGCCCCCACAGCCCCAGGGCTTTGTCATTGGTGCCCTCACTCACAAGGGAAAACCCATCTTGTCACTCCCCACATAAAGGAGCTCCATACATCCAAGCAACTTCTTCACTCTGAGGGAATCCCACTGCTGACCCTTCCAGCCCGTCTCTCCTGAAAAGCCCGTACCCAGCCATTGCAGCACCCCAAGCTGTGTGACTTGTCCCACCACGCCTGGCGGTGACTCCATGGGTGTCAAACAGCACAGGCTGCAGCTTGTCCTGGCTGTGCCCTTGGCTCAGGGCATCAGTGCACAGTTGGGCTGTGGCACCTCAGCTGTAGCACCCGGCCAAGCTCTGAGAGGCTTAGGGAAATCTGGTGGGTCTCAAGAATCCAGGTCCCCATGTGTGCAAAGGTTTGACTTCAGAGCAGAGCAATGTCACAGTGCTTGGCAGATGGAAAGTTAGGGCTGAAACTGGGCAACAGGAGAGTGAGCAAGCCCTGCTGTCCCCAAGGCCAGAGAGAAACAGGGCTGGCAATGACAGACCTGGAAGGAAACGTGTGTTTTGTCAGTGGCGTCTCTGCTGCCCCTGAGGTACTTGGGCAGACGTGTCACTGATCTCTAGGAATGACAAGGTGCTGCTGACAGGCCCAATGTGACAACGGTTTGTCTGTTCCTGGATTATGTTATCAAGGAATTGAGAACAGGTTTGGTGAAAAGAAAAAAAGGAGATTTGGAAGTGTTGCTATACGCATGGATACCGCGGTGTGAAGCGCTTCCTATTCATGGGCTGCCCTACATCTACTGGATAGAGAAGGGACAGATCTTGCGATGCTTCAGAGGTGGGAATGAGTTTCTTGCACAAAGGCACCGAATCTGTCTGCAGTGCTGTCTGGGGTGTCTGTCCCACACTCGCTGTGGATGGGGATGGCTGCCCTGGACAGGACCATCGCTGTCCCTGCCCAGTGCATGTAGGGGTGTGCGAGAGCCTTGGCACCTCACGTAACACTGCAGACCTGTAACTGGCATTAAAGGGAATAACCACCCTGAATTTGATTTGTCAATAGAATTATAGAATAATTTCAGCTGGAAGAGACCCTCAGGATCATCGAGTCTAATCACAACCTAACCTAACTCTGGCACTAAACCATGTCCCTAAGAAACCCAATTAAATGTCTTCTAAACACCTCCAGGAATGGTGACTCCACCACTTCCCTGGGCAGCCTGTTCCACTGCTTCACAACTTTTTCCATGAAGAAATGCCTCCTAATATCCAACCTGAACCTTCCCTGGCACAACTTGAGACCATTTCCTCTCGTCCTATCACTTGCTGCTTGGGAGAAGAGACCAACACCCTCCATGCTACAACCTCCTGTCAGGTAGTGGTTGAGACCGATAAGGTCTCCCCTCAGTCTCTTTTTTTCCAGGCTAAACAGCCTCAGGTCCCTCAGCCGCTCCTCATAAGACTTGTGCTCCAGGCCTGTCACGGTCCATTCGGTGATGGACTCGTGATGCTTCATTCACCTTGATCTTGAAGTGCAAATGTAAGGCAATCAAAAAGCCAAGAGGTTGTAATTCAATCATCAATATTTCTTTATTTATTTTGCCTGTAAAGCGGCACGTGATAGAGAGAGTGGAGAAAAAGGAAAGAAAAGAAAGGGGGAAAAAAAAGGGTTGGCTACCACTATGAGATCCAAAGGCGTCCCTATGGTCTCGGGTGTCGTGAGAAGAGTCCTGCCAGTTCTCCGTTGTGATCCATAATCCTTTGGTGGGGAGAGCTCAACGATGTCCCATCGGGAATCATTTTTTATGCTTCTTCACCCCGTTTTGCTCCCATGGATTGAGGCCAATCTCTGCCTTTGTTTCGCAATCCAGGCTGAACTGCGCAGGCCCGAAGAGTCCCCGCTTCGCTTGCCAGAACCTGTCTGTGCCTGCATCGCCTCGGTTCAGGGGTCTCTTACTGGTCCCTTGGGTGACCTCAAGACCTTCGTCAAGCCTCTGCACATGCTCTTCTTCACTGGCCTTAGTAGCAGGGAGGAGGTGGGGGCAAGTTTGGTTGAGGCAGCAGGTGAAAATCCATCTTCTGCACAGCAGCTATAGTCCCCAGGTGGGAGAGACCTGTAGAACACAATTCCTTTTAGGAGGTGGGGGCAAGTCTGGCTGCGGCAGCAGGTGGAATCCGTACAGCAGCCATTGTTACCTGTAGCCCCCGGGTTGGAGAGACCTGTACAACACAATTCTTTTCCTCAGGCCTCTCTCCAAGTCGTTGTCCAATTCTTTCTATCAGGGCATCTGTTCTCCAAGTCCCTGATGGCGATGTTCAGGCAAGTACTGTTCTTCGGACCGACTCTTACACCTTCCAATCCCTGATTTCTGTGATTCTGTGAGATGGAGGGGCGGGAGAGGGAGATGTGAGGAGATGGATGGATGAGGAGATAGACACACCAAGAGAGGGAGGGTCGGGTGGGTGGTGGGTGAGGAGCTCGGGATGGACAGATGGACAGAGACACGAGGTGATGGAGAAACCAGGAGATGGACGTGGAGATGGAGATGGAGGTGGAGGTGGAGATGGAGGTGGAGATGGAGGTGGAGATGGAGATGGAGATGGAGGTGGAGATGGAGATGATGGAGATGGAGATGGAGATGGAGATGGAGATGGAGATGGAGATGGAGATGATGGAGGGACCAGGAGGTGGGAGAGAAGGTGGGGATGGACAGATGGACAGATGAGGGTGGAGACACCAGGAGATGGAGATGGAGGGACCAGGAGGTGGGTGAGAAGATGGGGATGGACAGATGGACAGATGAGGGTGGAGACACCAGGAGATGGAGAATGAGGGTCGGGTGGGTGGTGGGATGAGGAGATGGAGGGATGGCCATGTGGACGGATGGATGGATGGACAGATGGATGATGGACAAGTAGACGCTGGCCAACTAGATGGTCCCTGCTGGGCCCTCCGCCCACTCACACGTCTTGTTGGGCGACACCAACTTCCTGGTGGCCCCAAAATGGATCCAGATGAACTTCCCTGGGAGAGCAGCAGTGGCCACTGTTCCTGGCAGGCCCCGCCCACAGACCCCACCCCACCCCACCCCACCCCCTCCACTCACCAATCAGGAGGAGTTCGCGGGAGATGTTAGGGTCTTGTGTTTTCCATCCTCCAGATGAGGTTGGATGAAGTTGGGAAGATGTTTGGGGGTCTCAGTTGAGGTTCAACATCCTCCAGGTGGGACAAAGTTGGGGAGATCTTGGAGTCTTGGAGTTCAATGTTGTCAGCATGAGGTGGGACAACATTGAGGGAGATGGTTCATGTCTTGGGTTCTCCATCCTTCCAGGGGAAGAGGGATGAATTTGGGGAGATGTTTGCGGTCTTGGTTGGGGTTCAACATCCTCCGGGTGGGACAACACTGGGGGAGATGTTGGGGGTCTTGGAGATCTCCACCAGCTAGATGAGGAGAGATGAAGTTGGGGGAGATGGTTGGGTCTTGGGTACTCCATCCCCCAGGTGGGACAACACTGTGGGAGATGTTTTGGAGTCCTGGGTTCTCCACATTCCAGATGAGGTAGGACAAAATTGGCAAAGATGTTTGGAGTCTTGGTTGGGGTTCAACATCCTCCAGGTAAAGAAGGCATGAAGTTGGGGAGGTGTTTGGGGTCTTGGGGTTCAATATCCTCCAGATGGGACAAAATTGGGTGAGATGTTGGGGTTCAACATCCTCTGGATGAGGTGGGACAACACTGCGGGAGATGTTTGGTGTCTTGGGGTTCTCCACCCTCTAGATGAGGTGGGACAAAGTTGGAGAGGCGTTTGGGGTCTTGGGTTCACTATTCCCGAGATGGGACAACATTGGAGGAGATGTTTGGTCTCAGCTGGAGTTCAACCTCCTCCGGGTGAGGTGGGGTGAAGTTGGGGGAGATGTTTGGTCTGGGGGTCCAACATCCTCTAGATGAGGTGCGGTGAAGTTAGGGAGATGGTTGGGGTTGAACATCCCCAGGTGAGGAGGGGGTAAGTTTGGGGAGAAGTTTTGAGGTCTTGGAGTTCAATACTCTCCACATAAGGTGGGACGAAGTTGGGGGAGATGTTGAGGTCATGGTTCTGGTTCGCCTAAGGGGTCCAGACATGGGACATCGGGGCCTGGGTGGCACAATGGAGCTGGAGATGGGACATTATAAGACTTGGTGTCCCCAATGTATTGAGGAATAGGACATCCTGAGTCTTGATGGCTTCACAGGGTCCAGGGATGTGACATCTTGGCCTGGGTGGCCCAAAGTGTCCGGGGATGGGACATTCTAGGTCTTGTTGGCCTAAGGGGTCCAGGGATGGGACATCCTGCTCTGTGTAGCCCAGGGGATACAGGGATGGGAAATTTTGGCTCTTGATGGCCCAAGGGGGCTGGAGATTGGACAATTTGAGTCCAGGGATGAGATACCCTGGGTCTGGGTGGCCCAGGTGGTCCAGGGATGGGACATCCTGATCTTGGTAGTCGAAGGGTCCAGAGATGGGATATCCTGGGTCTTGTGGCCTCACAGTGTCCAGGGATGGGACATCCTGGCCTGGGTGGTCCACGGGTTGGGGCATTTAACATCTTGATGGCTCAAGATGGCTGCAAATGGGACATCTTGAGTCCAGAGAAGGGATGTCCTTGGTCTTATTGTCCCCAAAATGTCCAAGGATGGGACATCTTGGGTCTTGGTGGTCTAAGGGGTCCCAGTTTAGGACATTTTCAGTATTGATGGCCCAACGTGTCCAGATATGGGACATTTTATGTCCCGGTGGCCTAAGGGTTTCAGGGATGGCACATCTTGCGCTGATTGGCCCACGGTATCCAGGGATGGGAAATTTTGGCTCTTGATGGCCCAAGGGTGCTGGAGATGGGACATTTTGGGTCCAGAGATGGCACAACCTTGGTCTTGGTGGAGCAAGGGGGCTGGAGATTGGACATTCTGCATCTTGGTGGCCCAAAGTGTCCAGCGATGGGAGATCTTCAGTGCAAGGATAGGACATCTTGGCCTGGGAGCTCCAGGGGTCCAAGGGTTGGGACATCCTGGGTCTTGGTGGCCCAAAGTGTCCAGGGATGGGACATTTTGGGTCCAGAGATGGGACATCTTCACTCCAGGAAAGGGACATCTTGGTCTCGGTGACCCAAGGGATCCAGTGATGCGACATCTTGGTCTTGGTGGACCAGGATGCCTGGAGATGGGACATTTTGGGTCTCGGTGGCTTAAAAGTTCCAGAGATGGGACATCCTGCATCTTGGTGGCCCGAAATGTCCAGGGATGGGACATTTTGGGTCCAGAGATGGGACATCTTGGATCTAGGGATGGGACATCTTGGTCTCGGTGGCCCAAAGTTTCCAGTGATGGGGCATTGGAGCTCTGAGATGGGTCATTTTGGTTCACAGTGGCCCAAGGGATCCAAAGATGGGACATCTTGGTCTTGGTTTCCCAAGATGGCTGAACATGGCACATCCTGGTCTTGGTAGCCAAAGGGGTCCGGAGATACGACATCCTGGGTCTTGGTGGCCTCACAGTGTTCAGGGATGGGACACCTTGGCCTGGGTGCTCCAAGGGGTCCAAAGGTTGGGACATTTAAGGTCTTGGTGGCCCAAGATGGCTGCAGATGAGACATCTTGGGTCCTGAGATGGGACAGCCTGGGTCTTGGTGGCCCCAAACTGTCCAGGGATGGGACATGTTGGCCTGGGTGTTCCAAAGAGTCCAGGTATGGTACATTTTAGGTCTTGGTGGCCCAAGGTGTTCAGGGATGGGACATCTTTCCCTGGGTGTTCCAAGGATGGGACATTTTGGGTCTGATTGGCCCAAAGTGTCCAGGGATGGGACATCTGTAGTCTGGGATGGGACATCCTGGGTTTTGGTGGCTCAGTGGGTCCAGGAAAGGAACATTTTAGGTCTTTTGGTGGCCTGAGGGGTCCCGAGATGGGACATCTTGGCCTGGATGGCTCAAGGGGGCTGGAGATGGGACATCTTACAACTTGGTGTCCCCAAAGGGTGCAGGGATGAGACTTCTTGGGTCTTCATGGCCTCACAGTATCTAGGGTTGGGACATCTTGGCCTGGATGGTCCAAGGTGGCTGGAGATGGGACATCTTAGGACTTGGTGTCCCCAAAGTTTCCAGGAATGCGTCATCCTGGGTCTCGGAGGCTTCATGGGGTCCAGAGATGGGATATCTGGGCCTGGGTGGCCTAAAGTGTCTAGAGACGGGACATCTTGGATCCAGGGATGGGACATTTTAGGTCTTGGTCCCAAAGTCTCTAGGGATGGGATATCCGGTGTCTGGCATGGGGCATTCTGGCTCTCAGTGGCCCAAGGAGTCCAAGGACGTGCCATTTTAAGTTTTGGGGCCCTAATGGGTCCAGGGACAGGAAATTTAACCCTGAGCGGCCCAAGGTGTCCAAGGATGGCAGATTTTGGCTCTTAGGGGCCTCACAGTTTCCAGGGATGGGACATAGCGGCAGCGAGAGCGACTCCGGTAGCAGTGCCGGCTACGGCAGCGTGTCTGACTGCCACCACGTCTCCTCTTTCACCAGGACCGGGCCACAGTGGGGTGGCCACCTCCCTGTCCTGCCAGAGGATGCAGCTCTGCACCCCCAGCCCCGCTTTTAAAGGGTGCCTGGGCAGGGCCCTTTGTGACATCACCAGTGACATCACAATGCCCCACTGTGGCAGTTGCACATCCCCCTGAGATCCAGAGCCTTCAGTGGGGCAGTCGATGGCTCCTTAGCACCTTTTGTGCCCCACTGTGCCTGTCCCCACGTACACACCAGGGTGGTACCAAGGTGCTGACAGTCACATCCTCCCCTGCCCCGGGCAGGGTGACTTCACCTGCACCAGCTGGGGGGCAGGAGGGGTGGGACCCTCAGTCAGTTGACAGGGTCCTCAACAAAGGAGGTGCCCAGAGAGACTGAGAAGCTTCTGGACTATGTTGTAATGCCCACAGCCTGTCACGTCCTGCCCTCAGGTATGAGTGCGGAATGGAGGGAATGGAGGTTCTAGTTTTCCTGTTTCTGGGAGAGACTTTCATGCTCAGTGGAGGAGGGAGCTGAAGGTATAATGGGTAGGACTTCTTTCATGCTCTGTGAATGTTCTTTTGGATTACGCCACCTTGATACCAGTTTACTCAGTTTATCAAGGGGTAAGCCCTGTATTATATCTCTGGGAACTCCCTTTTTAATTCCTAAAAACCACCGTTGTTGTCAGATCTTAGGTTGTTCTCCCTTTCCTCTTTTAATATGCGGATGCTGCTTTCTCGCAGCACTGGTAGCAGCAGCAGTACCAGTAGAGAGGGGCAGATTCTTTCCTTCAATATGATGGATTGCTCTTGACCTTTCATCTAGGATTTTTACAGGGCCATGTTTCCTATTATATAATGTATCAATTCTTGTGCTGCTTCCCCCCACGTCCACACCTTTTTAGTATTTAGTTGGTTGGGGGAAGTCGGGGCAGGGGTAAAGAGTGAATCAATGCTAGTGTCAGCTGCATCCTTCTGGCTCTCACTTCTGGTATCGTGGCTTCTCATCAAACCTTCCAATCTTTCTACTGGGCTCATCAATGCGATTGTCCTTTGAAGGTTTAAGTGTCTCTGGGAGTCCCCTTATCATGGGAGTCATCATGTCAGGACTCACTGCCAGCATCATTGAGGATTCACATTCGGGAATCAATTTTCTTTCATGTACCATTTGCAAGCAGGCTGCTTTGTGTACACTTTCTAGCAATTGATCAGGTGTGCCAGTGATTGCTAGGGGCTCTCCCCTATCTAAAGGGTTTAGCCCTCCAGCCCAATAAGCAGCTCGCTGGGTTAGGGACCGTGAGGCAGGTCTGTCACCAGTTGTTAAGAAAACTCCATGCCCCCAGTAACCATTAGCTTCCTGTTCACTTCACTGAATTTGGTCTCCCCCAGTTAGGGATATGTGCCACACGTGCTCCGTTTCAGATTCTTTAGGGAGGCGCCCATACTCTCTCTTTAGCTTGGCCAGCTCGGTGGCAGTGTAAGATGTTTGCTTAGTTGTAATGTGAGGGTCAGTATCCTCCTCATTTGCATAAAAATATTCTGTTTTCACTAAGGGTCTCACATGTGGGTATTCCTCATCACGTTTTCTCATCTCCTCCAATTCTTTGTGAGGGTAAATTTGATTTATTTCTCAGATACTTTTCTCCTCTAGCTGCCGCTCCCTCAGCACTCCTGTGCTTTTTAAACATTCCTCCTTTAGAGTAGCTTTTAATGAGCGGTTTTCTTCCCTCTCTTTTTCGAATCGTTGTGAAGAATTTTCTAATTGTTCTAAATTGGAGATCGTTTTTTTGCAAAATCTGCACCAGATTTTCAAGGGATTCTATAATTTTGCTTTCATTACTACGTTGCCTGAGGTGATCTTCAATTGCTGCTACTAGGCTGGCCTAGGACAGCACAGACCATAGCTTTGTTCTTATCTGATCTAAACTTAGACTTAGTCTGTAGAGAAATCACTCGGTCCACTACATGTCGGAGTGGATCCTTAGGACGAGCCTCGTTGGACGGAAAGAGTCGGCCAGAATAACGACAGCATCCCAATGTGGGTTAAATCGTTCTCCTTTATTCAACATAACAACAAAGACTATATAGAACTTTTTCCCTGAGCCCGCGCTAAAGAAACGGTAATGATTGGCTACAATGCGCTGATCACGCGTCCCATCCCCATTTGCTATTGGTGATCAGCCACTGTCCACACGCCGTGACGTTCCATGTCTCTGCTGGCAGAGGACGGCAAGCGGCAGCCTAAACCTAAACCGCGGCCATGTGGAGCCCTGGATTGCTTACCACACATACATGTTATGTCTCCTAAAAAGTTATCCACAACTACACTCTGTAAGTTAGCCGAATTATCACAAGCCCAGTCCTCTCTGGGTATGGAGGGTCGAGCCCCGTACTTTGCTAAAAGTGTGTAGAACGAGTCTCGATCTTTCCCTAACCAAAAATCTTGATTATCGACCTTTTCAGTCATTCTTATTATGAAGGGACCAAACCCACGTCGGGAAGGCACAAGTTAGTTATACAAAAGCACAGCAACTGCTGTGTCACCCTTCTCTTTCCCGAGTGGTTGGAGGGGACAAAAATCTGCTACAGGAAGGCTCAACTTAGTTACGCAAACACACAGGATTGCCCCTTCACTCTCCCTAGCGGACAATTCTCATCAACATGAGAACAACACCCATTTTTGCACTTTGAGATCCCAGAGACAGAGCCCTCAACTCAAGTTTGGAGTGCTCAACACCAAGGCATGTGTGGTGTGCAAAAAAACTGAATCGCCCCCCTTACTTTCTGGACACCTATCACCTTATCGGGTGTAGGGCCAGGTGTGGCTGGAGCGAAACTTTCTTCCCCTATTACAGACCACACAGCACCTGCACTCCTCTGTATTCTCAGAATCCTGTCCGTGACACCAATTTAATGTCACGGTCCATTCAATGATGGACTCGTGATGGTTCATTTACCTTGATCTCGAAGCGCAAAATTAAGGCGACCAAAATGCCAAGGGGTTACAATTCAGTCAAACAGTGTTAACTTCATTATTTTGCCCGTAAAGCGGCATGTGATAGAGAAAGTGGAGAAAAGGGAAAGAAAAAAAAGGGGGAAAGAGGATTAGCTACCTCCACGAGTTCCAAAGGCGTCCCTATGGTCTCAGGTCCCAAAAGCAGCATCCTGCCAGTCTTCCGCCATGATCCATGATCCTTTGGTGGGGACATCTCAATGATGGGAATCGTCTTTTCTGCTTCTTCACCCCTCCTCTCTCCCGTTGATTGAGGCCAATCACCGCCTTTGTTTTGCAATCCAGGCTGAACTGCGCAGGCCCGAAGAGTCCCCGCTTCGCTTGCCAGAACCCGTCTGCGCCTGCGTCACCTCGGTTCAGGGGTCTCTTACTGGTCCGCTGGGTGACCTCTAGACCTTCCTCAAGCCTCTGCACATGCTCTGCTTCGCTGGCCTTAGTAGCAGAGAGGAGGTGGGGGCAAGTTTGGCTGAGGCAGCAGGTGAAATCATCTTCTGGACAGCAGCTATTGTTACCTGTAGCCCCAGGTCAGAGAGACCTGTACAACACAGTTCTTTTCCTCAGGGCTCTCTCCAAGTCCTTGTACAGTTCTTTCTATCAGGGCATCTGTTCTCCAAGTCCCTGATGGCGATGTTCAGGCAAATACTGTTCTTCGAACCAACTCTTATAGGAGGTCATGGAGAACACACAGCCAGGCTCTTCACCATGGTGTGTGGTAGAAGCACAGAAGAGAATGGGTGGAAGGTGAGAGAGGTTCAGCCAGGACATAAGGAAAAGCTTTTTCCCCTTGAGCTCAGCCAAGTGCTGTCTCAGGTCACCCAGAGAGGCTGCACAGGCTCTGTCTTTGCAGGTTTTCAATCTCTGATTGCATCAAGGCTTGAACACCTTGGTCTGACCCAGTTTGTGAGAGGTTGGACTGCAGACTCCTGAGGTCCCTTCAACCTCACTTCTCTTACAATCCCATTGTGATGTTGGGCTCTGTTTCTAACTGGTCAGAGCAGACGATTATGGGCCATGAGTCCACCTGTGCTGGAGGTGACCATCTAAACCAACATCTCAACCAGTGAACCAGTCAACAGCTCAGTATGACTCGCTCTGGGCAAAGTGTGAGGAGTCCTGGGCAGGGAAGGTTTAGAGGGCATGGGGCGCTATGCAAGACACAAAATAATCTTGGCTTAATACCTGTAGGCCCATCAGATGTCAGTTAATGTCAATGAAAATTAAAAGAAGAAGAACTGAAGACAAAGATCCAAAGCAAAGGAAGGTGTCAACATACTTGTCTTTATTTTTCTTTTTTTCTTTGGGAGGGTTTCTTTTCTTTGTAAAGGAAAGAGTTTTCCAGAACTGGGAATGGATTTAGGACACAAATGTCTTCAGCTCCAGGAACACAGACACCTGGTGCCATTGTAGATGCCCCGGGAACCCCTGCCCAGGCTCCCCCTGCATCGCAAGGTGCTCTGGTCTCCCCCAGGTCCCCTGTGATAGATGCCAATCCCAGGCCAGCACCTCAGGCGCACTGGGGCCCCTCAAATGGCCCTGGCTGTTTATGGTGAGACAACTGATGACTGATGTCTGCCTGGAAAGGTGCACTTTTTCGTTGTCATATTTTGGTTGGTTTTTTTCCTTGTTGTTGTTGTTGGTCGGTTGGGTTGGGTTTTTTTCTTTGGTGTTGTGGGGTTTTTTTGTTACTTTCATTTGTTTGTTTATTTGAGGGGAGTTTTTTTGTTTGGTTGGTTTTTTAACATATAAAAATGAAAAAAAAAAGCCAAAAAGTGAATTAGTGGGAAGTGTACTAAGGGTACGAAAACAAATATTGGTCTTCCCCTGTACTTCTATTTCCAGCACTCTATTATTTCAACTCCCTCGTCATTCAGGAGTTTCCACCTCTCCTGATTAAATGTCCATGTCAAAGGACAACTTTCCAGCAGACTGTCTGGACGTTTGCCCTTCCCAGTGCTCTCAGGTTTCCTCCTCCACTTGCTCTTTGGTCATTCAGTTGCCTCTCAACTCTCTGGTTTCTGCTTCAGAGCTTCAGGGAGTTAGAAACTTGCCTCATTCTTCAGAAGTCTAATTAACATGGTAGTTAACGTGTTAATTGTGTTTATATATATCCTTTCCTATCTCTCTGTCTAAAACAGTTCTTGTGTGGATGTCCCTTGTGGATGGTGGACCTCATTAGATCCAGCTTACACACACAGTTGAGGAAACTGTTTTAGTGTTTATGAAATTGTGTAGTGTTTACACAGGAGAGCAGGTGGGAGCTGGTGTGCAGGAGCTGCAGCATCCACCTGCAGAGCTCAGTGCAGAAGTCTGATGTGAGGAAAAGTGATGCAAGTCCCAGGTGGCCAAGGAGGGAACGGGCAGACTGGGGGTGGGCGGTGAGGAGCAAGGGTGTCCATACAGTGTCCAGCCTCAAGGGACTGTTCTCCTGCCTGTCCAGATGGCTTCAGGAGACCCTCTGGATCAATGTCCATTGCAGAATGCTGCTGTCACTTCTACACACTGAAAAATGACAGAAAATACCCTTGAAAGAAAAAACCCTCCTTTATGAAATCTTCTTTGAAGTCTTCATCAGTAAGTGTCCCATTGAAACCTCTCCAGTTAGTTCTACAAGTCTTGAAGATTGGAAGAAAATTAAGAAAGAAACATGGCTTGTTAGGGCTTTCTGTGTTTTAATGAGCCCCATGGCGTATTTGGTGCTGAGTCCATGAACCTCAGATACCAAGGACAGACTGAAGAATCTCCTCAAGAAGTCCAAGTCAGAAGCAAAGCCCAAAGTACCTTGAAGCATTAATGGGCCCCACTGAGGGCTGTTACTGACAAAGCCTCCCCAGGGACTCGTTAGAGCAGATAATTGGAGGCAGTGATTGCATCAGGCAAAGGCAAAGTGCAGCAGCTCTGATGCTGAGAAAACCCTTGGTTTGTTTGATGAAGGACAATGGCCAAGCCTTGACCCCCTGCCCCTGGGAAGGGAGATCCTGTCACTCACGTGTGTCTCAGGGTTCTTCCTGGGGATGTGGGGATGATGCCCAGTGCAGGACAATGGTGTGACACTCCCTGGGGGGTGCAAGGAGGCAATGGGGCGCCATGGCCATGACAACCATGTGTCTCCTCTTTGGCCTCGCTGTCGGGGACATCGGCCATTGCCAAGGGGACAAAGACCTTCGGTCTTTCAGGGACATCCAGCCTTGCCAGCACCCTTGGCCATCTCCACCACGGTCCATCCTACACTGTCCCAGGCCTGTGGCTGTTTCCCCACAGGCTGCAGACACCCCATGCGCTTCCCCAGCTTGTTCTCACCCCAGTGTGTCCCCACCTGTGCTGCTGTCTCTCCATCCCCACCAGCTGTTCCTTGAAACACAAAGCCATGGCTGATCCAGAGTCCTTCTGAATGACCACAGCACTGTGCTCAGAATGACATTTCTTTGTCCTGAGGTCCACTCTGGACCTCCAGAGCTGCAGTTTCTGACGGTTTTCCTTTCTCATGTTGTTTCCCTCTACCAAAAAAAAAAAAAAAACAACCCCAAAAAAGTGCCATCATCTTGGAAAGTGATTTTCAAGATTTCTGAAGCTACTAGTACTCTTTCTTGTCGTGGTTTTACCACAGCCACCAACTAAGACCATGAGAGCTGCTCACATCCTGCTCCCAGTCTCCAAGTGGGATAAGGGAGAGAACTGAAGGGGAAGGGAGAAACCTGTGGGTTTAGAAAAAAAAAATAATAAGACAATAAAAATAATACACTACTACTACTAATATACTAGAATATACATAAAGTAAAATATATGATACTCAGTGCAATCCCTCACATAACTCCAGTTGTGCCAAACAGACAGCCCAAGAGAAGGGAGCACCCTGGTCCTGAACAGCTGATCCCAGCAAGAGAAAGTAAAAGTGCGAAAGGCCCAAGGGCCAACTGCAAAATGGCAGAACGGCAAAAGGCCAGACTGACATCGAACTCCTGACAGAATGAAACTTCTGAATGGAACTAACCAAACTAGCCAGAAAACCCAAAGTAACGGATGTAACAAGCCCTAAAAGCTGGCTCCAGCTTTAGACTGAGCATGACGCTAATCATAGGGAATATTTCATTGATCAGCCTGCATGTCAATCCAGGTGCTGTCCTGTCTGTGTCCCCTCCTGCCAATTTGCATCTGCAGCTGGATGGCCAAAGAAGTCCTTGGTTTCCCTGACAACAGCCAAGATATCAGTGAGTTCTGACATTCCTTTCATACCAAATGGCAAACGCTGTAAAGCAGCTAAAAGAAAAAATTAACTCTATCCCAGGGAAGAAACAGTGTTATTATTCTCATAGCAAATCTAAACAAAAGACTGTAGTAGCTATGAAGGAGAGAGATTCAAAATGCATGAAGAAAATTAACTCAATCTCAGTAAAAACAGCACGTTTCCTCAGCCTCCACTTCACCAGGCTAAAGAAGTTTGGGTCTCTCAACATCTCCACACATGACCCAGACTCTCTCTGGCCACACGACATCTCCTCCCCGTTCCTCCAGAGTGGGGAACCTCCCACTGGGACACCCCGCTCCAGATGTGACCACACCAGTGCGGAGTCAAGATGGACAATAACTGCCCTTGGCTGGGTGGCCACGCTCCTCCCAGTGCAGCCCAACGTGCTCATGGGCATATTCCTGTTTAGCACCACTGAGAACTGACTGAACAGCCAGGCTCAGAGGGTTGTGACCAGCAGCACAAAGCCCAGCAGGAGGTACCATGAGGAGCACTGAAGGACACCGTACTACCCAACATCTCCTCCCCACAGGTGGACCTCTGGAACCACCTCAGTGACAAGGGGGAGAGCACTGCCTGTATGGGGTGGAGGAGATGGGGTCTGGAATGAGGGTCCTGCGGCAGTTTCTCCTGGTTGTTCATGCAGCAACAAGCTGGGCTGGATATTTGGAGAGAGGAACTCTTCCTAAGGGCCTCCAATGGGCATGGGGATGGTCTACCGTTTCCTGCATGCTGCCTTTTCTGGTGGAGATCAGAGGCTGCCGGCCCTTTAGAGGACCCAGGACAGGCCTTGTCCTTCCTCTGGTCACAGCTGGACCCCAGTTCTCCAGCTCGGCCCCAGCTCAGGAGCCTTGTCTAGGGGTGACTTTTGGGGTAGGGTTGACAAGAGGGGTGCATAAGTTTGTCTTAAGGACATGTGATCAGCACCAGGACTGAAGTACCAGAGCAAAATGATGTGGCTTGTGGGCGAATACTTACTTCGGTGCAAATCCTGAAACAGAGTCCCAGACTTGCTTTCCATGCCACCCTTCACGAGGGATGATGCACTAAAAGATGGCAAGTGGGGGACACCGATCCTTCTCCAGCTACTTCCCGGGCCTGGTGAAGCACCAGGACAGCAAGGACTTCTGGCCCTGCACCCTGAACTCTGCGTATAATCTTGGGGCAGCTGAACACCAGCATTTTTCTCTCCAAGGCAATTTCCAGCCCCGGTCAGCTCCTGTCTGATCTCCCCCCATCCCTCCTCTGATCTGGTCTGGTGCTCCTGGCCCCTTCCCTGTGCTCCCCACAGCGCCCCAACCTGGCACTGATGCTCTACAGAGCAGGTTGGCTGCAGGACCATGGGGTGACTCCACACTGGTTGTGCTGCTCCGTGAGGGACACAGATGCAACTGCATGGGCTGCAATGTCACTGAGCTCTTTCCCGGGGATCTAAAGCTCCGGAATGGGTTCAGAGCATTTCTTGGGACTCATTGGGTTTTCCACTCATTTCAGTTCAGCAATCCCTTCCTTGCCCTTCAGGTGCCTGGAGATTGGTGCAGGAAGATGCGGCCTGTGCCTTTCCCAGGGATGGAGGTAGGCTGACCAGCCTGTAAGTCGTCAGATTCTCCGTCCTGCCCTTCTTGAAGATGGGTTTGACATCCTCGTTTCCCCAGGACCTCAGAACTTCTCTGATTCTGCTGTCACTTTTGAAAGCACAATCCAGAATCATGGGCAAGGCTGATGTAGCAGGCAGGAGCACTTGCAATGAGCCTGTCCCAGCAGCTGAGATGAATCTCACTGGGCCACTGAGGTTTATTCCTGGAGTCACACACAGAAATGCCAGAGTTCCAACAGGCATCCGTGTCGGAGCTGGTCTCAGGACTCCTTATGCACCCAGGGATGTTCAGAGACAGAGTCTGTCCCTTTTACACACAGAGGCAGGAGTCACAGTGTCTCTCTGGCCTCCTGTTTCCACTCCCAAAGGACAGGAGGCACCTCAGCCCTGTGGTGTGTCACCCTGCTCTGCACTCATCTGAGATGTCCCACATCATGAGGAATGGACACGGGACCTCAGTCCAAGGAAGAAGATCCCAGTGGGTGGTTTCCCATGGTTGTTACTCCCAATGTGAAGTGACCTCGAGACACTGTCTGTCCCACAGGCGTTCATGGAGCTCCCAGGAATAGCTGTATGGTGTTTGTCCTCACTCGGTTTCATCTCACCTCATGTACATGATGTGTGTGCTCACATCTCATCTGTACAATGCAAACATGGACTTCTGACCTACTCATTCGGTGTCCCTCCGTTTAGGGAAGAGCAACTTCTGTGAGCTGGGGAGAGAGGCCAGGGCTGCAAATGGTGTTTGTGAGGGGCCAGTCCATGACGATGCCCTGGAGCAGCTTCCGTGGGGTGTCCAGTGCACAGGGGCACAGCCCAGCCCCTGCTCTGCTGGTCCTGCAGGTCTCTGGCAGGAGGCCTGGCTGTGAGAGGACACTGCTGTGTGCCCAGCCCTGCACACACACACTGTGCAGCTGTACCCTGCTGTTTGCATCTGTGGCCACCTTCTTGTGCATGTTCTTGACAGAAACTTGAGGAAGACCTAAGCCTTCCGGCACTGCCCTGAGGAGATCACTCTTCTTTATAGAAGTCCTGTTACAGAGGCCAGCTCTGTCACAGCAGTGCCCATGGCCTGTCCCTGCCTGCGCTCACAGGACTGACACACAGCAGGACGGTGACCAGGCTGCCAGAGCACTCAGGCCTTGCACCAACACAAGGGATGAGAAGGAGAGTGTGGGAGTGGAACGAGAACAGCTCTGGAAGGCCAAGCGCTGGTGCTCCCTGGCAGTGCTGCCAAGCGAGAGCTCTTTCCCCTTCCACCCATGCACACAGGAACTGTCCCTGCAGCTTGAAAAAGGTCTTGGAGTTCGGATGTCAGCAGAAAACAGTTTGCCGGAGAGCCCTTTATTTTGCTTAAACACAGGGAGCATGATTCCTCATGGACACAGACACTCAGTGAGAAAAGAAAAGCAGGCAGTGAACTAAAAATGGAATTCCAGTATTATCATAAGAGAAAAACACAACTAGAGACAAAAAATACTGCACACAGGATGAACCTGCAATGAGTTAGACTATAACTCGTATGTAGAAGAAGACAGAGACAGTTTATAGCTTCGGAAGAAATCCAGTCATCAGTTTCCACAGGGCATCCTTGAGCTCCTGGTTCCTCATGCTGTAGATGAGGGGGTTCACTGCTGGAGGAACCACCGAGTACGGAACAGACACCACCAGGTCCAGGGATGGGGACGAGATGGAGGGGGGTTTCAGATAGGCAAACACGGCAGTGATGACAAACAAGGAGACCACGGCCAGGTGAGGGAGGCACGTGGCAAAGGCTTTGTGCTGTCCCTGCTCAGAGGGGATCCTCAGAACAGCCCTCAAGATCTGCACATAGGATACCACAATGAACACAAAACACCCAAATGATAAACAGACACTAACCAAAATAAGCCCAGCTTCCCTAAAGTAGGACTGTGAGCAGGAGAGCTTGAGGATCTGGGGGATTTCACAGAAGAACTGGTCCAGGGCATTGCCCTTGCACAGTGGCAGTGAAAATGTATTGGCCGTGTGCAGCAGAGCACTGAGAAACCCAGTGGCCCAGGCAGCTGCTGCCATGTGGACACAAGCTCTGCTGCCCAGGAGGGTCCCGTAGCGCAGGGGTTTGCAGATGGCAACGTAGCGGTCGTAGGACATGATGGTGAGAAGAAAATACTCTGCACCTAACAAGAAAAATACACAGAAGACCTGGGCAGCACATCCTGCAAAGGAAATGACCCTGGTATCCCACAGAGAGTTGGCCATGGATTTGGGCACAGTGATGGAGATACAGCCCATGTCGAGGAGGGCGAGGTTGAGCAGGAAGAAGTACATGGGGGTGTGGAGGTGCTGGTCACAGGCTATGGTGGTGATGATGAGGCCATTGCCCAGGAGGGCAGCCAGGTAGATGCCCAGGAAGAGCCAGAAGTGCAAGAGCTGCAGCTCCCGTGTGTCTGCGAATGCCAGGAGGAGGAAGTGGGTGATGGAGCTGCTGTTGGACATTTGCTGTATCTGGGCATGAGGACCTGTGCAAGGAGGAAAAGACAGTGACAAGTTAAGGGAGACTTCTTTGAGCAAAATCAAAGCCATTTCTCACACACTCTCCCCTGCTTCACGCCCCTTGTCCTTTTCCAGACCTTCCTTCGGGTCCGTGGCTGAGCCCTGGGTGGTGCTGGCTGGAGGTGCCGTGAGGAGCAGGGCCTGTTCCCGCTGGCTGCCCAGGAGTCAGCCCTGCTCTGCAGCACGGGTCATGGAACGGGGGGCAGGGGACGGACCTGGGGTTCAAAGTTGTCATCTGAAACTGCTGCTGGTGCAGAAGGGCCTGTCAGCATCTGCACTATCCCGAGAATGAAACAGGATGGTAAAATGAAATTTGAAATGTTTGGTTTTTTTAAAGCTTCACAGAATCACAGAATGTTTGGGATTGGAATGGAGCTTGAAAGATCATCTAGTCCAATCATTTAACTCCCCTGGAGAGTGTTGTTGGGTGTCAGAAACCCTCAGCATTTCTGCTGCACTCAGGGAGAACAGAGCGAGTCCTGCGAGACCAGAGGATGCCTGTGGGTCAGTGCAGAGTGAGGGCAGCTGCTCTGTCCCTCTGTCTTGGTCCAGCTGCCCTGGGCTGGCACCTTTCTGAGATGGAGGCTGATCACACTGCCATGTTACCCTGAAAAGCCACCAGGCACTGCTGAGAGCAGAGGTTTGCAGTCTGGAAAAAAGGACAGGTCAGCCTAAGGCTGATGGGTTCAGCAGATGTGGTGCTGCTGCTGTCCATGGGCAGAGGAGTGGCTGAAGGGATGTTCCGAGGCTTCTGGCAGATCGGCTGATCACTCAGAGTTGCAGTGCAGGAGTCTCAGTAACTTGTTAAAACTGGAGAGCTCCTTTTGCATTTATCCTTTCCTACACCCCTCTCCCTCCCCCCAGTCCTGGAAGACGAAACACAAAGCACAGACTCAGGAAAGCTCCTTATCTTTATAGTAGTACCTGTATAGATCTTCTCCTTGAAACCTCCAATTGGAAGCAGTCTGCAGTGAGCTGGAGCTGTGAGCAGCCCTGGCCCACGGAGAAGCCAGCAGCAGAAGGACCCTGCCCTGCTGGGGGTCGCTCCTTCCCCCCACAGCTTCTCCCCTCAGTGTTGTTGGGATCTCCCCGGGCAGGCTGAGCGCTGACCCTGGCAGGCGGCAGAGTCCCTGCCCCGGCACAGCCCTGGGGTGCAGGGACCCTGCTCTGC
This sequence comes from Caloenas nicobarica, assembly GCF_036013445.1. Classification (NCBI taxonomy): domain Eukaryota; kingdom Metazoa; phylum Chordata; class Aves; order Columbiformes; family Columbidae; genus Caloenas; species Caloenas nicobarica. Next base: position 1,197,819 of record NC_088272.1, read on the forward strand.
AGGACAGCCCTGGGCACCCCTGCCTGCACATTTACATTTGCACCCCACAGCCATCCTTGGCAGAACACAGCATTCATGTCTTGTCACTCTGACGGTGCAGAAGGCAATCCCTGCTCTGCAGCACATCCTCTTCCTTTGTATCAGAGAATCTCTGAGAGTTTTACTTACGTCTCTTGCAGGCTCTGCAATGTGACAGCTTTCTGAGATCCTACCATGATCTGCAGATGCAATGCCCTACAGCCACAGGCATCATATCTGCGAAGATTTCTCCCACAGTGATCTCTCAGCATCCTCCCACTCCAGACTGCGTTTCCCTGTCTCTCCCTGACTCCTCTCCCCTCGGTGCTGCAGGCAGAGCCCTCAGCCCTGCTGCGCTTTGCAGAGGAGCTGCTCCTGGGCAGAGCTGTCTCTCTGCAGCGCTGCCGCTTGCCATGAGCTCCCTGTGTCCCAGGAGCCCAGTCCAGCTCAGCAGCACAGGAGCAGCCCATGATGTCCCTTCCTCTGTCCCCTCTGGGCCCTCTCCAGGTGTCCCTGGGTCTCCGGGGGCACATCCTTTGAAACAAACTGAAGTAATCAGTGATGTTGATTCTCTCTCCTCTGCACAGACACTTCTTACCAGCATTGTATTCTTTCTATTAGAAAATAAATTGGTATGAGAATCATCTTTTCTTGTCCCATCATTAGACAGGACACCAGGAATATTACAGCAAAGGATCTAAATTCTCCAAGCTAGGGGAGGAATCTCTTCATCTGAATGAATTTAGGCATTATATTCTGCTTTTATACACTCAGATCTAGAGAGACGTTCATCAATCTTTTGACCATGTCATGTCTGCTCTGAGGCAAAGCCTTTGCACACATGGGGTCTTGGACACTTGGTACCAGGTTTCCATGGGGCGACTCAGAGGTTTCCTGGTGCCACAGCTGGGGTGGTTCAGCCCAGATGTGAGGCGATGTCCTCAGCCAGGGACCTGACTGGCTGAGCTGGAGCTGTCAGTGTTGCAGACAGAGCTGTGACACGGATGGAATAAACTGCCAAGGCAGAGTGGCAGAAGTTAGTTCATCTGGTCTTCAAGGACAGCAGCCTCCAAGCACAGCAACAGGCCAGAGCAAAACTCAGTCTAGACCTGTAAGGCAATTCAAGGGCCCTATAATGAGCTGTTCCTACTGCAGGAACAGTTAAAGGAGAAACAAAGACACCTTGTGGCCACTCATTGATTTAATAAGGGAAAGAACTGATATTCTCTGTGTCTCTGGTCCTCCATCTTCACCAGCAAGCTCTCCCAGGCCTCTGTCACTGGAGGCAGAACAACCAGCAGTGGATGGGGATCAAGTCAGGGGTCACTGGAACCAACACAATCCTTTCCAGTCTATGGGACAGGAGGGGCAGCATCCCAGGAGCTGAGACAGCAGGACCATGTCACAGTGAGGCCACTCTCCAACATCTTGGAAAGCTCATGGAGACTGGGGGGACTCCCTGACCACTGGCAGCTCTCACACATTGTGTGCACTTTTCAAAAATGGCCAATGGGTGAGCGGGGGAACTAAGGGCTGTGCCCCAGAACATGTTCACTGGGACCCCAATTCTGGGTGTCTGAAGGTGACAGGGTTTACCCAGGGCAGGTTGTGCCTGTCCATCCTCTTTGCTTTCTGTGAGGAAAGGACAGGGTTGCTGGACGTGGGGAGAGCAGTGGTGGTCTGTTACCTGGAAGTCAGCAAGGCATTCAGCATCATCCCCCACAATATTCTTGTGTCCAAGGTAGGCTATTATGATCTGTGTCAGTGTGTAAGTAGATGGGTAAAAAATAATCTGGATAGTTGGGCTTGGAAAGGTGCTATAGAAAGGGAGAAACTTTCCAATCCTGAGGACAGTCAAGCCCTGGAAGCTGTTTCCCAGGGGTGCGCATCCACTCTGTCCCAGAAAGTGTCCAAGATGTGTTTGGTTAGAGCCCTGAGTAATCTGGTCTGACCCTGCTTTGAGCAGGAGGTTGGTCAAGACACCTCCCGAGGTCCCATCCAGCCTGAATGATGCTGTCCTTTCATCCCCTTCATGTTTTCAATTTAGGGACAGCTTTCAAGTTCTCCCTGGCCACAGGAATAATTCACATGAGGTGCAGGGCTGTTTCACAACTGCCCCCAAACAGCCCTGACCACATCTTGTGCATCCCTTTTCATTTGCCCCCACCCAGGTTGTTCTGTTTTGCTGTCCTCATGCCCACCTTGTTCATCCTTTCAGAGCAGGTTGCTCAACAGGTGTCAGCATCCATGTACAGAGTCTGCACACCAGCCAGGCAGCAAAGCCATCGTTACAGAAATGGAGACGAGGCTCTTGCCCAGCTCCTTGCACCCAGGAATCGGCACGACTTTTCTCCTGAGATTCTCGGGAACACGTGAACTTTAAGTGCAAAGCACGTGAGTCCTCGTTGGGTATCCTGGCTTGTCTCCTGACCCATGTGGTGCTTCAGGCTGTGAAGAGAATCAAAACCAACTCTTTGGCTGGGGTAGTTTCATTTTACATGTGTCACACAGGGCAGATGAAGGGAGCTCAGAACTCCAGTCTCTGCTGCACCATTGGAACTTCAGAGACTGGAAATGCAGGTGACGGTGTGTGTCAGTGCACACCACATAAACATTCTGGCTTCCTTTCTGCCGTTGCACTGACCTGGGATCTGTTCCTTGGTTTTCTTTGGCTAAAAAAGAAATAAAACTGCCCTATGTCACCTCCTCTCACACCAGAGAAAAAGGGGGAAAAATTATGAAAGAGCACTGATTTCAGGGCAATTCTGTCCTAGGAAGTACTTTTTAAATCATAAATCTGGTAGAAGTGAGAGAAAAAGCTCTTAAAAAAACTCCATGCAAGAGGTCAGCTACTGAGACGTAGCAGCTCTTTTGAGAAGCAAGAATGACTGTTGGGAATGAAATTAAAAAACTTTAGTTCATCATCATCATCATCAAGAATAAGGAACTCCCTGTTATTCTTATTAGTGATTGTACCACTTTTCAAAAACATCCTTGAGATTATCTCTATTTTTCAATGGCTCCAAAACTGAGCCTGCTAAGACTTTGAAAGGAAGAGTTCAGACCTCTGCCACCCAAATCTCTACAACCATCTCTCATCGAAGGTCTTTTACCCCAGGAAGGGAAAATTGCCATTGCAGGCACCAAACCAGTGTCCAACCTGCTTGGAGAGCCAGGTGAGTGGTGTCACACAACAGCTGCCCTGGAGGGAAGCTGGAGGTGATGGGAATTGAAGTGGTTTATCTCAGATCATAATTTAGGTTGGAAAGGACCCTTAAGGTCATAAAGTCCAATTGTAAATATGACACAGCCAAGTCCACCCATTACACCATATCCCTAAGCGCCATGTCTACACATCTTTTCAATACCTTCAGGGATGGAAGCTCCAATCCTGAGCTGGCAGGACAACACTGTCTGCAGTTACACATAAGATACCTGTCATGACTGTGACTTCAGAGTTTCTCACACTCTTCAGCGAGCAGGGCGGGTGTTGGGAGATGAGCGCACACTTCAGTTTCCAGATGCCAGGACAGAGCCCAACCCATCCTGCCCTTGGCCTCTGGCATCCCTTTTCTTGAGATGCAAAGCTGGTGGGCCTTCTGTGGATAATCATGTTAAAATGCATCAATAATCATTCAAGTCTTTGTGTAATTTCCCTAAGAGTGTCAGTATTAAAAATAATAATAATTAAAAAAATAGAAAAGGGTTCATCTGCCTACATATAAATACCTGCAACACAGCAGTCTGCATCTGTGGTAGCCCCACTGGCAGTGCCAATCCAATAGGTATTTGTAGTATAAGGCATGACACCCCATCCATAAGTACACATCTAAGTGGTTCAGTTGAAGGGTGGTCTGGCAAAAATCACCCTGTTCCTCCCCAGGTGCACGGACACTGCTCATGTGCCTCTCCAGAGAGTGGCAGAAGCTGGATCCCCTTCTTGGGACAGACTCCTTCCAGGAGAGACACAGCAATGGGAGTAACTCCTCAGGTCTTCATGGCATTTCACTCGGCATCAGTTTTTATATATTTGTTTTTTTCCTGAGACTACTCTTTCTCCACAAATGCTCACAAAAAGACACCCATTTAGTAAAACATGGTCATAAAGGTGCTGTTATGGACAGGAAATCTCACCATGAGCTCTGGAGGGAGTGAGGCAGATGATAATAAGCACCAGGAAGAACCAAGAAGCTCAAGGCCTCTTCTGAAGAGTGAGAGGCCCTGAGCAGCAGTGAGCGGCCATGTGTGGTGTGGGAGGGTCAGGGGATGTGAGGTAGAGAAGGGTGGTGGCTGATGACTTCAGCAAATCCTTACGACCATGTCTGTGCCTGCAAGTGGGATGTGGCTGATGTCTGCGGGTGGAGGAGGAATAGGAGAAAGACTTTGGGGGATCCTGGAAAGAAGGCAGGCTTCTCTTGGACTAGTCATACATGGCAGTGACATTTGCATGCTGTGGGCATGGCTGTGCCTGGGAGATGGGAATGGCTGCTGCTGGGGGAGCTGTGCTCAGGCATGGCCCATGAGCTGACCTTGCTCTGCTCCTCTCTTGCACTCCCCATGCTTGGATGGTCCTCAGGAATCATCCATGAGCCCGGAGGAAGCACCAGCCTCCTGGAGTGTTGGCCCATTACTGGAGGACAAGAGTGAAAGGTTTGTGAGACACATGGGAGTGCAGGAAGAGAGGGGCCTATGCGTAGCAGTAAACATGTTAAAGAAGAAGACCTGAAGAGCATGGTCTGGTCATGCTAATGTGGAATAGATTGATTTTTCTTTTTTATTTTCGGGCAGCAGAAGAAGGAATGTGTGCTTTCAGTGCTGGGACATGGATCCAAATTGAGGATTCAAGCAAGTTTGGGACTAGGAGAGCTCAGGTGATTGGTGACCATTGCAGGTCTATGAAAGAAGCTGCATGGGTTTGGGAGACCTCACAGGCGTTGCCAAACCCTCAGAAAACCAGAGCCTTGTGGTAAAAGTAACAGCACTTGGCACCAAACCCACCCCCAAACCAAAAATACCCTCCCAGTGACCACAGGCAGAGCCTTGAGGAACATTTGACTGAAAGGGTCTCCTTTGCCAGGCCCTGGGGGTCAGGGCTTGGCCATTCTGGTGATAAACAACCATGAAGGGCTGACAGGGCACCAGAGCCACCTCCACATCGCCTTTACCACCTCTGACCATTGTCTCCAGGCTTTTCCTTCAGCAGCCTCCAGGGACAGGGACTGCTTGTGTCAGCGATGGCCCCTCATGGGGTCCCAAACACCCTCAGAAACTTGGGGTTTGCTTCTGCCTTTCACTTATTAGAGGTTTGTTCATTCTTTCAGTAGCTGCAGTTCAGGATCACGGCAGCAGAGGGCTCATTAACAGCTAAAATGCCCTTACATGGGCAGGCTTTGTGCATCATTTTCCTAAATGCTTGAAGTCTGGTGTGGTTGATTAGAGAGATTTCAGGAATAGCCAAGCAGAGAGCATTTCCATAATAAAGAGCAATAAAACAGTATTTCTTCTATTTCCTTTCCTCCTCACCCTTCCCTCCCTTTCCACAACAGGTGGTATCAGCAGTCTCCTGTTCATATTGATGTGGAGCATCTCCTGATAAAGACTGGATATGACAGAAATGTGGGTGCCTAAATCACCAGAGCACCTCCAGAGGAATCACCCTCCTCTGGACCCAGAGGTGGGTGTTCCTGGGAATCTCAGGTGCCACAGCACAGCGATACTTGTGTTCAGGGAGCCGGTCAAGTGACCCATCTCCTTTTCTGTAATGGTGTCTGAGTTTGCTCAGGTAACTCCTGACTTGAGCCCCATCCACTCCTGGCTGTTCTCCAGACTCCTGCCTTCAGGAACAAAGTCCCAGGAGACCTTGCTGGTGGAGATGGAGGCAAAGAAGCCGTGAAGTAACTCAGTCCTGTCTGATTCTACTCTTACGAAGTTCAGCAGCAGGCCCACGTTCACCCTGTCTATAATTTTACTGTAAGGAAGCAACGTCAGCTCATCTTGCTGCCCTCAGCCTCCCCTGCAGGTATCAAGTCCAGGGCAGCTTTGGCATCATCCCCACATCCATGGACAAGGATTCTAAATTCCTCCTTTACAGCTTGACCTGCTTCCACCTCCCATGTGCTGCCTTTTTGCCCTGGAGCTCTGTCAGTTCAGACAAGCAGACTCATGATGTAAAGTCTTCTTTTCATAGGTACTTGGAGAGATCATTCTTGTGCTTGGAGCAGGCTGTCCTGTAAGGCTTCTCAGATTTCCTGAGCTCCTTCACCCTTCAGACCTACTTCCATGTCACCACCTTTATTGGCCGCCGTCTCCCAGTATGTCCATGTCTTCTCCTCTGGAGCCCACCAGCCTGTGCTCTGCTGCTGGCCTTCCTCCCTCCCCTCTGGTGCCTGGAATCCCACTGTTGCCTGCTCACCACAGCCAAGGTGGACACTGATGTGCACATCCCTCACCAGCTCTTCTTTGTCTCCCAGTTCCAGATCCAGGTGAGCATCACCCTTGTTGTCCCAGCAGGCAGTCACGTTAAGAAGTTGGCCCAAGATCCTCTGGACCGTTGGCACCTGCTGCTTTGCCTGGCCAGTGCAATTAATTGCCAGGGCAATTACAGTTCCCCATAGGAACCTACTCATTGACTTGTGACTTCCTCAGGTTACTAACAGAAGATCTTTTCCATTTCTTCTCCATGATCAAGAAGTTTGTAACATCCAACATTTTATCACCCTGTATTGGGTTTACATGGCAAAGTCTTGGAACTGGAGTGAGTGTGGGTGTGCTACAGTTGTCACCTCTCTGGGAAGACAACAGGAGTTTGATGTCAGACAGAGCCGATATGAGCTGGCTCCAAGATGGACCCACTCCTTGCCAAATCTGAGCCACTCCGGGATGCTGGCAGCACCTCTGTGATACTGTATTTGAGAAAGGGTAAAAAACGCTGCACAACAGTAGGTGGGAGAGAGCAGGGAGGAAATGTGAGAGAAAAAATGCTGCAAACACCAAGGTCATATCCCATAGGACCCAAGCAGGTCCCTCAGCAGGCCAAAGCCTGCTCTCCTGAAATCCTGCTCTTTGCCTTGTTATCATCTCCCAGGAGCCTCAACTCCACTTTCCCAGCCCTGACTGTTCCATCCCTGACCAACCCTTTCTGGTTTGTAAGTGTGAAGTCCCACAGGGCACCTCACCTCACTGACTCCTCAGCCACCCGTGTCAGGAAGTTGTTGTCCATGAGCTCCAAAACCCTCCTGGATGGTTGGTACCTTGCAGCTATTGGGATATCTTAGGTTTGCCATGAGGACACAGCCCTGGAAACATGAGGCTTCTTTCATTTGTCTGAAGGAGGCCTCATCTAATTCCTCTTCCTCATCAGTGAATCAGCAACTGATGTCCACCCACCACAACATTGCCCATGTTGTTCTGCCCTCTCACGCTGACTCCTCAACTTTCAGCTGATATTCTCTGTCCCCAGGCAGAGCTCCACACATTCCTGATGTTCCCCCACATGAAGGGAAACTTCCCCTCTAAGTCCAGACCTCTGGCATTACAAGCACTAGCCCCCCAAGACCGCAAAGTTTCTCCTGCAGGTGATATTCGTAGTGTCCTGTAACTCCTCATGATGTTATCTTGGGATAGACGCCCTCATCAGGATAAACCGTCTGCATGTAAACACTAACAGCTGGAGCTTCTTCTCCCCCTGGCTATGGCTGTTGTCTCCAGCTCTGATGCCTGTGAGGACACACCTTGTCCTTACAGCACAGGGGCCTCATGGCCTCCTTGTCCCCAGCCAGGAACCTGGGAGGTGTGGGACCATAGTCCTGCCCTTGGCCTTGCACAGCCCCACATCACACTGTCCCAGGAAGGGCCCTGGGCAACGTGGGAGGGACAGGATCTGCCTTCCCAGGGCTGGGGGTCAGGGCTTGGCCCTTTGATTAGTGAAACACATCCAGGTTTGCTCAGCATTAGAGCCACCTTTACTTTGCTTTTCCTGACCTGTCATCACTGCTTGCAGTTTTTTCTCTGACTAGACCCTGGGGATGGTTTCTCAGTAGGTTCCCTCAGTGGGACCCAGTAACGTTACAAGAAACTTTGGAGTTTGAATCTGACTTTGACAACTTGAGAGGTTTCGTCAGCTTCCTCCAGAGTCTGAGGTTCATGGCCTCAGCAGCAAACCCACCAGAGGGGTCATTAAAGTGCCTTGGGCTGCTCCTGTGCTGCTGAGCTGGGCTGGGCTCCTGGGACAGAGGGAGCTCATGGCAAGCGGCAGCGCTGCAGAGAGACAGCTCTGCCCAGGAGCAGCTCCTCTGCAAAGCGCAGCAGGGCTGAGGGCTCTGCCTGGGGATCTCAGGGAGACCAGCAAGGCAGAGAGAGATTAAAGGTGGTCAGGATGGGGAGGATGACTGAGAGCTCACTGGAGGAGAAATCTTTGCAGCCCTTGCCATGGTAAGTCTCTGGGTGCTGAAAATGCAGCTGCAGCTCCTGGAGGCATCTCCTCAAGTTAGCACAGGCACAGCTTGAGGGATCTGTGAGGAGGGGGCTCTTGTCAGGCAATGTTGAACAGCTGTGAATATTCCTGACCACCCAGGGGTGCCCAGGGCTGTGCTGCAGAGCAGGGTCCCTGCACCCCAGGGCTGTGCCGGGGCAGGGACTCTGCCGCCTGCCAGGGTCAGCGCTCAGCCTGCTCGGTGAGATCCCCACGGTGCTGTGGGGAGAAGCTGTGGGGGGAAGGAGCGACCCCTATCAGGGCAGGAAAGGTGCTTCTGCTGTGGAGAGGGTGCTGTGTGGGTCAGAGCTGCTCACAGCTCCAGATCACCCCCAGGATTTTTCCAAGTGGATGCCTCAAGCAGAAGATCAATGCAAGGATTACCAGAGAGATAGGGAGCTGTCCTGAGCCTGTCTTTTCAGTTTCCTATCCCGAGGGTTGGGGGGTGCAGGAAAGGAGAAAATGAAGATGAGCTCTCATGCTTAAACAAGTCACTGAGACTCCTGAACTGCAACTCAGAGTCATCAGTACATCTGCCAGAAGCCTCATAACATCCCTTCAGCTGCTGCTCTGCCTGTGCACAGCACCAGCATCACATTGGCTATACCCGTCAGTCTTACTCTGACCTGTCCTTTTCCCCAGTCTGCAAACAGGAAGATGCCCCCAGGCAGTGCCCTGTGAACAGGCAGGATCTGTAGGGCCAGGGTGAGGGCACAGAGGGTGGGATGGGGTCTGTGAGCGCTGACAGGGAAGAGACATGGACAGGGAAACACCTCCCAGGGGGAAAATCTCCAGGAAGCAGGGAAATGATCAGAAATGAGAGGAAACTAAACCTGGAATTGTTCTGGGAGGGAGAACACAGAAAACTCCGTATGATCCCCGCAGTGCAGATCCCTCCTGTGAGCAGCCCCCTCGCCTCCTCTCCCACCCAGCAAAGCCTCTGCCCTCAGGGCCGGGGGCTCCAAGGCATGAAGCAGCTCCTGTGCAGCCAGAGCTCCAGTTCCCTCTGCAGAGCACAGGGGCTGAGAGCAGCTGCCCGGCAATGCTGGTGTGTGGGAGGTGGCTGCACAGCTGGGGAAGGGTGACGCTGGCGGAGTGCCCGGCTGCCTCTGCCCTGGCCTCTCTCACACCCACCCTCACCGCAGTTTCCTTCTTGCTCCACTGCTCTGGGTCACTGTTGGTGTGATCTGGTTCTTGCTGTCAGGCTCTCTGGGGATGGGAGTTTCAGCTGCAGAGTCACAGCCTGATCTTGTGGGTCCTTTCCTGCAGCTGTGTCCATGGGAACACGTGTCCCAGCTTTGCTCTGCCCTGTGGGGCTGTGGGCAATGCAGTCTGTGGGGCTGGGGAATGAGCTGAGTCTCCCTGAATCAAATGCCATCATTAGGACCCTTGGCTGTCTCTTTGAGATTTGCTTCCAAGCTGTGAGCTTCCCTCCAGGCGCCAAACCTGTCCTGTAGCACTTTAGCATATCTGAATTCCCCATGCAGAAGCGCAGAGATGCTATGATGGAAGAAATGCTGTTTGGTTTGTGAAATGACCCGTGTGTGTCCTGGGATAGAAGTGGGGTGCTGAGACCTGAGAAAACGGTGAGACATGTCATGGTCTGAGGTTGATCCCTCTGCTCTCAGCAATGCCTGGTGGCTTTTCAGGGTAACATGGCAGTGTGATCACCATCTCAGAAAGGTGCCAGCCCAGGGCAGCTGGAGCAAGACAGAGAGACAGAGCAGCTGCCCTCACTCTGCACTGACCCACAGGCATCCTCTGGTCTTGCAGGACTCGCTCTGTTCTCCCTGAGTGCAGCAGAAATGCTGAGAGTTTCTGACACCCAACAACACTCCCCAGGGTGGGAGGGGAGAAGGAGCTGTAGAAACGACAAACCTCTCAAACTCAGTTTCTCAGCCCTGCGGGTACAGATGCTGACAGTCCCTTCTGCAGCAGGAGCGGTTCCATCTGACAAAGCTGAACCCCAGGACTGGCTCCTGCCCCACCCCATCACACAGGCTCAGGCTGACTCCTCAAGAGCCCCTGGGCAGAGACCCTGCTCTTCATTGCACACTCATCAAGCACCGACCAGGGCTCCAGCCAGGACGTTCTCCTGGAAAAAGAAAAGGGTCTCTTTGTGGGAGGGTCTGTGGGAAATGGCTTTGGTTTTCCCAGAGAAGTCTCATCTGAACCGTCACTGTCTTTTCCTCCTTGCACAGGTCCTCATGCCCACAGGCAGCGAATGTCCAACAGCAGCTCCATCACCCAGTTCCTCCTCCTGGCATTCACAGATATACAGGAGCTGCAGCTCTTGCACTTCTGGCTCTTCCTGGGCATCTACCTGGCTGCCCTCCTGGGCAACGGCCTCATCATCACCACCATAGCCTGTGACCAGCACCTCCACACCCCCATGTACTTCTTCCTGCTCAACCTCGCCCTCCTCGACCTGGGCTGTATCTCCATCACTGTCCCCAAATCCATGGCCAATTCCCTCTGGGACACCAGGGCCATTTCTTATATTGGATGTGCTGCACAGATATTTTTGTTTCTCTTTTTCATTTCAGCAGAGTATTCTCTTCTCACCATCATGTCCTACGACCGCTACATTGCCATCTGCAAACCCCTGCACTACGGGACCCTCCTGGGCAGCAGAGCTTGTGTCCACATGGCAGCAGCTGCCTGGGCCACTGGGTTTCTCCATGCTCTGCTGCACACGGCCAATACATTTTCACTGCCACTGTGCAAGGGCAATGCCCTGGACCAGTTCTTCTGTGAAATCCCCCAGATTCTCAAGCTCTCCTGCTCACAGTCCTACTTTAGGGAAGCTGGGCTTATTTTGGTTAGTGTCTCTTTATCATTTGGGTGTTTTGTGTTCATTGTGGTATCCTATGTGCAGATCTTGAGGGCTGTTCTGAGGATCCCCTCTGAGCAGGGACGGCACAAAGCCTTTGCCACGTGCCTCCCTCACCTGGCCGTGGTCTCCTTGTTTGTCATCACTGCCGTGTTTGCCTACCTGAAGCCCCCCTCCATCTCGTCCCCATCCCTGGACCTGGTGGTGTCTGTTCTGTACTCAGTGGTGCCTCCAGCAGTGAACCCCCTCATCTACAGCATGAGGAACCAGGAGCTCAAGGATGCCCTGTGGAAACTGATGACTGGATTTCTTCCGAAGCTATAAACTGTCTCTGTCTTCTTCTACATACGAGTTATAGTCTAACTCATTGCAGGTTCATCCTGTGTGCAGTATTTTTTGTCTCTAGTTGTGTTTTTCTCTTATGATAATACTGTAATTCCATTTTTAGTTCACTGCCTGCTTTTCTTTTCTCACTGAGTGTCTGTGTCCATGAGGAATCATGCTCCCTGTGTTTAAGCAAAATAAAGGGCTCTCTGGCAAACTGTTTTCTGCTGACATCCGAACTCCAAGACCTTTTTCAAGCTGCAGGGACAGTTCCTGTGTGCATGGGTGGAAGGGGAAAGAGCTCTCGCTTGGCAGCCCTGCCAGGGAGCACCAGCGCTTGGCCTTCCAGAGCTGTTCTCGTTCCACTCCCACACTCTCCTTCTCATCCCTTGTGTTGGTGCAAGGCCTGAGTGCTCTGGCAGCCTGGTCACCGTCCTGCTGTGTGTCAGTCCTGTGAGCGCAGGCAGGGACAGGCCATGGGCACTGCTGTGACAGAGCTGGCCTCCGTAACACTACTTCTATAAAGGAAAGTGATGTTCATAGGGCAGTGCCTGAGGGCTTAGGTCTTCTTCAAGTTCGTCTTCAGGACATGCACAAGAAAGCAGCCTGCAGGTGGAAACAGCAGTGTAGAGATAAACAGTATGCGTGTGCAGGGCTGGGCATACAGCAGTGTCCTCTCACAGCCAGGCCTCCTGCCAGAGACCTGCAGGACCAGCAGAGCAGGGGCTGGACTGTGCCATGTGCACTGGACACCCCGCGGAAGCTGCCCCAGGGCATCGTCATGGACTGGCCCCTCACAACCAACATTTCCAGCCCTGGCCTCTCTCCCCATCTCACAGAGGTTGTTCTTCCCTCCATGGATGGACATTGAATGAGTTGTTCACCAGTCCGAGTTTGTATTGTAGAGATGAGATGTAAGCATGCACATCATGTACATGAGGTGACATGAACACGAGTGAGCACAAACACCATCAACTATTCCTTTGGTTTCCATGAAGGCCTGTGGCACAGACAAGGTCTTGAGGTCACTTCATATTGGGAGGAACATCCCGTGGGAAATCACCTGAATGCAGCACTGGGATGTGCTTCCTTGAACTGAGGTCCCGTGTCCATTCCTCATGACGTGGGACATCTCAGATGAGTGCAGAGCAGGGTGACACACCACAGGGCTGAGGTGTTTCCCATCCTTTGGGAGTGGAACAGGAGGCCAGAGAGACACTGTGACTCATGCCTCTGTTTGTAAAATGGACAGACCCTGTCTCTGAGCATCCTTGGGTGCAGAAGGAGTCCATGAGGCCAGCTCAGATGTGGACACCTGATAGAACCTGACATTTCTGTGTGTGACTCCAGGAACAAACCCCATTGGCCCAGTGAGATTCATCTCAGCTTCCCTGGATAGGATCATTGCAAGTGCTGCATTCTGGCACATCAACCTTGCCCGTGATTCCAGATTGTGCTCTCAAAAGTGCTAGAGAAACCAGAATGCTTTTCACTCAGATTGTTAGTAGGAAATATGTTTGACAAATTTGAACAAGGTGAGGAAGTGAGGTGGGTGCCTATAGCCTGTGGGAAAGAGAGGCAGGTGTAGGACTGTGTAGAGCACACTTCAGTCTTGGTCAGGTCCTGGGTGCTAAGGAGGGGGATGGATGGTGTGGTATTATGAGGTCAGTTGTGTCTCGGTAACTCATAATCCAGTAAGCAGCGTGTGGCTGTGAAGGGGACAGTGGGGTCAGTTCTGTCTCTGGAGGTGACAGCCCAGCAGCAGGAACGTGGCTGGGAAAGAACCTCTGCCAAAGTACCCACAGCCCCTACCCAGGAAGAGGCCTTGGAGACGGGCTGTCATGTCCATCCCACCTGAGTACATGATGGCACAGCAGCAGGGACATGGTCGTGTCTATCAGAGAAGCTGAAAGGCCAGCAGCACTCATGGGATTTAGAAGATCATGGTGAGGTTACTTCTTTCTGGTGAGGTGAAACACCACAAGAAGCCTAACGGGTTGGGTTCCCTGCATGAAGGGCAGTTTCTGAGATGGTCGAGCTTTCCTTGATAGTGGGAAGAAGCAGAAGAGAGAAAAAATATGTCAGAAAGTGCAACTTGGAAGATGGAGACTGGATATCAGGAGGAAGAAATGTCACTGGAAGGGCAGTGCTGTGGTGCAAGAGGTCACCCAGAGGGAGCTGGATCAGCCCATGGTTTGTGCTCCAAAGAACAGCCACTGAGGGTGCAGACACATCAGTGAAGGGACAGAAATGCTGGGGTGAGAGCAGATGGGGAAGCAGATGGGTGTCTGCAGCCTGCAGGGAAAGAGGGGCAGGTGTAGGACTGTGCAGAACAGCCTGTGATGGAGATGGCAAAGGGCGCTGGTGAGGCTGGAAGGGACCAACAGGACCCAGGTCTTTGTCCCCTTGGCCATGGCAGTTGTCTCTGCCACTGAGGCCTGGGAGAAGACATGTTGTCCTCACGGCACTGGGGCCTCGTTGCCTCCTTGCAGCCCCATGGGGAAGCTGGAAGGTGCTGTACCAGTGTTGTCCTTCCCTCGGCCTTGCACACCCACATCCCACGGTCCCAGGAAGAGCCCTGAGCCGTGTGTGAGGGGCAGGATCCCCCTTCCCATTGCCTGGAGGTCGTGGCTTCTCCTTTCTGCTTCAGAAAGCAAACCAAGGGGTTTCTCAGCATCAGAGCTGAGGAAAGCACTAAAAGGAGACCTCACGGTGGCTACAGCTTCCTCACAAGGGGAGAAGGAAGGGTAGGTACTGAGCTCTTCTCTGTGGTGACCAGTGACAGAACCCAAGGGAATGGCAGGACAATGTGCCAGGGGAGGGTCAGCTGGACATGAGGAAAAGGTTCTTCACCCAGAGGTGCTGGACACTGGAACAAGCTCCCCACGGAGGTGTCACGGCCCCAACCTGACAGTGTTCAAGAAGAGACTGGACAAAGCCCTCAGACACACGGTGTGAACTGTGTGGTTGTCCTGTGCAGAGACAGGAATTGGACTCCATGATTCTGGTGGGTCCCTTCCAACTCAGGACATTCTATGATTCCATGTTTTCATTGTACAGATGAGTTGTAAGCATACACATCATGTGCATGTCCACTGTGTGCATGTGGTAAGATGAACCCAAGGGAGCACAAATGCTATCAGCTTTTCCTTGGAGTGCCATAAAGGTCAGTGAGACAGAGATGGTGTTCAGGGGTCTCTTGCAACCCGCCTTATTGTAGGATTCCATGAATCTTTTCCTTGGAGAGCTCTTTCATGTCAAATAGACAGAGGAAGAAGAAAGAAAAAGAGGCAGAAGACATAAAATGCCCCAGTGTAAATACAGCAGCTCCTCTGAGGAACGTTTCTCCACTCAAACCCTTGATAGGAAATCTATTAGATACATTTGATGAAACCAGCTTAGTTTTACCTGCTCACACACTGGAGCACAAGGAGGGCGATGGCTGGGTACGATGTCATGTGCTCAGCTGTGTCTCAGGAACTCACAGTCCAGTAGGAAGCCAATGGCTGTGGAGGGGACTGTGAGTCACTTGTGCCTCTGCAGGGGACAGGCCAACAGCAGGAACAGGGCTGGGAAAGGGACTGGGAGGTCACACATACGAGACGAGCAATCGGGCCCAATCAGCATGGCTTTATGAAAGGCAGGTCCTGCCTGACCAACCTGATCTCGTCCTGTGACAAGGTGACTTAGCAGATGAGGGAAAGTCTGTCGTGGGGGAGTGAATCCGCCACACAGGCTGTGGATGTTGTGCACTTAGACTTCAGTGAAGCCTTTGACACCGTATCCCACAGCATCTCCTGGAGAAGCTGCAGCTCATGGCCTGGATGGTGTATCTGTGATGGATAAAGAACTGGCTGGAGGGCCGGGCCCAAAGAGCTGTGGTGAATGGAACCCAACTCAGTTGGTGTTTGGTCACGAGTGGTGTCCCCAGGGCTCAGTATTGGGGCCAGTTCTGTTTAATCTCTTTGTCAATGATCTGGATGAGGGGATCGAGTGCACCCTTAGTAAGTTTGCAGATGACACGAAATTGGGTGGGAGTGTTGATCTGCTGGAGGGTGGGAAGGCCATACAGAGGGATCTTGCCTGACTGAGGTCAATTGTATGAGGTTCAACAAGGCCAAGCGCCGGGTCCTGCACTTGGGTCATAACAATCCCCTGCAACAATACAGGCTTGGGGAAGAATGGCTGGAAAGCTGCCTGGCGGAAAAAGACCTGGAGGTGTTGATTGACAGGTGCTGAACATGAGCCAGCGTGTGCCCAGGTGGCCAAAAGGCCAATGGCCTCCTGGTGTGCATCAAGAATAGTGTAGTGGGCGGAACCGGGGCAGCGATCATCCCCTTGTACTTGGTGCTGGTGAGGACACAACTCGAAGCCTCAGTTTGGTTTTGGGTTCCTCACTGTAGGAAAGACCTTGAGGTGCTGGAGTGAGTGCAGAGGAGGGGACAAGGCTGTTGGGGGTCTGGAGCACAACTGTTCTGAGGAGTAGCTGAGGGACCCAGGGGTGTTTAGCCTGGAGAAAAGGAGACTGAAGGGAGACCTTTTTGCTCTCTACAACTACCTGAAAGGAGGTTGCAGCATGGAGGGTGTTGGTCTTCTCCTGGGTAGCAAGTGATAGGATGAGAGGAAATGGCCTCAGCTTGTGCCAGAGAAGGTTCAGAATTGATATTGGGAAACATTTCTTCATGGAAAAGGTTGTGAAGCAGTGGAACAGGCTGTCCGGGGAACTGGTTGAGTCACCATTGCTGGAGGTGTCTAAAAGATGTATAGATGCGGTTCTTAGGGTTTAGTGCAAGAGTTGGGTTATGGTTGGACTCGATGATCTCAATGGACTCTTCCACCGGAAATGATTCTATGATCCTTTCTGGAATATTAATAGCTGATAGTTCAGCTCATGACTTGTTTCTGGGATGCGTGCTTTTAAGCTCACAACTTCCAGTGTCTCTGACAGGGCAGCGGAAGGCACCTAACTGGAACCCTAACTGTGAGATTCCCTCTGCTGAAGGACCTTTTTGGGTTTTGATTTCGCCACCTGGAAGCCCCTGGGAGCCCTTGCGAGAGTGGCTGATGTGGCGTGGGCGTTACCACAGTGATGGCGATCACACTCCCACCCCTCACCTTGAAAAAGCCTCAGGGACAGCAGTTCCTGTGTGAGGAAAGGCGGAGGGAGCTGGGGCTCTTGAGCTTGGAGAAGAGGAGACTGACGGGTGACCTCATTCATGGGGATCAATATGTGAAGGGTGAGTGTCATGAAGATGGAGCCAGGCTCTTCTGGGTGACAACCAGTGATAGGACAAGGGGCAATGGGTGCAAACTGGAACACAGGAGGTTCCACTTAAATACGAGAAGAAACTTCTTCTCAGTGATGGTAACAGAGCCTGGACCAGGCCGCCCAGGGAGGTTGTGGAGTCTCCTTCTCTGCAGACATTCCAACCCGCCTGGACACTTTCCTGCGTAACCTCATCTGGGTGCTCCTGCTCTGGCGGGAGGATTGGACTGGATGAACTTTCAAGGTCCCATCTGTCACAGTCCATCCGGTGATACACTCGTGATGATTCATTTACCCTGATCTCGAAGCGCAAAATTAAGGCAACCAAAATGCCAAGCGGTTATAATTCAATCGAACAGTGTTACTTTATTATTTTGATTGTAAAGCGGCACACAATAGAGAGATTGGAGAAAAAGGAAAGGAAAGAAAGGGGGAAAAAAAAGGGTTGGCTACCACTACGAGATCCAAAGGCATCCCTATGGTCTCGGGTGTCATGAGAAGAGTCCTGCCGGTTCTCCGTTGTGATCCGTGATCCTTTGGTGGGGAGAGCTCAGCGATGTCCCGTCGGGAATCGTCTTTCATGCTTCTTCACCCCGCTTTGCTCCCATGGATTGAGGCCAATCTCTGCCTTTGTTTTGCAATCCAGGCTGAACTGCGCAGGCCTGAAGAGTCCCCGCTTCGCTTGCCAGAACCCGTCTGTGCCTGCATCGCCTCGGTTCAGGGGTCTCTTACTGGTCCATTGGGTGACCTCAAGACCTTTGCCAAGCCTCTGCGCCTGCTCTTCTTCACTGGCCTTAGTAGCAGGGAGGAGGTGGGGGCAAGTTTGGCTGAGGCAGCAGGTGAAAATCCATCTTCTGGACAGCAGTTATTGTCCCCAGGTGGGAGAGACCTGTAGAACGCAATTCCTTTTAGGAGGTGGGGGCAAGTCTGGCTGCGGCAGCAGTTGAAATCCGTACAGCAGCCATTGTTACCTGTAGCCCCCAGGTTGGAGAGACCTGTATAACACAACTTTTTTCGTCAGGCCTCTCTCCAAGTCATTTTCCAATTCTTTCTATCAGGACATCTGTTCTCCAAGTCCCTGACGGCGATGTTCAGGCAAATACTGTTCTTCGGACTGACTCCTACACCTTCCAATCCCTGATTTCTGTGATTCTGTGAGATGGAGGGGCCAGGAGAGGGAGATGTGAGGAGATGGATGGATGAGGAGATAGAGACACCAAGAGAGGGAGGGTCGGGTGGGTGGTGGGTGAGGAGCTCGGGATGGACAGATGGACAGAGACACGAGGTGATGGAGACACCAGGAGATGGAGATGGAGGGACCAGGAGGTGGGTGAGAAGATGGGGATGGACAGATGGACAGATGAGGGTGGAGACACCAGGAGATGGAGAATGAGGGTCAGGTGGGTGGTGGGATGAGGAGATGGAGGGATGGCCATGTGGAGGGATGGATGGATGGACAGATGGATGATGGACAAGTAGACGTCGGCCAACTAGATGCCCCCTGCTGGGCCCTCCGCTCACTCACATGACTTGTTGGGTGACACCAACTTCCTGGTGGCCCCAAAATGGATCCAGATGAACTTCCCTGGGAGAGCAGCAGTGGCCACTGCCCCTGGCAGGCCCCGCCCACAGACCCCACCCACAGGCCCCTCCCCCTCCACTCACCAATCAGGAGGAGTTGACAGGAGATGTTAGGGTCTTGTGTTTTCCATCCTCCAGATGAGGTTGGATGAAGTTGGGGAGATGTTTGGGGGTCTCAGTTGGGGTTCAACATCCTCCAGGTGAGACAAAGTTGGGGAGATCTTGGAGTCTTGGAGTTCAACGTTGTCAGCGTGAGGTGGGACAACATTGGGGGAGATGGTTCATGTCTTGGGTTCTCCATCCTCTCAGGGGAAGAGGGATGAAGTTGGGGAGATGTTTGCGTGTCTTGGTTGGGGTTCAACATCCTCCGGGTGGGACAACACTGAGGGAGATGTTGGGGGTCTTGGAGTTCTCCACCGGCTAGATGAGGAGAGATGAAGTTGGGGGAGATGGTTGGGTCTTGGGTACTCCATCCCCCAGGTGGGACAACACTGCGGAGATGTTTTGGAGTCCTGGGTTCTCCGCATTCCAGATGAGGTAGGACAAAATTGGCAAAGATGTTTGGAGTCTTGGTTGGGGTTCAACATCCTCCAGGTGAAGAAGGCATGAAGTTGGGGAGGTGTTTGGGGTCTTGAGGTTCAATATCCTCCAGATGGGACAAAATTGGGTGAGATGTTGGGGTTCAACATCCTCTGGACGACGTGGGACAACACCACGGGAGATGTTTGGTGTCTTGGGCTTCTCCACCCTCTAGATGAGGTGGGACAAAGTTGGAGAGGTGTTTGGGGTCTTGGGTTCACTATTCCCGAGATGGGACAACATTGGAGGAGTTGTTTGGTCTCAGCTGGAGTTCAACCTCCTCCGGGTGAGGTGGGGTGAAGTTGGGGGAGATGTTTGGTCTGGGGGTCCAACATCCTCTAGATGAGGTGCGGTGAAGTTAGGGAGATGGTTGGGGTTGAACATCCCCAGGTGAGGAGGGGGTAAGTTTGGGGAGAAGTTTTGAGGTCTTGGAGTTCAATACTCTCCACATAAGGTGGGACGAAGTTGGGGGAGATGTTGAGGTCTTGGTTCTGATTCGCCTAAGGGGTCCAGACATGGGACATCGGGGCCTGGGTGGCACAATGGAGCTGGAGATGGGACATTATAAGACTTGGTGTCCCCAATGTATCCAGGAATAGGACATCCTGAGTCTTGATGGCTTCACAGGGTCCAGGGATGTGACATCTTGGCCTGGGTGGCCCAAAGTGTCCAGGGATGGGACATTCTAGGTCTTGTTGGCCTAAGGGGTCCAGGGATGGGACATCCTGCTCTGTGTAGCCCAGAGGATACAGGGATGGGAAATTTTGGCTCTTGATGGCCCAAGGGGGCTGGAGATGGGACAATTTGAGTCCAGGGATGAGATACCCTGGGTCTGGGTGGCCCAGGTGGTCCAGGGATGGGACATCCTGATCTTGGTAGTCGAAGGGGTCCAGAGATGGGATATCATGGGTCTTGTGGCCTCACAGTGTCCAGGGATGGGACATCCTGGCCTGGGTGGTCCATGGGTTGGGGCATTTAACATCTTGGTGGCTCAAGATGGCTGCAAATGAGACATCTTGAGTCCAGAGAAGGGATGTCCTTGGTCTTATTGTCCCCAGAGTGTCCAAGGATGGGACATCTTGGGTCTTGGTGGTCTAAGGGGTCCCGGTTTAGGACATTTTCAGTATTGATGGCCCAACGTGTCCAGATATGGGACATTTTATGTCCCGGTGGCCTAAGGGTTCCAGGGATGGCACATCTTGCGCTGAGTGGCCCAAGGTATCCAGGGATGGGAAATTTTGGCTCTTGATGGCCCAAGGGCGCTGGAGATGGGACATTTTGGGTCCAGAGATGGCACAACCTTGGTCTTGGTGGAGCAAGGGGGCTGGAGATTGGACATTCTGCATCTTGGTGGCCCAAAGTGTCCAGCGATGGGAGATCTTCAGTGCAAGGATAGGACATCTTGGCCTGGGAGCTCCAGGGGTCCAAGGGTTGGGACATCCTGGGTCTTGGTGGCCCAAAGATTCCAGGGATGGGACATTGGGTCCAGAGATGGGACATCTTCACTCCAGGAAAGGGACATCTTGGTCTCGGTGGCCCAAGGGGTCCAGTGATGCGACATCTTGGTCTTGGTGGACCAGGATGCCTGGAGATGGGACATTTTGGGTCTTGGTGGCTTAAAAGTTCCAGAGATGGGACATCCTGCATCTCGGTGGCCCAAAGTTTCCAGTGATGGGGCATTGGAGCTCTGAGATGGGTCATTTTGGTTCACAGTGGCCCAAGGAGTCCAAAGATGGGACATCTTGGTCTTGGTTTCCCAAGATGGCTGAACATGGCACATCCTGGTCTTGGTAGCCAAAGGGGTCCAGAGATACGACATCCTGGGTCTTGGTGGCCTCACAGTGTCCAGGGATGGGACATCTAGGCCTGGGTGTCCCAAAGTGTCCAGGGATGGGACATTTTAAGTCTTGGTGGCCAAATGTGTCCAGGGATGGGACATCTGGGGTCTGGGATTGGACATTTTATATCTTGGTGGCCTAAGGGGTCCGGAAAAGGGACATCCTGGGTCTTGGTAGTTCAAAGTGTCCAGGGAATTGACATCTTGGCCTGGGTGGTCCATGGATTGGGGCATTTTAGGTATTGGTGGCTCAAAGGGGCTGGAGATGGGACATATTGTGTCCAGAGATGGGACATCCTGGGTCTTGTTGGCCCAAAGTGTCCAGGGATGAGACATCTTGGTCTCTTTGGCCTAAGGGGTCCAGGGATGGGACCTCTTTGCTCTGGTTGACCCAAATGTCCAGGGATGGGACATCTGGGATCTTGGATGAGACACCCTTGCTTTCTGTGGCCCAAGGGGTCCAGGGATGGGACATTTTAGGTCTTGATCACCCAGTGTCTCCAGGGATGGTACATTCAGGGTCTGGGATTGGACATTTTATGTCTTTGTGGCCAAAGTTGTCCAGAGATGGGAAATCTTGGCCTGGGTGGCCCAAGGGGGCTGGACATGGGACATCTTAGGACTTGGTGTCCCCAAAGGGTCTAGGGATGAGACATCCTGGGTCTTGGTGTCCTCACAGTGTTCAGGGATGGGACACCTTGGCCTGGGTGCTCCAAGGGGTCCAAAGGTTGGGACATTTAAGGTCTTGGTGGCCCAAGATGGCTGCAGATGAGACATCCTGGGTCCTGAGATGGAACAACCTGGGTCTTGGTGGCCCAACGTGTCCAGGGATGGGACATCTTGGCCTGGGTGTTCCAAGGATGGGACATTTTGGGTCTGATTGGCCCAAAGTGTCCATGGATGGGACATCTGGAGCCTGGGATGGCACATCCTGGGTTTTGGTGGCTCAGTGGGTCCAGGAAAGGAACATTTTAGGTCTTTTGGTGGCCTAAGGGGTCCAAAGATGGGACATCTTGGCCTGGCTGGCTCAAGGGGGCTGGAGATGGGACATCTTAGGACTTGGTGTCCCCAAAGCGTGCAGGGATGGGACATCCCGGTTCTTCGTGGCCTCACAGTGTCCAGGGATGGGACATCTTGGCCTGGCCGGTCCAAGGGGTGCAAGGGTTGGGACATTTTAGGTCTTGGTGGCCCAAGAAGGCTGCAAATGGGACATTTTTAGTCCAGGGATGAGATATCCTGGGTCTTGGTGGCCCAAAGTGTCCAGGGATGAGACATTTTAGGTCTTGCTAGCCCAAAGGGCCCAAGCATAGGATATTTTAGGTCTTGGTCACCAAATGTGTCCAGGCATGGGACATCCTCTGTCTTGGTGACCTCACAGTTTTCAGGGATGAGACATCTTGGTCTTGGTCACCTAAAGGATCCAAGGATGGGGCATTTTGGCACCTGATGGCCTCACAGAGTCCAGGCATGGGACATCTTGTTGGCCTAAGGGGTCCAGGGATTGGACATCAGAGGTCTGGTTGGCCCAAGAGGGCTGGAGATGGGACATCTTGGGTCCAGAGATGGGACATCTTGGTCTTCGTGTTCCAAAGTGTCCAGAGATGAGGCATCTTCATCTTGGTGGCCCAAAGTGTCCAGGGATGGGACATTTTAGTTCTTCGTGGCCTAAGGGGTCCAGAGATGGGACATCCTGGGTCTTGGTGGCCCAAAGTTTCCAGGGATGGGACATCTTGGCCTGGGTAGCCCAAGGGGGCTGGAGATGGGACATCTTGGGTCTAGGGATGGGACATCCTGTGTCTTGGTGGCCCAAAGTCTCCAGGCATGAGACATATTTGATCCAGGGATGCGATATTTTAGGTCTTGGTGGCCCAAAGTATCCAGGAATGGGACATCTTGATCTTGGTGGCCCAAGGTGGCTGGAGATGGGACATCTTAGGACTTGGTGTCCCCAGAGTTTCCAAGGATGGGTCATCCTGGGTCTTGGTGGCTTCATGGGGTCCAGAGATGGGATATCTGGGCCTGGGTGGCCTAAAGTGTCTAGAGACGGGACATCTTGGATCCAGGGATGGGACATTTTAGGTCTTGGTCCCAGAGTCTCCAGGGAGGGGATATCCGGTGTCTGGCATGGGACACTCTGGCTCTCAGTGTCCCAAGGTGTCCAGGGATGGGAAATTTTGGCTCTTAGTGGCCTCACAGCTTCCAGGGATGGGACATAGCTGTCGCGAGAGCGGCTCCAATAGCAGTGCCAGCCATGGCAGTGTGTCCGGCTGCCACCACGTCTCCTCTTTCACCAGGACAGGGCCATGGTGAAGTGGCCACCTCCCTGTCCTGCCAGAGGATGCAGCTCTGCACCCCCAGCCCCGCTTTTAAAGGGGTGCCTGGGCAGGGCCCTTTGTGACATCACCAGTGACATCACAATGCCCCACTGTGGCAGTTGCACATCCCCCTGAGATCCAGAGGCTTCAATAGGGCAGTCAATGGCTCCTTCGCACCTTTTGTGTCCCACTGTGCCTGTCCCCACGTACACACCAGGGTGGTACCAAGGTGCTGACAGTCACATCCTCCCCTGCCCCGGGCAGGGTGACTTCACCTGCACCAGCTGGGGGGCAGGAGGGGTGGGACCCTCAGTCAATTGACAGGGTCCTCAACAAAGGAGGTGCCCAGAGAGACCGAGAAGCTTCTGGACTATGTTGTAATGCCCACAGCCTGTCACATCCTGCCCTCAGGTATGAGTGCGGAATGGAGGGAATGCAGGTTCTCGTTTTCCTGTTTCTGGGAGAGTTTCATCCTCGGTGGAGGAGGGAGCTAAAGGTATAATGGGTAGGACTTCTTTCATGCTCTGTGAATGTTCTTTTGGATTATGCCACCTTGATACCAGTTTACTCAGTTTATCAAGGGGTAAGTAAGCCTTCCATTATATCTCCAGGAGCTCCCTTTTAAATTCCCAAAACCCACCATTTTTGTCAGATCTTAGGTTGTTCCCCCTTTCCTCTTCTAATATGTGGATGCTTCTTTCTTGGAGCACTGGTAGCAGCAGCAGTACTGATAGAAAGGGGCACATTCTTGACTTCAACATGACAGATTCCTCTCGACCTTTCTTCTAGGAGTTTTACAGGGCCATATTTCCTATTATAATGTATCAATTCTTGTGCTGTTTCCCCCCACGTCCACACCTTTTTAGTATTTGGTTGGTTGGGGAAAGTCAGGGCAGGGGTGAACAGTGAATCAATGGTAGTGTCAGCTCCATCCCTCTGGCTCCCGCTTCTGGTACCCTGGCTTCTCATCAAACCTTCCAATCTTTCTACTGGGCTCATCAATGCGATTGTCCTTTGAAGGTTTAAAGTGACTCTGGAAGTCCCCTTATCATGGGAGTCATCATGTCAGGACTCACTGCCAGCATCATTGAGGATTCACATTTGGGAATCAATTTTCTTTCATGTATCATTTGCAAGCAGGCAGCTTTGTGTACACTTTCTAGCAATTGATCAGGTGTGCCAGTGATTGCCAGGGGGTCTCCCGTATCTAAAGGGTTTAGCCCTCCAACCCAATAAGCAGCTCACTGGGTTAGGGATCACGGGGCACGTCTGTCACCAGTTGTTAAGAAAACTTCATATCCCCAGTAACCATTAGCTTCCTGTTCACTTAACTGAATTTGGTCTCTCCCAGTTAGGGATACGCACCACACGTACTCAGTTCTTTAGGGAGGCACCCATACTCTTTCTTTAGTTGGCCAGCTCGTGGCAGTGTAAGGTGTTTGCTTAGTTGTAATGTGAGGGTCAGTATCCTCCTCATTTGCATAAAAATATTCTGTTTTCACTAAGGGTCTCACGTGTGGGTATTCCTCATCACGTCTTCTCGTCTCCTCCAATTCTTTCTGAGGGTAAATCTGATTTATTTGTCTGATACCTTTCTCCTCTAGCTCCCGCTCCCTCAGCACTCCTGTGTTTTATAAACATTCCTCCTTTAGAGTAGCTTGTAATGAGCGGTTTTCTTCCATCGCTTTCTCTAGTTGTGGTGAACAATTTTCTAATTTTTGTTCTAAATTGGAGATTGTTTTTTGCAAAATCTGCACCAGATTTTCAAGGGATTCTATAAGTTTGCTTTCATTGCTACATCGCCTGAGACGATCTTCAATCGCTGCTACTAGGATGGCTCCTACGACAGCACAGAACATAGCTTTGTTCTTATCTGATCTAAACTTAGTCTGTAGAGAAATTACTTGGTCCACTACACTCTGCAAATTAGCCCAGTTATTACGAGCCCAGTCTTCTCCGGATACAGAGGGTCGAGCCCCATACTTTGCTAAAAGTGTGTAGAACGAGCCTCGATCTTTCACTAGCCAAAACTCTTGACTATCAGCCTTTTCAGTCATTCTTATTATGAAGGGACCAAACCCACTTTGGGAAGGCACAACTCAGTTACACAAATCCG
This sequence comes from Caloenas nicobarica, assembly GCF_036013445.1. Lineage (NCBI taxonomy): Eukaryota > Metazoa > Chordata > Aves > Columbiformes > Columbidae > Caloenas > Caloenas nicobarica. The sequence continues at coordinate 1,223,158 of NC_088272.1, forward strand.
CAGCAACTGCTGTGTCACCTTTCTCTTTCCCGAGTGGTTAGAGGGGCCAAATATCTGCTACAGGAAGGCTCAACTTAGTTACACAAACACTCAAAGTTGCCCCTTCACTCTCTCTAGCAGACAATTCTCATCAACATGAGAACAACACCCATTTTTGCACTTTGAGATCCCAGAGACAGAGCCCTCAACTCAAGCTTGGAGTGCTCAACACCAAGGTGTGTGTAGTGTGTGGGAAATCTGAATTGTCTCCCTCGCTTTCTGGACAGCTCTCACCTTATTGGTTAGGGCAAGTTGTGGCTGGAGTGAAACTTTCTTCCCCTAATACTGACCACACAATACCTGCACTCCTCTGTATTCTCAGAATCCTGTCCGTGACACCAATTTAATGTCATGGTCCATTTGATGAAGGACTCGTGATGGTTCGTTTTCCTTGATCTTGAAGCGCAAAATTAAGGCAACCAAAATGCCAAGGGGTTATAATTCAATCAAACAGTGTTAACTCTCTAATTTTGCCTGTAAAGTGGCATGTGATAGAGAAAGTGGAGAAAAGGGGAAGAGGAAAAAAAGGGGGAAAGAGGATTAGCTACCAGTTTTCCAGAACTGGGAATGGATTTAGGACACAAATGTCTTCAGCTCCAGGGACACAGACACCTGGTGCCAGTGTAGATGCCCCAGGAACCCCTGCCCAGGCTCCACCTGCATCACAAGGTGCTCTGGTCTCCCCCAGGTCCTCTGTGATAGATGCCAATCCCAGGCCAGCACCTCAGGTACACTGGGCCCCTCAAATGGCCCTGGCTGTTTATGGTGAGACAACTGATGACTGCTGTCTGCCTGGAAAGGTGCACTTTGTTGTTGTTGTTGTTTTGTGGTTTGGTTTGGTTTGTGGGGTTTTGTTGTTGTTTTTTGTTTGTTTGGTATGTTTGTTTCTGGTTTTGTTTGTTTGTTTCTTTTTTAACATATTAACAGAAAAATCCAAAACAAACAAAAAACTCCCACCAGAAACACAAAAAAATGCTAAAAAGTGAATTACCAGGAAGTGTACTAAGGGTACGAAAACAAATATTGGTCTTCCCCTATACTTCTATTACCAACACTACTTTATTTCATCTCCCTTGTCATTCGGGAGTTTCCATCTCTCCTGATTAAATGTCCATATCAAAGGACAACTTTCCAGCAGACTGTCTGGACGTTTGCCCTTCCCAGTGCTCTCAGGTTTCCTCCTCCACTTGCTCTTTGGTCATTCAGTTGCCTCTCAACTGTCTGGTTTCTGATTTGAGCTTCAGGGAGTTACAAACTTGCCCCATTCTTCAGAAGTCTAATTAACATGGTAGTTAATGTGTTAATTGTGTTTATATATATCCTTTCCTATCTCTCTGTCTAAAACAGTTCTTGTGTGGATGTCCCGTGTGGATGGTGGACATCATTAGACCCAGCTTACACACACAGTTGAGGAAACTGTTTTAGTGTTTATGAAACTGTGTAGTGTTTACACAGGAGAGCAGGTGGGAGCTGGTGTGCAGGAGCTGCAGCATCCACCTGCAGAGCTCAGTGCAGAAGTCTGATGTGAGGAAAAGTGATGCAAGTCCCAGGTGGCCAAGGAGGGAACGGGCAGACTGGGGGTGGGGAGTGAGCAGCAAGGGTGTCCATACAGTGTCCAGCCTCAAGGGACTGTTCTCCTGCCTGTCCAGATGGCTTCAGGAGACCCTCTGGATCAATGTCCATTGTAGAATGCTGCTGTCACTTCTTCTACACACTGAAAAATGACAGAAAATACCCTTGAAAGAAAACACCCTCCTTTAAGAAATCTTCTTTGAAATCTTCATCAGTAAGTGTCCCATTGAAACCTCTCCCATTAGTTCTACAAGTCTTGAAGATTTGAAGAAAATTAGGAAAGAAACATCGCTTGTTAGGGCTTTCTGTGTTTTAATGAGCCCCATGGCGTATTTGGTGCTGAGTCCATGAACCTCAGATACCAAGGACAGACTGAAGAATCTCCTCAAGAAGCCCAAGTCAGAAGCAAAGCCCAAAGTACCTTGAAGCATTAATGGGCCCCACTGAGGGCTGTTACTGACAAAGCCTCCCCAGGGACTCGTTAGAGCAGGTAATTGGAGGCAGTGATTGCATCAGGCAAAGGCAAAGTGCAGCAGCTCTGATGCTGAGAAAACCCTTGATTTGTTTGATGAAGGACAATGGCCAAGCCTTGAGCCCCTGCCCCTGGGAAGGGAGATCCTGTCCCTCACACGTGTCTCAGGGCTCTTCCTGGGGATGTGGGGATGGTGGGGATGATGCCCAGTGCAGGACAATGGTGTGACACTCCCTGGGGGTGCAAGGAGGCAATGGGGTGCCATGGCCACGACAGCCATGTGTCTCCTCTTCGGCCTCGCTGTCAGGGACATCAGCCATAGCCAAGGGGACAAAGACCTCGGGGCTTTCAGGGACATCCAGCCTTGCCAGCACCCTTGGCCATCTCCACCACGGTCCATCCTACACTGTCCCAGGCCTGTGGCTGTTTCCCCACAGGCTGCAGACACCCCATGCGCTTCCCCAGCTTGTTCTCACCCCGGTGTGTCCCCACCTGTGCTGCTGTCTCTCCATCCCCACCAGCTGTTCCTTGAAACACAAAGCCATGGCTGATCCAGAGTCCTTCTGAATGACCACAGCACTGTGCTCAAAATGACATTTCTTTGTCCTGAGGTCCACTCTGGACCTCCAGAGCTGCAGTTTCTGATGGTTTTCCTTTCTCATGCTGTTTCCCTCTAGCAAAACAAACAAACAAACAAACAAGCATGCCATCATCTCAGAAAGTGATTTTCAAGATTTCTGAAGCTACTACTACTCTTTCTTGTCATGGTTTTACCACAGCCACCAACTAAGACCATGAGAGCTGCTCACATCCTGCTCCCAGTCCCCAAGTGGGATAAGGGAGAGAACTGAAAGGGAAGGGAGAAACTTGTGGGTTTAGAAAAAAATATGAGATGACAATAAAAACAATAAAAATAATACACTACTACTACTAATATACTTATACTAAAATATACATAAAGTAAAATATACGCTACTCAGTGCAATCCCAACAGAGCTAACCATAGTAGCCGGAAAACTGAAATGAACTAGCTGGAAAAGGCATCTCCAGCTTTATACCGAGCATGACGCTAATGGTAGAGAATAGCTCGTTGATTGACCTGGGTGTCAATCAAGGTGCTGTCCTGTCTGTGCCCCCTCCTACCAATTTGCACCTGCAGCTGGACTCCAAAGAAGTCCTTGGTTTCACTAATAGTCAAGGTAAATTAAATAGAAATAGGTAAATTAAATTAAGAAAACATACTCCGTGCAATCCCTCATGTAACTCCAGTCACACGGAACAGCCAGTCCTGCAGAAGGGAGCACCTTGGTCCTGAACAGCCAATCCCAGCAAGAGAGAGCAAAAGGGCAACAGGCAGAAAGGCCCAAGGGCCAACTGCAAAATGGCAGAATGGCAAAAGACCAAACTGACATCCAACTCCTGACAGAATGAAATTTCTGAATGGAACTAACCAAACCAGCCGGAAAACCCAAAGTAACGGATGTAACAAGCCCTAAAAGCCGGCTCCAGCTTTAGACTGAGCGTGACGCTAATCATAGGGAATATTTCATTGATCAGCCTGCATGTCAATCCAGGTGCTGTCCTGTCTGTGTCCCCTCCTGCCGAGTTGCATCTGCAGCTGGATGGCCAAAGAAGTCCTTGGTTTCCCTGACAACAGCCAAGATATCAGTGAGTTCTGACATTCCTTTCATACCAAATGGCAAACACTGTAAAGCTGCTAAAAGAAAAAATTAAATCTATCCCAGGGAAGAAACAGTGTCATTATTCTCATAGCAAATCTAAACAAAAGACTGTAGTAGCTATGAAGGAGAGAGATTCAAAATGCATGAAGAAAATTAACTCAATCTCAGTAAAAACAGCACGTTTCCTCAGCCTCCACTTCACCAGGCTAAAGAAGTTTGGGTCTCTGAACACCTCCACACATGACCCAGACTGTCTCTGGCCACACGACAGCTCCTCCCCGTTCCTCCAGAATGGGGAACCTCCCACTGGGACACCCCGCTCCAGATGTGACCACACCAGTGTGGAGTCAAGATGGACAATAACTGCCCTTGGCTGGGTGGCCACGCTCCTCCCAGTGCAGCCCAACGTGCTCATGGGCATATTCCTGTTTAGCACCACTGAGAACTGACTGAACAGCCAGGCTCAGAGGGTTGTGACCAGCGGCACAAGGCCCAGCAGGAGGTACCATGAGGAGCACTGGAGGACACTGTACTACCCAGCATCTCCTCCCCACAGGTGTCCCTTGGGTCCCTGGAACCACCTCAGTGACAAGGGGGAGAGCACTGCCTGTATGGGGTGGAGGAGACGGGGTCTGGAATGAGGGTCCTGGGGCAGTTTCTCCTGGATGTTCGTGCAGCAACAAGCTGGGCTGGATAGTTGGAGAGAGGAACTCTTCCTAAGGGCCTCCAATGGGCATGGGGATGGTCTACCGTTTCCTGCATGCTGCCTTTTCTGGTGGAGATCAGAGGCTGCCGGCCCTTTAGAGGACCCAGGACAGGCCTTGTCCTTCCTCTGGTCACAGCTGGACCCCAGTTCTCCAGCTCGGCCCCAGCTCAGGAGCCTTGTCTAGGGGTGACTTTTGGGGTAAGGTTGACAAGAGGGGTGCATAAGTTTGTCTTAAGGACATGTGATGAGCACCAGGACTGAAGTACCAGAGCAAAATGATGTGGCTTCTGGGTGAATACTTTCTTTGGTGCAAATCCTGAAACAGAGTCCCAGACTTGCTTTCCATGCCACCCTTCACAAGGGATGATGCACTAAAAGATGGCAAGTGGGGGACACCAATCCTTCTCCAGCTACTTCCCCGTCCTGATGAAGCACCAGGACAGCAAGGACTTCTGGCCCTGCACCCTGAACTCTGCATATTATCTTGGGGCAACTGAACACCAGCACTTTTCTCTCCAAGCTCCTGTCTGATCTCCCCCCATCCTGGCCCCTTCCCTGTGCTCCCCACAGGGCCCCAACCTGGCACTGATGCTCTACAGAGCAGGTTGGCTGCAGGACCATGGGGTGACTCCACACTGGTTGTGCTGCTCAGTGAGGGACACAGATGCAACTGCATGGGCTGCACTGTCACTGAGCTCTTTCCCGGGGGTCTAAAGCTCTGGAATGGGTTCAGAGCATTTCTTGGGACTCATTGGGTTTTCTGCTCATTTTGGTTCAGCAATCCCTTCCTTGTCCTTCAGGTGCCTGGAGATTGCTGCAGGAAGACGTGGCCTATTCCCTTCCCAGGGATGGAGGTAGGCTGACAGGCTCGTAATTCATCAGATTCTCCTTCCTGCCCTTCTTGAAGATGGGTTTGACATCCTCCTTTCCCCAGGACCTCAGAACTTCTCTGATTCTGCTGTCACTTTCGAAAGCACAATCCAGAATCATGGGCATGGCTGAGGTAGCAGGCAGGAGCACTTGCAATGAGCCTGTTCCAGCAGCTGAGATGAATCTCACTGGGCCAGTGGGGTTTGTTCCTGGAGTCACACACAGAAATGCTAGGCTTCCATCAGGCATCCGTGTCGGAGCTGGTCTCAGGACTCCTTATGCACCCACGGATGTTCAGAGACAGCGTCTGTCCCTTTTACACACAGAGGCAGGAGTCACAGTGGCTCTCAGGCCTCCTGTTGACACTCCAAAGGGACGGGAGACACCTCAGCCCTGTGGTGTGTCACCCTGCTCTGCACTCATCTGAGATGTCCCACGTCATGAGGAATGGACACGGGGACCTCAGTTCAAGGAAGCACATCCCAGTACTGCATTCAGGTGATTTCCCATGGGATGTTCCTCCCAACACGAAGTGACCTCGAGACCTTTTTTGTGCCACAGGCCTTCATGGAACCCAAAGGAATAGTTGATGGTGTTTGTGCTCACTCGTGTTCATGTCACCTCATGTACATGATGTGCGTGCTCACATCTCATCTGTACAATGCAAAGTCAGACTGGTGAACAACTCATTCGGTGTCCATCCATGAAGGGAAGAAAAACCTCTGCGAGATGGGGAGAAAGGCCAGTGCTGGAAATGGTGGTTGTGAGGGGCCAGTCCATGACGATGCCCTGGGGCAGCTTCCACGGGGTGTCCAGTGCACAGGGGCACAGCCCAGCCCCTGCTCTGCTGGTCCTGCAGGTCTCTGGCAGGAGGCCTGGCTGTGAGAGGACACTGCTGTGTGCCCAGCCCTGCACACACACACTGTGCAGCTGTAGCCTGCTGTTTGCATCTGCACCCTGCTGTTTGCATCTGCATGTCAATTCAGCATGTTCTACAGAGAAGCTTGGAAGAAGAGCTAAACCTTCAGGCCCTGCCCATAGGAGATCACCTTCATTATGGAAAGGCTGTTGTGAGGCCAGCTCTGTCACAGCAGTGCCCATGGCCTGTCCCTGCCTGCGCTCACAGGACTGACACACAGCAGGACGGTGACCAGGCTGCCAGAGCACTCAGGCCTTGCACCAACACAAGGGATGAGAAGGAGAGTGTGGGAGTGGAACGAGAACAGCTCTGGAAGGCCAAGCGCTGGTGCTCCCTGGCAGGGCTGCCAGGCTGGACTCTTTTCCCCTCCTCCCATGGACACGGAAACTGTCCCTGCAGCTCCAAACAGGCCTTGCAGGGAGGATATAGTGAAAAACACATCACTACGGGACCCTTTATTTTGTTTAAATACGCACAGACCATGGCTCCTCATTTACACAGCCAGTGGTTATAAAAGAAAAGCAGACAGTGATTTAGACAGGGAATGACAATGTTATCACAATAAAAAATAACTTCAATAAAAACAGAAAATACAAATGAGAGGCTGGACCTGTAACTAGTTACATTAAAACTACTATGTAGAAGGAGAGAAGCAGTTTATTGCTTCAGAAAACACTAAGATATGAGTTTCCACAGGGCATCCTTGAGCTCCTGGTTCCTCATGCTGTAGATGAGGGGGTTCACTGCTGGAGGCACCACTGAGTACAGAACAGACACCATCAGGTCCAGCCATGGGGAAGAGATGGAGGGGGGCTTCAGGTAGGCAAATATGCCAGTGCTGACAAACAGGGAGACCACGGCCAGGTGAGGGAGGCATGTGGAAAAGGCTTTGTGCCGTCCCTGCTCAGAGGGGATCCTCAGCACGGCCCTCAAGATCTGCACGTAGGAGAAAAGAATGAAAATAAAACACCCAAATATTACTGAGAGACTAACCACAAGAAGCTCAAGTTCCCTGACGTACGAATTTGAGCAGGAGAGCTTGAGGATCTGGGGGATTTCCCAGAAGAACTGGTCCAGGGCATTGCCCTTCCACAGTGGCAGTGAAAATGTATTGGCCGTGTGCAGCAGAGCATTGAGAAACCCAGTGGCCCAGGCAGCTGCTGCCATGTGGACACAAGCTCTGCTGCCCAGGAGGGTCCCGTAGTGCAGGGGTTTGCAGATGGCAACGTAGCGGTCATAGGACATGATGGTGAGGAGGGAATACTCTGCACCAAACAAGAAATATACAAAGAAGACCTGGGCAGCACATCCTGCATAGGAAATGACCCTGATATCCCACAGGGAGTTGGCCATGGATTTGGGGACAGTGATGGAGATGGAGCCCATGTCGAGGAGGGCGAGGTTGAGGAGGAAGAAGTACATGGGGGTGTGGAGGTGCTGGTCACAAGCTATGGTGGTGATGATGAGGCCGTTGCCCAGGAGGGCAGCCAGGTAGATGCCCAGGAAGAGCCAGAAGTGCAAGAGCTGCAGCTCCCGTGTGTCTGCGAACGCCAGGAGGAGGAACTGGGTGATGGAGCTGCTGTTGGACATTTGTTGTTTCTTGCCATTCAGGCTCTCCTCTAAAAAGCAAATGACAACTTAAAATCAGGACACACTCCTCTGAGAGAGCCACTCCTTTTTTTTATATAAATACCCTGAATTGAAATGCATTTCCTTTCTCTGGTGTGTGCTGAGTGTGCTGTGAGAAATAGAACCTCTGCTCCTCTGGTGCCAAGTAGCCAGGTTTGTTCTGCTGCAGTGGGGACATGGGAGCTGGGTTGTGACAGCTTCGGTGTTCACAAGCAATGTCATATTTTACGCACCATTAATGGAAAAGTTCAATATCTGCACTCGTGACACTTAAGAGTGTGGTCTGCAAAGCAGAGGCTTAGCATGTCATTATCATGATTTTGTCTGTATTTTGAATTTTCCACCATCACATCTCATAACTGGATTTTTGCAGGGGTTGAAATCCTCATATATATGACTGAAAATGTAAAGAGTCTTGAGACAGGACAGGCAAAAGGGCTCATCTCTCTGTGGCTCAGTGCAGAGTCAGGAGAGCAGCTTTTACCCATTTGCCCTGTGCTTTCACTTGTGCTGCCTTAAAAACAACTTCATAAACAATCCTCTCTTTAAAAGAAAACCCAAAACTGGACTCGTACTGGAGCAGGGAGCCCTGTTTGAAAGGGCAGATCTGCAAACTCTTCTCTGTCCCAGCCCAGAGGTGCAGATGTGATGGAGAGAGCAGGACACGACCCCTCACCCAGAGAAGCAAAGGACTCTGGCAGGACAGTGCGGACCCAAGAAAAGGCTCAGCACTCCTGGGATCCTACAGCAGAGCTGGGCCTTTCTGGGGGCAGCTGGTGAGCCCAGCAGGACAGGCAGAGCAGAGTCAGGGCTCCTGGAGATGGGATGTGCTAAAGGGACAGTCCGATCATTGCCCAGCAGACAACCCCCAGCAGCCATCTGCAGAGAAGGAGCAGAAGAGCTCCTGAACAGCCCCTGCTCTGCTGCCTGGAGCTGTCCCTGCCTGCGGCTGTGTCTCTGTGCCCAGGTCTCCTCCTGTCAGTGTCACAGACCCCATCCCAGCCGCTGTGTGCTCAGCTCTGCCCTGCAGACCCCTCCCAGCAGCCGGCACTGCCCAGGGGCAGCTCTGTGTGGGCCGGCTCTGATGGGAAGATCAGACCAGCCCTGATGAGGCTGGAAAGGTCATCCTGATGCTGTTTGTAAGCCACAGTGTGTTGATTTCTTATACTCCCAGGTTTATTCACGTCTACGAGAAATGGACCTGGAATTTCAGTGCCTCCTCCTGAGCCAAGGGATGAGTTGCTATGTCCCAGTGCCCACCCTAACAACCCAGAGTAAGAGACTGAAATAACAGATTCTTTCCCTTTCAGGTACCCACTGCCTTGCTGTACTTTTTAAAAGGTCCCCTTGGAATCTCCTTTAGTGATCTGGAGCTGAGAGCAGCCCTGACCCAGGCAGCACCCTCTCCATAGCAGAATCCTGCCCAACCAGATCTTGCTCGTTCCCCCCACAGTTTCTCCCCACAGCACCGTGGGGATCTCCCCGGGCAGGCTGAGCGCTGACCCTGGCAGGCGGCAGAGTCCCTGCCCCGGCACAGCCCTGGGGTGCAGGGACCCTGCTCTGCAGGACAGCCCTGGGCACCCCTGGCTGCTCACCCAGCTTCACAGCTGTTCAAAATTGCCTGACAAGAGCCCCCTCCTTATTGATCCCACAAGCTGTGGCTGTGCTAAATGGAGGAGATGCCTCCAGGAGCTACAGCTGCATTGCCCTGCACCCAGAGACTTACCATGGCAAGGGCTGCAAAGATTTCTCCTCCGTTGAGCTCTCAGTCATCCTCCCCATCCTGACCACCTTTCATCTCTCTCTGCCTTGCTCGTCTCCCTGAGATCCCCAGGCAGAGCCCTCAGCCCTGCTGCGCTTTGCAGAGGAGCTGCTCCTGGGCAGAGCTGTCTCTCTGCAGCGCTGCCGCTTGCCATGAGCTCCCTCTGTCCCAGGAGCCCAGCCCAGCTCAGCAGCACAGGAGCAGCCCAAGGCACTTTAATGACCCCTCTGGTGGGTTTGCTGCTGAGGCCATGAATTTCACACCCTGGAGGAAGCTGAAGAAACCTCTCAAGAAGCCCAAGTCAGATTCAAACTCCAAAATTTCTTGTAATGTTACTGGGTTCCCCTGAGAAACACTACTGAGGAACTGTCCTCAGGATCGGGTTAGAGAAGGAAACTGGAGGCAGAGATGACAGGTCAGGAAAAGCAAGGTGAAGGTCTCTCTGATGCTGAGTAAACCTGGATGTGTTTCATTAACCAAAGGGCCAAGCCCTGACCCCCAGCCCTGGGAAGGCAGATCCTGTCCCTCCCACGTTGCCCAGGGCCCTTGCTGGGACAGTGTGATGTGGGGCTGTGCAAGGCCAAGGGCAGGACTATGGTCCCACACCTCCCAGGTTCCTGGCTGGGGACAAGGAGGCCATGAGGCCCCTGTGCTGTAAGGACAAGGTGTCTCCTCACAGGCAGCAGAGCTGGAGACAACAGCCACAGCCAAGGGGAGAAGCAGCTCCAGCTGTTAGTGTTTACATGCAGACGGTTTATCCTGATGAGAGCGTCTATCCCAAGATAACATCATGAGCAGTTACAGGACACTACGAATATCACCTGCAGGAGAAACTTTGCGGTCTTGGGGGGCTAGTGCTCGTAATGCCAGAGGTCTGGACTTAGAGGGGAAGTTTCCCTTCATGTGGGAGAACATCAGGAATGTGTGGAGCTCTGCCTGGGGCCAGAGAATATCAGCTGGAGGTTGAGGAGTCAGCATGAGAGGGCAGAACAACATGGACAGTGTTGTGGTGGGTGGACATCAGCTACTGACTCACTGATGAGGAAGAGGAATTAGATGAGGCCTCCTTCAGACAAAGGAAAGAAGCCTCATGTTTCCAGGCAGTGTCCTCATGGCAGACCTAAGATATCCCAACATCTGCAAGGTACCAGCCATGCTGGAGGGTTTTGGAGCTCATGGACAACATCTTCCTGACACGGGTGGCTGAGGAGTCAGTGAGGTGAGGTGCCCTGTGGGACTTCACACTTACAAACCAGAAAGGGTTGGTCAGGGATGGAACAGTCAGGGGTGGGAAAGTAGAGTTGAGGCTCCTGGAAGATGATAACAAGGCAAAGAGCAGGATTTCAGGAGGGCAGGCTTTGGCCTGCTGAGGGACCTTTGGGTCCCATGGGATATGACCTTGGTGTCTGCAGTGTTTTTTCTCTCACATTTCCTCCCCGCTCTCTCCCACCTGCTGTTGTGCAGCGGTTTTTACCCTTTCTCAAATACAATATCACAGAGGTGCTGCCAGCATCCCTGAGTGGCTCAGATTTGGCAAGGAGTGGGTCCATCCTGGAGCCAGCTCATATCGGCTCTGTCTGACATCAAACTCCTGTTGTCTTCTCAGAGAGGTGACAACTGTAGCACACCCACACTCACCCCCAGTTCCAAGACTTTGCCATGTAAACCCAATACAGGGTGATAAAGTGTTGGATGTTACAAACTTCTTGATCATGGGGAAGAAATGGAAAAGATCTTCTGTTAGTAACCTGAGGAAGTCACAAGTCAATGAGTAGGTTTCTATGGGGAACTGTCATTGCCTTGACATTCACTGGCCGGCAAAGCGGCAGGTGCCAACGGTCCAGAGGATCTTGGGACAACTTCTTTACGTGGCTGCCTGGTGGGCCAACAAGGGTGATGCTCACCTGGATCTGGAACTGGGAGACAAAGAAGAGCTGGTGAGGGATGTGAACATCAGTGTCCACCTTGGCTGTGGTGACCAGGCAACAGTGGGATTCCAGGCACCAGAGGGGAGGGAGGAAGGCCAGCAGCAGAGCACAGGCTGGTGGGCTCCAGAGGAGAAGACATGGACATACTGGGGGATGGCAGCCAATAAAGGTGGTGACATGGAAGTAGGTCTGAAGGGTGAAGGAGCTCAGGAAATCTGAGAAGCCTTACAGGACAGCCTGCTCCAAGCACAAGAATGATCTCTCCAAGTACCCATGAAAAGAAGAATTTATGTCATGAGGCTGCTTGTCTGAACTGACAGAGCTCCAGGGCAAAAAGGCAGCACATGGGAGGTGGAAGCAGGTCAAGCTGTAAAGGAGGAATTTAGAATCCTTGTCCATGGATGTGGGGATGATGCCAAAGCTGCCCTGGACTTGATACCTGCAGGGGAGGCTGAGGGCAGCAAGATGAGCTGACATTGCTTCCTTACAGTAAAATTATAGACAGGGCAAACGTGGGCCTGCTGCTGAACTTCATAAGAGTAGTATCAGACAGGACTGATGTACTTCATGGCTTCTTTGCCTCCATCTTCACCAGCAAGGTCTCCTGGGACTTTGTTCCTGAAGGCAGGAGTCTGGAGAACACCCAGGAATGGATGGGGGTCCAGTCAGGGGTTAACTGAGCAAACTCAGACATCATTAGAGAAAAGGAGATGGGTCACTTGACCAGCTCCCTGAACACAAGTATCGCTGTGCTGTGGCACCTGAGATTCCCAGGAACTCCCACCTCTGGGTCCAGAGGAGTGTCATTCCTCTTGAGGTGTCCTGGCCTGTCTCCTCGCTCAAGTGGTGCGTCAGGCACCCACTTTTCTGACACATTCAGTCTTTATCAGGAGATTCTCTAGATCAATATTTATTGGAGATTGTTGATACCAGCTGTTCTGGAAATGAGGGCATTGGGAGGGGGACGGAAATATAAGAAATTTGGCTTTATGACTACTTATGAAGGAAATGCTCACTGTTTGGCTACAGTTCTGAAATGTCTCTAATCATCCACACCAGACTTGAAGCCTTTAGCAAAGTGCTGCAGAGAGCCTTATAAGCTCATTTTGGCTGTTAATGAGCCCTCTGCTGCCATGGTCCTGAACTGCAGCTACTGAAAGAATTAACAAACTCCTAATGAAGTGAAAGGCAGAAACAAACTCCAAGTTTCTGAGGGTGTTTGGGACCCCACGAGGGGCCATCGCTGACACAAGCAGTCCCTGTCCCTGGAGGCTGCTGAAGGAAAAGCCTGGAGACGATGGTCAGAGGTGGTAAAGGCGATGTGGAGGTGGCTCTGGTGCCCTGTCAGCCCTTCGTGGTTGTTTAGCATCAGAATGGCCAAGCCCTGACCCCCAGGGCCTGGCAAAGGAGACCCTTTCAGTCAAATGTTTCTCAAGGCTCTGCCTGTGGTCACTGGGAGGGTATTTGTGTTTTGGGTGTGGGTTTGGTGCCAAGTGCTGTTCCTTTTACCACAAGGCTCTGGTTTTCTGAGGATTTGGCAATGCCTGTGAGGTCTTCCAAACCCATGCAGCTTCTTTCATAGTCCTGCAATGGTCACCAATCACCTGAGCTGTCCTGGTCCCAAACTTGCTTGAATCCGCTCTTTGGATCCATGTCCCAGCACTGAAAGCACACGTTCCTTCTTCTGCTGCCCTAAAATAAAAAAGAAAAATCAACCTATTCCACATTAGCACGATCAGCCAATGGTCTTTAGGTCTTCTTCTTTAACACGTTTACTACTATGCATAGACCCGTCCCTTCCTGCACTCCCATGTGTCTCTCAGACCTTTCACTCTTGTCCTCCAGTAATGGGCCAACACTCCAGGAGGCTGGTGCTTCCTCCAGGCTCATGGATGATTCCTGAGGACCATCCAAGCATGGGCAGTGCGAGAGAGGAGCAGAGCAAGTCAGCTCATGGGCCATGCCTGAGCACAGCCCCCCCAGCAGCAGCCGTTCCCCATCTCCCAGGCACAGCCATGCCCACAGCATGCAAATGTCACTGCCATATATGATTAGTCCAAGAGAAGCCTGCCTTCTTTCCATAACCCCCTAAAAATCTTCCTCCTCTTCCCCCTCCACCCGCAGACATCAGCCACATCCCACTTGCAGGCTCAGACATGGTTGTAAGGATTTGCTGAAGTCATCAACCACCACCCTTCTCTACCTCACATCCCCTGACCCTCCCACACCACACATGGCCGCTCACTGCTGCTCAGGGCCTCTCACTCTTCAGAAGAGGCCTTGAGCTTCTTGGTTCTTCCTGGTGCTTATTATCATCTTCCTCCCTCCGTCCAGAGCTCATGGTGAGGTTTCTTGTCCATAACAGCACCTTTATGACCATGTTTTACTAAATGGGTGTCTTTTTGTGAGCATTTGTGCAGAAAGAGTAGTCAGAGGAAAGCACCAAATACATAAAAACTGATGCTGAGTGAAATGCCGTGAGGACCTGAGGAGTTACTCCCATTGCTGTGTCTTTCCTGGAAGGAGTCTGTCCCGAGAAGGGGATCCAGCTGCTGCCACTCTCTGGAGAGACACGTGAACTGTGTCCATGTACCTGGGGAGGAGCAGGGTGATTTTTGCCAGACCACCCTTCATCTGAACCACTTAGATATGTACTTATGGATGGGGTATCAAGTCTTACAGCGCAGCAGAGACTGGAGTTCTGAGCTGCCTTCATGCATGACACACGTGAAATGGAACTACCCCATCCCAAAAGTTGGTTTTCATCCTCCTCACAACCTGAAGCACCACACGGGTCAGGAGATGAGCCAGAATACCCAATGAGGACTCACATGCTCAGCTCTTCAAGTTTAGATGTTCCCAGGAATCTCAGGAGACATGGCATGCTGATATCTGGGTTCAAGGAGCTGGTCAAGAGCCTCGTCTCCAGTTCTGTAACGTTTGCTTTGCTGCCTGGCTGATGTGCAGACTCTGCACATGGATGCTGACACCTGTTAAGCAACCTGCTCTGAAAGGATGAATAAGCTGGTCTGTGTGGTGGATACACTCGACCCCCCCCAGCCAAACCCGCAGCAGTTTGGTCCAGGCTGCAGAGGAGGGAAGGGCCTGAGCCACAGCCAGGACAAGAACTTCTTCCAGGAGACCCACAGGGAAGCAGAATGGCAACTGAACGCCGGTGGCTTGTGGGCACACAGAGTCTCGTGCAGACTTTTCCTACTCTATGCAATTTGACTACGAGTCAACCACTTCATTCTAGAAATATGACAGCCTGGATGAGCCCACTTTGAGCTCTCCCTGCTAAATAAGTGAGCTGTATGGCAGTGGTTTTACTACTCACGGGTCAGTGGATGAGCCCAATTTAAGTTTAATATTAATCATTTAGCTTAAGTAGGTGCACACTAAACATAATGAATTATTTAGGGACATAAGGTTGTATGATTTTTAATATACTCTTTGCTTCATGTTACTTGGTAAGCTGGATTGGCTAAAATTTTAAGCTGTAAAGTTCTGCTCATATTTACCAAAAGCAACTACAAACTACACTGAACGCTTAGAAGATGGGGCCTATTTTGCACTTTGCTGAGAAGAAAGGATTTATTCAGACAAAACAGTACCTGCAAGGTTATGGACAATATGATACAGGGAATTAACTAACTAACACTTAAAGAACTAAGGAGCTACCACTTAGAGAGCTAACCCTTAACCCACATCACAATTGCCTAGCCTTACTTAGCTTTCTGTAACTTCTTGTAAGAGAAACAAGAGTCCGCTGACGACTTCACAGGCCTTGCAAAGATAAAAAACTTTGGGTGCATCCTTGGTGCATCCTTGGGTGAACTAGATAATAGAAACTTGGGCACAGGACAGGAGATACGCCAGGTCTAACCAACTCAGCAGTTTGAGTCCCAGCCAACTCAGCACACCAAGCCAAAGGTGAAGGTGTACGGAGAAGAAGCCGCTGGTTCACGATCACTGTGCAGGCACAACCAGGAGGGGCCAAAGGTGGAGACTATGGAAATGATTTCCCAGAACTCATTGTAATAAGAACCGCCTTCTCAGGGACAGGTTATGAATATGTATAGGGGTTTCTAGAACTTTCATGAATATGTAACACTTTACAGCATTTAACCAAGCTCACAGCTACTGGAAATGTGCACACGTTTTAGGTGGAATTAATCCCCCGTGTGTCCAGCATTGTAAATACATACCTTCTTTACAATCCCAAAGGTTGTAAGGTCATTTCCGCACCTCAACTAAACAATGTCTACAGCTGAAAAAAACAAAGGCCCACGTGGAATCAGAGAAGAAGATCCAATGAGAAGCAAGAAGATCCAAATGTAAAACCTTGCTATTGGACTGAATCATGGTATGAATGGTCTGTAGACATAGAAAAGCCTATGGTTTCCTATGCTCGGGTGGGACCTCTGCACAGGTACCCAGCTTGAGTCAGCCCTCCTGCTGTTCTATTCCATTAACTTTTTTATTTTTTTATAAGAATTTTGTCTCCTGGAAGTCTGCTCTGCATATAGTTATCAGACCTCGCCTGAAAGTTTGCCACTGGATCTTTAAACGTGGACTCCAGAGTGAACGGTTATCAGGAAGGGAATGCCTGAAAGTTCGCTTTTGCAAATGGGTACAGGTCTCCCCTGAAAGTTTGCCTTCAGAGCTTGAAAACACAGACTCTGGAGCGAACAGTTATCAGGGAGAAAAGAATCCTGAGAGTTTGCACTGTGACGGATACAGGCCTCGCCTGAGAGTTTGTCTTCGGAGCTCCAGGACACAGACTCCAGAGTGAACGGTTATCGGGGAGGCAAGAATCCTGGAAGTTTGCTTCGTGAACGGGTACAGGCACCTGGAGAGAAGGTCAGCAGCATTTGGCTTGGCGTATTTCCCCCATGCAAGTAAATAACAGAGTGAACCTGCCACCAAATTCTTGAAGTTGCACTTGTCTTTAAGAAATCTAAACGTTGTTCTGCAGTGAGCAGAACCCTAAATTACTCCCCGGCAATACCATGACGCCACAGAACTTGCTTTTTAAGGCCCAGGACAGTGTTGCAGGCACTGGCGTGGGGCACGGCAGATGTTTCCAGCCAGCCGGTGGTGGCTTCCACCATCGTAAGCACAGAGCTCTTGCCGTGGCAGATTTGTGGCAGTGTGATATAGTCAATTTGGCAGGACTCCTCATGTTTACACTTTAATCATCGCCCCCCCATACCACACAGGCTTTGACCGCTTGGCTTGCTTGATGGTAGCGCACGTTTCACAATGACGAATAACCCGCGCAACAGCGTCCATGGTCGAGTCCATGCCTCGATCACGAGCCCATCCATGTGTTGCATGCCTTCCTCAATGACCTTAGGCATCGTGGGCCCAATGGGCCATCAATAATTCACCTTCATCTTGCCAATGCAAATCTACCTCAGACACTTTAATCTCAGCATCTCGATCCCCCCACTGGTTTTTCAGATCGGGTTCTTCAGTGGACCGACTCTTGGGCACGTAAGCTTCTACGTGGCACACTCTCAGGCATGTTCTCTAGCTGGGCAGTGATATCTCACCATGATTCAACAGCCCAGATGGGTTGGGCTCTGCGCTGCCAACGGCTCCGCTGCCATTGCTGTAACCAGTGCCACGGGGCATTTCCCACCATCCATGAGGCAGAGCAGAGATGAAGCTTCTTAGAGGCTGGGGCCTCTTCAGCCCCTGTCAGGATGGCGGGTGCTGGGTCTGGTGGGGCCTCTGCCCCACGGTGGGGGCTGTGGCCCACGGTACAGCAGGGGCCACAACGGTCGGACCCGGTCGGCGGTGGCGGCCCATGGACTGAGGGAAACTGTGTGTGTGTTACATCAACGGGTGGAAAGGAGAGCGGTGGTTGGTGAGGACGTATTGGATCGTGTGGTTGGGTACTGGAAGGTTTACAGACTGCCTCAGTTTACCTGTCTCAGTCATCTAGTTATAATAAACCCCTCCCCTTATTGATTTATTTAAAATAGGGATTCCTGGCTCTTATGTTACCCTTCCCCCTAGCTTAACTTTTTAAATACAGTAATCAGTTTGTGTTCTGGGATTATTTCAAGGAGACTTTGTTTTACATTAAGGATTCACAGTCTGATGACTCTCAGCCCTCCCCTCGGCTGGGGTCAGGCGCCAGGTCCTCAGTTTTCTAAAAACAGGCTTGGGAGATTGATTATATTACACTTCCACAAACTTGTCAAGGTAACGGTATGTACTTACAATGGTAGAAGCAACCAGTGGATGGTTGGAAACATATGCTGTACCACATGCTACAGCCCAAAATATGATGTTGGGCGTTGAAAAGCAAGTCCTTTGGCGACATGATACACCAGAAAGAGTTGAATCCAACTATGGTACTCATTTCAAAAACAGTCTTGTAGACAACTGGGCCGAAGAACATGGTATTGAGTGGGTATATCACATTCCGTATCATGCACCAGCTTCTGGGAAAATTGAAAGGTACAATGGTTTGTTAAAAACTACACTAAAGGCACTGGGTGGCGGAACCTTTAAAAACTGGGATTCGTATTTAGCAAAAGCCACTTGGTTGGTCAACACTAGAGGATCAACTAATCGAGCTGGGCCTGCACAATCAGAAATTCTCCGTACTGTAGAAGAAGATAAAGTCCCTGTAGTACACATGAAAAATATGTTAGGGAAGGCAGTTTGGGTCACTCCTACCTCAGGCAAAGGCGAGCCCATTCGTGGGATTTTTTTTGTCCAAGGTCCTGGTAGCACCTGGTGGGTGATGCTTGAAGATGGAGAAGTTCAATGTGTACCTCAAGGGGATTTGATTTTAGGTGAATATAGTCAAGACTGACCTGCACGATGTTAATTTCCATACTAACAGTGTCTAATAAGTGTCTTTCAGAACAAGACAGTGTTGATGGAACCACAGCTAGTTTCTTCGAGTGGCGCATGGCAACTTCTTCAAAGTTGATGTCTTTAACCCACAAACAGTGGTCATGAGATGTACTGGATGTGTGATAAGTGAACTTAAACGAGCTTTTCCAAAGGATGGTCCATGGACTAAGAGAATGATGAGCTACACCTGCATATATATATGTATATAGTTGTTGTAACTAATTAGATCGTATTGATAAATTGTATTAATTAGATTGTATTGATGAGGTTTAAATATGCTGTGAACAGTATGTTATAAGGGGTGGAATGTCCTGGGTCATTGGGGGGAGCAATGAGAGGAGGTGGTCTGAGTCAGGTGACCACAAATTGACCAATTGGAGTAGTCCATTCCATTCATGACTTCCTGGGTATAAAAGGTGGACCAGAAGGACTCTCTGTCTCTTCTGCTGGGTCGCCTGCTGCTTTGCTTCGTCTCTGCTTCTTTCTTGCTGTCCCTGCAAGCTGAGGCCTCCTGACAGACTGAATCTAGTTCCGGTTGGCTGAAGGATCCTGCCGGACTCGCTGCTGGGAACTGCAAGACTGGTTCTATAATATTTATTCTGCTTTACTGTTCTCTATGTTTATTTAGTTAAGTTAGTAAAATGTTTTCAAATTTTCCAGCTCTCCTCTCTCTGTTCTTCTTTTCCTTTCCTCTCAAAATCGCCTGTCCTTAGTGAAAAAGGGGAGGGGGGGGGGTGGAAAAGGGGAGGAAAAGAGGGTTAAGGAAAATACATCTGCCGTGGTTCTTGATTGTCTCCCTGCGATCAAACCACGACACTACAGGACCCTTTATTTTGTTTACATACACACAGATCATGGCTCCTCATTTACGCAGACAGTGGTTATAAAAGAAAAGCAGTCAGTGAATAAGAAAGGCGATGACAACATTATCACAATTAAAAAAACCACCAATAACAACATGAAATACAGTTGAGAGGCTGGACCTGTAACTAGTTACATTAAAACTGCTATGTAGAAGCAGATGTCCATTTTATTGCTTCAGAATACACTAAGATACGAGTTTCCACAGGGCATCCTTGAGCTCCTGGTTCCTCATGCTGTAGATGAGGGGGTTCACTGCTGGAGGCACCACTGAGTACAGAACAGACACCACCAGGTCCAGGGATGGGGAGGAGATGGAGGGGGGCTTCAGGTAGGCAAACATGGCAGTGCTGACAAACAGGGAGACCACGGCCAGGTGAGGGAGGCACGTGGAAAAGGCTTTGTGCCATCCCTGCTCAGAGGGGATCCTCAGCACGGCCCTGAAGATCTGCACGTAGGACAGCACAATGAACACAAAACACCCAAATCCTAAACAGACAGTAACCACAAGAAGCCCAAGTTCCCTGAGGGAGGCATCTGAGCAGGAGAGCTTGAGGAACTGTGGGATTTCACAGAAGAACTGGTCCAGGGCATTGCCCTTGCACAGTGGCAGTGAAAATGTATTGGCCATGTGCAGCAGAGCGTTGAGAAACCCAGTGGCCCAGGCAGCTGCTGCCATGTGGACACAAGCTCTGCTGCCCAGGAGGGTCCCGTAGTGCAGGGGTTTGCAGATGGCAACGTAGCGGTCGTAGGACATGATGGTGAGAAGAGAATACTCTGCACCAATTAAGAAACATACAAAGAAGACCTGGGCAGCACAACCTGCAAAGGAAATGACCCTGGTATCCCTCAGAGAGTTGGCCATGGATTTGGGGACAGTGGTGGAGATGCAGCCCATGTCGAGGAGGGCGAGGTTGAGCAGGAAGAAGTACATGGGGGTGTGGAGGTGCTGGTCACAGGCTATGGTGGTGATGATGAGGCCGTTGCCCAGGAGGGCAGCCAGGTAGATGCCCAGGAAGAGCCAGAAGTGCAAGAGCTGCAGTTCCCGTGTGTCTGTGAACGCCAGGAGGAGGAACTGGGTGATGGAGCTGCTGTTGGACATTTGCTGCCTCTGGGCATGAGGACCTGTGCAAGGAGGAAAAGACAGTGACGGTTTAGATGAGACTTCTCTGGGAAAAACCAAAGTCATTTCCCACAGACCCTCCCACAAAGAGACCCTTTTCTTTTTCCAGGAGAACGTCCTGGCTGGAGCCCTCGTCGGTGCGTGACGAGTGTGCAATGAAGAGCAGGGTCTCTGCCCAGGGGCTCTTGAGGAGTCAGCCTGAGCCTGTGTGATGGGGTGGGGCAGGGGCCAGTCCTGGGGTTCAGCTTAGTCAGGTGGAACCGCTCCTGGTGCAGAAGGGACTGTCAGCATCTGTACTCGCAGGGCTGAGAAACTGAGTTTGAGAGGTTTGGCATTTCTACAGCTCTATGTCCCCTCCTACCCCAGGGAGTTCTGCGAGACCAGAGGATGTCTGTGGGTCAGTGCAGAGTGAGAGCAGCTGCTCTGTCCCTCTGTCTTGCTCCAGCTGCCCTGGGCTGGCACCTTTCTGAGATGGAGGCTGATCACACTGCCATGTTACCCTGAAAAGCCACCAGGCACTGCTGAGAGCAGAGGGACCCACCTCAGACCACAACATGTCTCACCCTCTCCTAAGGTTTCAG
Organism: Caloenas nicobarica; assembly: GCF_036013445.1. Classification (NCBI taxonomy): domain Eukaryota; kingdom Metazoa; phylum Chordata; class Aves; order Columbiformes; family Columbidae; genus Caloenas; species Caloenas nicobarica. Next base: position 1,244,181 of record NC_088272.1, read on the forward strand.
TATCCCATGTTTATCCTGGAAACCACTGATTTCACACACCCAACAGCATTTTCTCTGTCACAGCATCTCTGTGCTCCTCCATGGGGTTTCACATAACAAACAGATGCTGTAGGACAGGTTTGCATCCTGGAGGGTGGTTCAGAGCCTCTAAGGAAACCCCCAGGAGATATCCAAGTGTCCTAATGATGGCATCTGATTAAAGGAGACTCAGCTCATTCCCCAGCCCCACAGACTGCATTGCCCACAGCCCCACAGCTCAGAGCAAAGCTGGGACACGTGTTCCCATGGACACAGCTGCAGGAAAGGACCCACAAGATCAGGCTGTGACTCTGCAGCTGAAACTCCCATCCCCAGAGAGCCTGACAGCAAGAACCAGATCACACCAGCAGTGACCCAGAGCAGTGGAGCAAGAAGGAAACTGCGGTGAGGGTGGGTGTGAGAGAGGCCAGGGCAGAGGCAGCCGGGCACTCCGACAGCGTCACCCTTCCCCAGCTGTGCAGCCACCTCCCACACACCAGCATTGCCGGGCAGCTGCTCTCAGCCCCTGTGCTCTGCAGAGGGAACTGGAGCTCTGGCTGCACAGGAGCTGCTTCATGCCTTGGAGCCCCCGGCCCTGAGGGCAGAGGCTTTGCTGGGTGGGAGAGGAGGCGAGGGGGCTGCTCACAGGAGGGATCTGCACTGCAGAGGATCAAAGGGATTTTTCTGTGTTCCCCCTCCCATAACAATGCCAGTTTTATTTTCCTGTCATTTCTGATCATTTCCCTGCTGCCTGGAGATTCTCCCCCTGGGAGGTGTTTCCCTGTCCATGTCTCTTCCCTGTCAGCACTCACAGACCCCATCCCACCCTCTGTGCCCTCACCCTGGCCCTACAGATCCTGCCTGTTCACAGGGCACTGCCTGGGGGCATCTTCCTGTTTGCAGGTTGGAAAACAGGACAGGTCAGACTAAGGCTGATGGGTTCAGCAGATGTGATGCTGCTGCTGTGCACAGGCAGAGCAGCAGCTGAAGGGATGTTAATGAGGATTCTGGAAGATGCAGTGATTGATCGGAGTTGCAGTTCAGGAGTCTCAGTGACTTGTTTAAGCATGAGAGCTCATTTTCATTTTATCCTTTCCTGCACTCCCCAACCCTCAGGATAGGAAACTGAAAAGACAGGCTCAGGACAGCTCCCTATCTGTCTGGTAATCCTTGCATTGATCTTCTGCTTGAGGCATCCACCTGGAAAAATCCTGCGAGTGATCTGGAGCTGTGTCCAGCACTGACCCACACAGCACCCCTTCAACAGCAGAAGCACCTTTCCTGCCCTGATAGCGGTGACTCCTTCCACCCACAGCTTCTCCCCACAGCACTATGGGGATGTCCCCGGGAGGCTGAGCACTGACCCTGGCAGGCGGCAGAGTCCCTGCCCCGGCACAGCCCTGGGGTGCAGGGACCCTGCTCTGCAGGACAGCTCTGGGCAACTCTGGCTGCTCACCCAACTTCACGCAGCTGCAACTGATTCAGGAGAAAGGAGCTGTCTTGTCCTGGGTCTCTGATGGTGTAGAATGAATCTCTCCCTGGGAGGAGCCCATATTCCTTCACAACTAAGAAAAGGACAGTGCCATCCTGCCAGATCTTATCTGCTGCAGGATGTGCCAGCTTCAGGAGGTCTCTCCAGGAACTGCAGCTTCATTCCCCTGTAGCCAGAGACTTGCTATGTCAAGGACAGTGAAGATTTCTCCTTTGAATTCTCAGCATCCTCGCACTCCAGACTGCTTTTCCCCTCTCTGCCTGGCTCCTCTCCCCTCGGTGCTGCACGCAGAGCCCTCAGCCCTGCTGCGCTTTGCAGAGGAGCTGCTCCTGGGCAGAGCTGTCTCTCTGCAGCGCTGCCGCTTGCCATGAGCTCCCTCTGTCCCAGGAGCCCAGCCCAGCTCAGCAGCACAGGAGCAGCCCAAGGCGCTTTAATGACCCTCTGGTGGGTTTGCTGCTGAGTCCATGAACTTCAGACCCTGGAGGAAGCTGAAGAAACCTCTCAAGCTGTCAAACTCAGATTCAAACTCCAAAGTTTCTTGTAATGTTACTGGGTCCCACTGAGGAACACTACTGAGGAAATGACCCCAGGATCTGGTTAGAGAAGAAAACTGGAGGCAGAGATGACAGGTCAGGACAAGCAAAGTGAAGGTCTCTCTGATGCTGAATAAACCTGGATGTGTTTCATTAATCAAAGGCCAAGCCCTGACCCCCAGCCCTGGGAAGGCAGATCCTGTCCCTCCCACGTTGCCCAGGGCCCTTCCTGGGACAGTGTGATGTGGGGCTGTGCAAGGCCAAGGGCAGGACTATGGTCCCACACCTCCCAGGTTCCTGGCTGGGGACAAGGAGGCCATGAGGCCTGTGAGCTGTAAGGACAAGGTGTCTCCTCACAGGCATCAGAGCTGGAGACAACAGCCACAGCCAAGGGGAGAAGGAGCTCATGTCTGTGGGGGCTTTCAGCCTCTTTACATCCCTTGATCATCTCCACAACAGCCTGTCCTATGCTGTGGCATCCCCTGCACCTCTTTCCCTGCAGGCTGGAGACATCCCCCTGCTGCCCACCTTGCTCTTGTCTGAGCATCTTCCTTCCTTTGCTGATCTCTCTCCATCCTCCCCAGCTGTTCCTTGAAGCACAAAGCCTTGGGCTGATGCAGACTCCCTCTGGGTGACCTGCTCCACCGTAGCACTGCCCTTCCACTCACATTCCTTCCTGCTCATGTCCAGCCTGGACCTCCCCAGCTGCACTGTGTGCCATTATTTCTTTCTCATGCTCTTTCCCACTATGAAGAAAACCTCCACCCTCTCTGAAACCACCCTTCCAGCACTCTCAGGCTACTCCTACACTGCTGCAGCCTCCCCAGCGCTGCTGGGCCAGAGCAGCCCAGGTCCCTCAGCATCCCTCACCATGTGCACAAGGTCCTGACCCCTGCCTTGGCACAGCCCTGCACTCTCCAGTTCCTCCCTGCTTCTCCAAACTGGGAGCCGCACACTGGCACACACCCGTGTGTGTGGGGTCACACCAGTGCTGAACCGAATGGGATGAGAACTCCAGGTGTCTGGGTCCCCACGCTCCTCCTCATGCAGCCCCGTGTGCAGCTGCCTTGTTCATGGTGAGCGTGCAGCACGGGCTTGTGTGGCGGCCCTTGTAGTGCCCAGGCCTTCTCCTCAGGGTCACTGCTCAGCGTGTCAGGTCCTGCTCTGTCCTGATGGATGGGGTTATTCTCCTGCCCTGATACAGGACTGGCCGCTTCTCCTTTTAAAACTTCAGAGATTCCTGATGGGGGAACCCCAAAGTTTCTCCAGGTCTGGACTCTCCCTGGGCTGCTGCAGCCACAGTCCCTCCAATTCCAGCGAGGGCAGGGACCACTCGCCCAGGGAGCCCCCGGTGCCCCCTAAAGAAAAGGGGCCTCAGCCCCCAGGACTCTCCTGAGCCCAGAAAGCCGCCACTAAAATGGCAGCAGTAGCAGGGTTCCATCAAGAGTTTATTCAAGAAAAAGGAAATAATTTCCAATTTCCCTAGGACAGTCTTTCAGTGCTGCTTTCTCCTCCTTATCCTGGTGCCTCTCCCTGACTGCTGTGCCCCACTTTCGGTGGCACCAGATTGTTGGGGACTGGTCATGTACCCCCACAGCCCCAGGGCTTTGTCATTGGTGCCCTCACTCACAAGGGAAAACCCATCTTGTCACTCCCCACATAAAAGAGCTCCACACATCCCAGCAACTTCTTCACTCTGAGGGAATCCCACTGCTGACCCTTCCAGCCCGTCTCTCCTGAAAAGCCTGTACCCAGCCATTGCAGCACCCCAAGCTGTGTGACTTGTCCCACCACGCCTGGCGGTGACTCCATGGGTGTCAAACAGCACAGGCTGCAGCTTGTCCTGGCTGTGCCCTTGGCTCAGGGCATCAGTGCACAGTTGGGCTGTGGCACCTCAGCTGTAGCACCCGGCCAAGCTCTGATCGTTCTCCGGAAATCTGGTTGGTCTCAAGAATCCAGGTCCCCATGTGTGCAAAGGTTTGACGTCAGAGCAGAGCAATGTCACAGTGGTTGGCAGATGGAAAGTTAGGGCTGAAACTGAGCAACAGGAGAGTGAGCAAGCCCTGCTGTCCCCAAGGCCAGAGAGAAACAGGGCTGGCAATGACAGACCTGGAAGGAAACGTGTGTTTTGTCAGTGGCGTCTCTGCTGCCCCTGAGGTACTTGGGCAGACGTGTCACTGATCTCTAGGAAGGACAAGATGCTGCTGACAGGCCCAATGTGACAATGGTTTGTCTGTCCCTTGATTATGTTATCAAGGGGGTGAGAACAGGGTGGTGAAAAGAAAAAAAGGAGATTTGGAAGTGTTGCTATACGCGTGGACACTCCGGTGTGAAGCGCTTCCTACTCAAGGGCTGCCCTACATCTACTGGATAGAGAAGGGAGAGATCTTGCGATGCTTCAGAGGTGGGAATGAGTTTCTTGCACAAAGGCACCGAATCTGTCTGCAGTGCTGTCTGGGGTGTCTGTCCCACACTCACTGTGGATGGGGATGGCTGCCCTGGACAGGACCATCGCTGTCCCTGCCCAATGCATGTAGGGGTGTGCGAGAGCCTTGGCACCTCATGTAACACTGCAGGCCTGTAACTGGCACTAAAAGGAATAACCGCCCTGAATTTGATTTGTCAATCGATTTATAGAATAATTTCAGCTGTAAGAGACCCTCAGGATCATCGAGTCCAACCATAACCCAACTCTAGCACTAAACCATGTCCCTAAGAAACCCAATTAAATGTCTTTTAAACACCTCCAGGGATGACGACTCCAGCACTTCCCTGGGCAGCCTGTTCCACTGCTTCACAACTTTTTCCATGAAGAAATGCCTCCTAATATCCAACCTGAACCTTCCCTGGAACAACTAGAGAACATTTCCTCTCGTCCTATCACTTGCTACTTGGGAGAAGAGACCAACACCCACCACGCTACAACCTCCTGTCAGGTAGTGGTTGAGATTGATAAGGTCTCCCCTCAGTCTCTTTTCTTGCAGGTAAAGACCCTCAGGTCCCTCAGCCGCTCCTCATAAGACTTGTGCTCCAGGCCTGTCACGGTCCATTTGGTGATGGGCTTGTGATGGTTCATTTACCTTGATCTCAAAGCACAAAATTAAGGCAACCAAAATGCCAAGGGGTTGTAATTCAATCATCAGTGTTACTTTACTGTTTTGCCCGTAAAGTGGCACTCGATAGAGAGAGTGGAGAAAAAGGAAAGAAAGATCGGGCCACCCCTGCCCTGCCCCCGCTGCTTCTGTGCCCCCCAGGGCCTCGAGTTCCACACACTCAAGAGCCTCCATGAGCTCCCCTGAGCCCCCCCCCAGCACCTTGGGGACCCCTGGCCCCCTCCGGCACCCTGTGCTTGGTGACCCCCAACCCCCCCGCGCCCCTTTGCCCTTCAGCCCCTCCTCCGTAATTTATTTCCTGTTGCCCCCCTGGGGTGTGTGGGACTGGGGCGACCGTGGGGCCCTGGGTTTTGTCTTGGGGGGGGTCACCCCTTGGGCCCCCCATTGCGTTAAAGTGATGGATTTTACCACTGTCTCTGCTCTCCGGGAGGGGCTGGGGGGCGGGTCGCCGTTTGGGGACACAGCTCCACCCCCAGTGCTGAACGCGGGGGCTCGGGGGGGCTATGGGCAGAGTCTATCGGGGCTGGGGGACCCCTCTCCATGGGAGCCAAGGACACAGTGGGGACCCCCCGGGGACACTGAGGGGACCTCCAGAGATCCTCCCCCAGGACACCGAGGGGACCGCCCTGGGAATCACGAAGGCACCTGGATCTGAGTGGGGGCGTCGCCTCCAGAGCCCCCCAAATGCCGTGGGGATCCCCCCAGCTCCTTCCCCAGCACCCACGAGCTGCCGTGACCCCCCCAAGGAGCCCCCAACGCCCCCGGGCTGGTGTCAGGCCATCACCTGCCCCCCCCTTTTTGTGCACCCCCAAATAGGAGTAAGGGGGTTCCCGCCTCCCATCCCCCAAGGGTTGTCCTGGTCCCCGGGGCTGGGGGGGCTCTAGGACCCAAAGGGGAACCCGGACCGAGCCCCGGCTTGGAGACCATGCCCCTGGGCCCGACAGATCCCGAGAGAAACCGACAGAAACCGGCAAAGCCCGATAGAGCACGACAGAGCCCAATAAGGGCCAACAGAGCCTGACAGGGCCCGACAAAACTTGAAAGAGCACGACAGAGCCCCACAGAACCTGACCAAAGTCAACAGATCCTGACAGCACCCGACAAAGCCCGATAAAGCCCGACAGAGCCCAACAAAGTCCGATAGAGCTTGACAGAGCCTGTCAAAGCCCGACAAAATCTGACAGAGCCCGAGAACGTCCAACAGAGCCTGACAGAGCCCGGCAAAGCCCGATAAAGACCGACAGAGGTCGACAGGGCCCGACAGAGCCCGGCAGGGCCTGACAGATCCCAACAAGGCGCGACAGGGCCTGGCAAATCCCGACCGATCTTGGCACAGCCCAAGAAACCTGAGAGAGCCCGACAGAGCTGAACAGAGCCCAGGAAAGCACCACAGGGCCTGACACAGCCCGACAAAGAGTGACAGAGCCTGCCAAGGCCTGACACAGCCCGACGGAGCCTTCAAGGGCTTGACAGGGCCTGGCAGGGTTCGACAGGGCCTGACAGCGCCCGACCGAGTCTGACAGAGTCTGACGGAGGCCTGTGGGGGGGCCTGGGGAGGAATGGGGAGCCCTGAGGAACCAAGACACGTTTTGGGGAGCCCTGGGGAGGAATGGGGAGCCCTGGGGAACCAAGACACGTTTTGGGGAGCCCTGGGGAGGAATGGGGAGCCCTGGGGAACCAAGACACGTTTTGGGGAGCCCTGGGGAGGAATGGGGAGCCCTGGGAACCAAGACACGTTTTGGGGAGCCCTGGGGAGGAATGGGGAGCCCTGGGGAACCAAGACACGGTTTGGGGAGCCCTGGGGAGGAATGGGGAGCCCTGAGGAACCAAGACACGGTTTGGGGAGCCCTGGGGAGGAATGGGGAGCCCTGGGGAACCAAGACACGTTTTGGGGAGCCCTGGGGAGGAATGGGGAGCCCTGAGGAACCAAGACACGTTTTGGGGAGCCCTTAGGAACCAAGGCGAGCCCTGGGGAGAACTTGGCAGCCTCGGGGAATCGATGTGAACCCTGGGGAGGACGGTGGATCTCAGGGGAGCCCCAGGGAGATGAGGCGATAGCTGGGGAGGGTCCGGGGAGCCCTGGAAGATGAGGGGGGTCCTGGGGAGGCAAAGCAAGCCCCGGGTTATTTTTTAGAAGAGATTTTTGTGGAATCTAATTGTGCTTTGTCATTCAGTCCTACCCAGAATGTACACCTGGTACAAGTCAGGTAGTATCTGTGGTCTTGCTAGAAATTTAGTGTAACACAATAGCATCCTAATTTTTTTATCGGAAATTTCAAGACACAATTTTATTAATAATATAGTTATTGTATTTAATTTTCTATCTACATCCTAAACAAACTAAGTTGAAATCTGTACTCAGTCCCATTGCGGTTGCATAGAGGTAGAAAAGTGCAGGTGCTGTCATTGCCAGTGAGGGTCCAGGTGCTTTGGTCCCTTGGTGGGCGGGGCCTGGGGTGATTGACCCCGCCCCTTCCCCGGGTGGTTTGGTGAGGGTGGTGGGCGGGGCCTGGGTGATTGACCCCGCCCCTTCCCCGGGTGGTTTGGTTAAGGGTGGTGGGTGGGGCCTGGGGTGATTGACCCCGCCCCTTCCCCAGGTGGTTTGGTAAAGGTGGTGGGTGGGGCCTGGGGCGATTGACCCCGCCCCTTCCCCAGGTGGTTTGGTAAAGGTGGTGGGTGGGGCCTGGGGCAATTGACCCCGCCCCTTCCCCAGGTGGTTTGGTAAAGGTGGTGGGTGGGGCCTGGGTGATTGACCCCACCCCTTCCCCAGGTGGTTTGGTAAGGATGGTGGGCGGGGTCCAGGATGATTCTCCCCGCCCCTGCCCCAGGGGATTGTGGGAAGGGGGTGGGCGGGGCCCGGGGTGTTTGAGCCCCAGCCCCAGGGCAGGAGCTCATTCTGCTCCAGGGCTGCTCTGGTGCTGGTTCTCTGCTGCTCCTTCAGCAGTTGGCAGCTTTTGAGCTGTTTAATCAGCATGGACAGACGTGTTTGGAGAAGTGGAGGTGTCTGCTTGAGGTAAGAGCTTCAGGAGCAGCAAAGGTTCAACAGCAGAGCTTTGCATTTTCCCTGAACTTCTGACTGCAATGAAAATGCAGTGTTGTTTTTTGGTTTTACTGCTGCATACCAAGCTGCTGATATAATCTCTTCTCCTAGGACTGATGCTCAGGTTATCTAGTGGGGGTTAGAGTGAGTGTCTCGTATCTGTAGATGGAGTTCTAGCATTTCTGAAGGAAGCAGCAGGGCCATAAGGCAGAGTGTCTTTCTGGCTCTGGGGTGGCTCATGGCCTCCCTGATCACCCACAGAACACGGGGTTGTCCCCAGAAGCCTTGCAGTGTGTGGTGGCCCCTGGTGGATCATTTAAATGTACTTCCCAGAACTCAGCCAAGGTGAGCAACGGCTAGTGGACTAGTACTATAAATATTATCCTGGTGCTCAATAGTGTGCTTGTGATTTTTTTTTTTTCTTATTGCAGGTGATGAAGGGGAAAGTGGCAACTGCAGGAAGATCCCCGTTAGCCCATATGGTGTTTTCGTATGTTGAAGATGAATTCAGTCCCTTGGCCCTCTGAAAGATAAGTGGAGGCACGGGGGCTGAGAATTGCGGGGTGGGGGAAGTTAAAGTTCTCAGAGGGGAAAGGGCTGTCCAGGAACAGTCCCCTTTGGGTGGCTAAAGGGCGCAGGGAACCTTATAGTGCGATGCCAGCTTGGGCGGGGCAGCTCCAGCCTGTGTCTGTGTTGGTGTGTACTTTGGGAAGCCTGTGTTGCGCTGTTCAGATGATCCTGGGGTCTCGTTGTGCCCGAGGGGCACCACAGGCATCTCAGGTGCTGTCCCGGGGTCTGGAATGCCGGTGCCGATTGGCCTGTTGCCAGTTGGGTGCTGGTTTTCTTGTATCAGCAGCCGAAAGCGTAGATGGTTCTTGCGCCTCAGACATTTCTGGTCAGTTGTGTTTTATAGTGTTGTTCCGGGCTGTGTCGGCAGCTCTGCCATCTACCCATCCAGTCTAATGGACTGGCACTTCGTCCCAGCATCTTGAAGTCTTTAGGTCTTGCAGCAGCTTGTGGTGCCCGTGCTGCTGTCTCGGTTTGTGGTGCCAGTGCCGCCGTCTCGTAAGGAGCCGTGATGTTCGGCTCCTTTTTGTTTTGGGGTTGCAGTAGAGGCCTCTCACCTCACCACTGCCTCCCTGTAGTTTGTTTTGGTGCCATCTGTTGTTGTTGTTCTCCTTGTTGAACGTTTTTGGTGCTGTTGGAGTGGCGGTGTTTCTAGCATTCTGTGGAGCGTCAGTCTTTGCATGTGTGTGCTTGTCTTGGAGCTGCTCTACCTGAAGGTGTAGAGTCAGGTGTGGGTGGACTGAGCCCTAGGAGTCCGTGGTTAATTTCTTGACTTATTCAGTTCCATAGGCAAAGGCTGTACCATCATCTGGGATGGAGTAGCCATGGGCAGGGGGAGTGGACCGTCCCTTCACTGGTGTTTTACAGTTGATACCCAAGATCATTGTTGACTAGCATGCTGTTGTTTCACAGACAGTGTTGTAATTGTGTTGGTTTTTTTTCTTTGTAGGTGACCATGTTGTCAATATGAGTCTTTTAGCTTAAGAAAATGCCTCTGAAGAGTGTATCACTTGCAATTGCAGCCTTTACTTAATGGCAACACAAGCAGCTACAGGCTATGATCGCCACCTGCGAGATAAGGTCTGCATTACACTTCTGTGAACAAATAGGCTTCATTCAGAGAGAACACTACATTCAGGGCTGGCATGAAGCAGCTATGGACTGTAAATGATATCTACAGTTGCACAAAGCAAAGGCCTGTCCGAGGTCAGTGCAAAGGATCCACTGAGAAGCAAGAAGACTCCAGACTCAACTGTTGCTATTGGATTGAATCATGGTGTGAGGGGTGGGTAAACAGTCTGTAAGGCTATAAATACCCAGGGGTTTTCTATGCTTTGCTGAGACCTCAAAGGCAGCAGCTCGAGTCAGCCCTCCTGCCGTACTGCTCTGTTTGGTTATTTATTGACATGGACTTTGCCTGAGAGTTTGCCTCAAGAGACCAAGGATCCGGACTGCAATCCACCTGACCCCAGGCCCCTGGAGGGGAGGTAAGGACATTGAGGTGCAGAATGATGAAACTCTGAAATCCCAGCTAAGTGATATAAGGAATCGAGTGAGCACATGCAATCCTTTGGCCATATATAAATATAATCCCTTAGGTGTTTCCCCTACCCTCTGTGTCTCTTAGACATGAGCTGTAGATACAGTCTGGGGCTAAGTTTGCATCCAGCTGCGCCTAGACTCTTCTCTGAGGAGGAGTTTAGAAAGTGAGGGGGTCCATTCTGAATTTTGACTCAATGGGAGGGCCTCCCTTTAGCCTTTGGCATTTCCTGTCCATGTAGAAATCACTCTGAATCGAGTCTCACCTGATTAGGCCTGGCATACTTAGTCCATGTAGCAATAGTCACCCTTGTCACCACACTAACATTGCACTGTAAGTGATCTAAAACTGTGCTCAGCTGGGGTGCTGGGAGTCACTCACCTGACAGCAACTGATGTTGGCAGGATGGCAGGTGCTGTCACTGATTACTCATGAAGGCACAGGGTGAGTTAGAGTTACACATTGTCAGAGGAAAGAGCTTGTGGTAATTGCCATGACTGGCAAGCTGTGGAAGAACAGCTCACCATGCTCAAGAGCCATAGTAAGGATGGGAAGGGAATTAATTGCAAACTGTTAAGTACCTGAACTGCAACCCAATTGTCAGGAGAGGAGAATCCTGAACTGAGAAAAGTGGAATCCAAGGGAGGAGATGGGGGCTCCAGGCAGGAGACATCTTCGATCTAGGGATCGGACAGCTCCCTCCAGCGTGGGGAACCTCCCACTGGGACACCCCACTCCAGATGTGACCACACCAGTGCGGAGTCAAGATGGACAATAACTGCCCTTGGCTGGGTGGCCACGCTCCTCCCAGTGCAGCCCAACGTGCTCATGGGCATATTCCTGTTCAGCACCACTGAGAACTGACTGAACAGCCAGGCTCAGAGGGTTGTGACCAGCGGCACAAAGCCCAGCAGGAGCTACCATGAGGAGCACTGAAGGACACCATGTCCCTACCCAACATCTCCTCCCCACAGGTGTCTCTTGGGTCCCTGGAACCACCTCAGTGACAAGGGGGAGAGCACTGCCTGTATGGGGTGGAGGAGATGGGGTCTGGAATGAGGGTCCTGGGGCAGTTTCTCCTGGTTGTTCGTGCAGCAACAAGCTGGGCTGGATAGTTGGAGAGAGGAACTCTTCCTAAGGGCCTCCAATGGGCTTGGGGATGGTCTACAGTTTCCTGCATGCTGCCTTTTCTGGTGGAGATCAGAGGCTGCCAGCCCTTTAGAGGACCCAGGACAGGCCTTGTCCTTCCTCTGGTCACAGCTGGACCCCAGTTCTCCAGCTCGGCCCCAGCTCAGGAGCCTTGTCTAGGGGTGACTTTTGGGGTAAGGTTGACAAGAGGGGTGCATAAGTTTACCTTAAGGACATGTGATGAGCACCAGGACTGAAGTACCAGAGCAAAATGATGTGGCTTCTGGGTGAATACTTTCTTCGGTGCAAGTCCTGACACAGAGTCCCAGACTTGCTTTCCATGCCACCCTTCACGAGGGATGATGCACTAAGAGATGGCAAGTGGGGGACACCAATCCTTCTCCAGCTACTTCCCAGGCCTGGTGAAGCACCAGGACAGCAAGGACTTCTGGCCCTGCACCCTGAACTCTGGGTATTATCTTGGGGCAACTGAACACCAGCATTTTTCTCTCCAAGGCAATTTCCAGCCGTGGTCAGCTCCTGTCTGATCTCCCCCCATCCCTCCTCTGATCTGGTCAGGTGCTCCTGGCCCCTTCCCTGTGCTCCCCACAGGGCCCCAACCTGGCACTGATGCTCCACAGAGCAGGTTGGCTGCAGGACCATGGGGTGACTCCACACTGGTTGTGCTGCTCAGTGAGGGACACAGATGCAACTGCATGGGCTGCACTGTCACTGAGCTCTTTCCCGGGGGTCTAAAGCTCTGGAATGGGTTCAGAGCATTTCTTGGGACTCATTGGGTTTTCTGCTCATTTTGGTTCAGCAATCCCTTCCTTGTCCTTCAGGTGCCTGGAGATTGGTGCAGGAAGATGAGGCCTATCCCATTCCCAGGGATGGAGGTAGGCTGACCAGCCTGTAATTCTTCAAATTGTCCTTCCTGCCCTTCTTCAAGATGGGTTTGACATCTTCCTTTCCCAAGGACCTCAGAACTCCCGTGTTTCTCCTGTCACTTTTGAAAACACAGTCCAGAATCATGGGCAAGGGTGATGTAGCAGACAGGAGCACTTGCAATGAGCCTGTCCCAGGCAGCTGAGATGAATCTCACTCAGCCACTGAGGTTTGTTCCTGGAGTCACACACAGAAATGCCAGGGTTCCATCAGGCATCCATGTCTGAGCTGGTCTCAGGACTGTTTATGCACTCAGGGATGATCAGAGACAGAGTCTGTCCCTTTTACACACAGAGGCAGGAGTCACAGTGGGTTTCTGGCCTTCTGTTGCCACTCCCAAAGGACAGGAGGCACCTCAGCCCTGTGGTGTGTCACCCTGCTCTGCACTCATCTGAGATGTCCCATGTCAGGAGGAATGGACACGGGGACCTCAGTTCAAGGAAGACCTCAAGACCTTGTCTGTGCTACAGACCTTAGTGGAAAAACAAGGAATAATTGATTGTGTTTGTGATCACTCGCGTGCGTGTCACCTCACGTACATGATGTGTGTGCCTACATCTCATCTGTACAAAGCCAACATGGACTGCTGAACAACTCATTCAGTGTCCCACCAAGGAGGGAAGAGCAACCTCTGTGAGCTGGGGTGAGAGGCCAGGGCTGGAAAGGAAGGTTGTGAGGGGCCAGTCCATGACGATGCCCTGGGGCAGCTTCCGTGGGGTGTCCAGTGCACAGGGGCACAGTCCAGCCCCTGCTCTGCTGGTCCTGCAGGTCTCTGGCAGGAGGCCTGGCTGTGAGAGGACACTGCTGTGTGCCCAGCCCTGCACACACACACTGTGCAGCTGTACACTGGTGTTTCATCTGTGGCCATTTCCTTGGGCATGTTTTTGAGCGAAGGTTTGGAAGAAGAGCTAAACCTTCTGGCCCTGCCCTGAGGAGATCACCTTGCCATCTGCAAAGGCTGTTGTGAGGCCAGCTCTGTCACGGCAGTGCCCATGGCCTGTCCCTGCCTGCGCTCACAGGACTGACACACAGCAGGACGGTGACCAGGCTGCCAGAGCACTCAGGCCTTGCACCAACACAAGGGATGAGAAGGGGAGTGTGGGAGTGGAACGAGAACAGCTCTGGAAGGCCAAGCGCTGGTGCTCCCTGGCAGGGCTGCCAGGCTGGACTCTTTTCCCCTCCTCCCATGCACACAGGAACTGTCCCTGCAGCTCCAAACAGGCCTTGCAGGAAGGATATATATTGAAAAACAAGTCACTACAGGACCCTTTATTTTGTTTAAATACACACAGATCATGGCTCCTCATTTACACAGCCATTAGTTATAAAAGAAAAGCAGAAAGTGATTTAGAAAGGGGATCACGTTATCACAATAAAGAAAACATCAATAACAACAGAAAATACAGATGACAGACTGCACCTGTAACTAGTTACATTAAAACTGCTATGTAGAAGCAGATGGGTAGTTTTCTGCTTCAGAAAACACTAAGGTATGAATTTCCACAGGGCATCCTTGACCTCCTGGTTCCTCATGCTGTAGATGAGGGGGTTCACTGCTGGAGGCAACACTGAGTACAGAACAGACACCACCAGGTCCAGGGTTGGGGAGGAGATGGAGGGGGGCTTCAGGTGGGCAAACATGATGGTGCTGACAAACAGGGAGACCACGGCCAGGTGAGGGAGGCACGTGGCAAAGGCTTTGTGCCGTCCCTGCTCAGAGGGGATCCTCAGCACGGCCCTCAAGATCTGCACATAGGAGAAAAGAATGAAAATAAAACACCCAAATATTACTGAGAGAGTAACCGCAAGAAGCCCAAGTTCCCTGAGGTAGGAGTTTGAGCAGGAGAGCTTGAGGATCTGGGAGATTTCACAGAAGAACTGGTCCACAGTATTACCATGGCAGAGTGGCAGTGAAAATGTATTGGCCGTGTGCAGCAGAGCGTTGAGAAACCCAGTGGCCCAGGCAGCTGCTGCCATGTGGACACAAGCTCTGCTGCCCAGGAGGGTCCCGTAGTGCAGGGGTTTGCAGATGGCAGCGTAGCGGTCGTAGGACATGATGGTGAGAAGAGAATATTCTGCACCAAATAAGAAACCTACAAAGAAGACCTGGGCAACACATCCTGCAAAGGAAATGACCCTGGTATCCCAGAGGGAGTTGGCCATGGATTTGGGGACAGTGGTGGAGATGGAGCCCAGGTCAAGGAGGGAGAGGTTGAGGAGGAAGAAGTACATGGGGGTGTGGAGGTGCTGGTCACAGGCTATGGTGGTGATGATGAGGCCGTTGCCCAGGAGGGCAGCCAGGTAGATGCCCAGGCAGAGCCAGAAGTGCAAGAGCTGCAGCTCCCGTGTGTCTGTGAACGGCAGGAGGAGGAACTGGGTGATGGAGCTGCTGTTGGACATTTGCTGCCTGTGGGCATGAGGACCTGTGCAAGGAGGTAAAGACAGTGACGGTTTAGATGAGAAAAACCAAAACCATTTCCCACAGACCCTCCCACAAAGAGACCCTTTTCTTTTTCCAGGAGAACGTCCTGGCTGGAGCCCTCGTCGGTGCTTGATGAGTATGCAATGAAGAGCAGGGTCTCTGCCCAGGGGCTCTTGAGGAGTCAGCCTGACCCTGTGTGATGGGGTGGGGCAGGGGCCAGTCCTGGGGTTCAGCTTTGTCAGATGGAACCGCTCCTGCTGCAGAAGGGACTGTCAGCATCTGTACCCCCAGGGCTGAGAAACTGAGTTTGAGAGGTTTGGCGTTTCTACAACTCCTTCTCCCCTCCCACCCTGGAGAGTGTTCTTGGGTGTCAGAAACCCTCAGCATTTCTGCTGCACTCAGGGAGAACAGAGCGAGTCCTGCGAGACCAGAGGATGCCTGTGGGTCATGCAGAGTGAGGGCAGCTGCTCTGTCCCTCTGTCTTGCTCCAGCTGCCCTGGGCTGGCACCTTTCTGAGATGCAGGGTGATCACACTCCCATGTTATCCTGAAAAGCCACCGGGACTGCTGAGAGCAGAGGGACCCACCTCAGACACGTCTCACCCTCTCCTAACGTCTCAGCATCACACGTTCAGCCAAGAAACTGCTCATCTCACAAACCCAACAGCATTTTCTCTGTCACAGCATCTCTGTGCTCCTCCATGGGGCTCTCAGATAACACACAGATGCTGTAGGACAGGTTTGCATCGTGGAGGGTAGTTCAGAGCATCTATGGAAACCCCCAGGAGATATGCAGGTGTCCTAATGATGGCATTTGATTCAGGGAGACTCAGCTCATTCCCCAGCCCCACACACTGCATTGACCACAGCCCCACAGGGCAGAGCAAAGCTGGGACACGTGTTCCCATGGACACAGCTGCAGGAAAGGACCCACAAGATCAGGCTGTGACTCTGCAGCTGAAACTCCCATCCCCAGAGAGCCTGACAGCAAGAACCAGATCACACCAACAGTGACCCAGAGCAGTGGAGCAAGAAGGAAACTGCGGTGAGGGTGGGTGTGAGAGAGGCCAGGGCAGAGGCAGCCGGGCACTCAGACAGCGTCACCCTTCCCCAGCTGTGCAGCCACCTCCCACACACCAGCATTGCCGGGCAGCTGCTCTCAGCCCCTGTGCTCTGCAGAGGGAACTGGAGCTCTGGCTGCACAGGAGCTGCTTCATGCCTTGGAGCCCCCGGCCCTGAGGGCAGAGGCTTTGCTGGGTGGGAGAGGAGGCGAGGGGGCTGCTCACAGGAGGGGTCTGCACTGCGGGGATCATACGGAGTTTTCTGTGTTCCCCCTCCCATAACAATTCCGGGGTTAGTTTCCTCTCCTTTCTGATAATTTCCCTGCTGCTTGGAGATTTTCCTCCTGGGAGGTGTTTCCCTGTCCATGTCTTTTCCCTGTCAGTGCTCACAGACCATCCCACCCTCTGTGCCCTCACCCTGGCCCTACAGATCCTGCCTGTTCACAGGGCACTGCCTGGGGGCATCTTCCTGTTTGCAGACTGGGGAAAAGGACAGGTCAGACTAAGACTGACGGGTATAGCCAATGTGATGCTGGTGCTGTGCACAGGCAGAGCAGCAGCTGAAGGGACGTTATGAGGCTTCTGGCAGATGTACTGATGACTCTGAGTTGCAGTTCAGGAGTCTCAGTGATTTGTTTAAGCATGAGAGCTCATTTTCATTTTTTTCCTTTCCTGCACCCTCCAAACCCTTGGGATAGGAAACTGAAAAGGCAGGCTCAGGAAAGCTCCCTATCTCTCTGGTAATCCTTGCATTGATCTTCTGCTTGAGGCATCCACTTGGAAAAATCCTGAGGGTGATCTGGAGCTGTGAGCAGCTCTGACCCACACAGCACCCCTTAACAGCAGAAGCACCTTTCCTGCCTTGATACGGGTCGCTCCTTCCCCCCACAGCTTCTCCCCACAGCACCGTGGGGATCTCCCCGGGCAGGCTGAGCGCTGACCCTGGCAGGCGGCAGAGTCCCTGCCCCGGCACAGCCCTGGAATGCAGGGACGCTGCTCTGCAGGACAGCCCTGGGCACCCCTGGCTGCTCACCCAGCTGTTCAAAATTGCCTGATAACAGCCCCCTCCTTACAGATCCCTCAAGCTGTGCCTGTGCTAACTTTAGGAGATGCCTCCAGGAGCTACAGCCGCATTGCCCTGCACCCAGAGACTTACCATGGCAAGGGCTGCAAAGATTTCTCCTCTGTGAGCTCTCAGTCATCCTCCCCATCCTGACCACCTTTCATCTCTCTCTGCCTTGCTCGTCTCCCTGAGATCCCCAGGCAGAGCCCTCAGCCCTGCTGCGCTTTGCAGAGGAGCTGCTCCTGGGCAGAGCTGTCTCTCTGCAGCGCTGCCGCTTGCCATGAGCTCCCTCTGTCCCAGGAGCCCAGCCCAGCTCAGCAGCACAGGAGCAGCCCAAGGCGCTTTAATGACCCCTCTGGTGGGTTTGCTGCTGAGTCCATGAACCTCAGACCCTGGAGGAAGCTGAAGAAACCTCTCAAGAAGTCCAAGTCAGATTCAAACTCCAAAGTTTCTTGTAATGTTACTGGGTTTCCCTGAGGAACACTACTGAGGAACTGACCCCAGGGTCTGGTTAGAGAAGAAAACTGGAGGCAGAGATGACAGGTCAGGAAAAGCAAGGTGAAGGTCTCTCTGATGCTGAGTACACCTGGATGTGTTTCATTAATCAAAGGGCCAAGCCCTGACCCCCAGCCCTGGGAAGGCAGATCCTGTCCCTCCCACGTTGCCCAGGGCCCTTCCTGGGACAGTGTGATGTGGGGCTGTGCAAGGCCAAGGGCAGGACTATGGTCCCACACCTCCCAGGTTCCTGGCTGGGGACAAGGAGGCCATGAGGCCCCTGTGCTGTAAGGACAAGGTGTCTCCTCACAGGCATCAGAGCTGGAGACAACAGCCACAGCCAAGGGGAGAAGAAGCTCCAGCTGTTAGTGTTTACATGCAGATGGTTTATCCTGATGAGAGCGTCTATCCCAAGATAACATCATGAGGAGTTACAGGACACTACGAATATCACCTGCAGGAGAAACTTTGCGGTCTTGGGGGGCTAGTGCTCGTAATGCCAAAGGTCTGGACTTAGAGGGGAAGTTTCCCTTCATGTGGGAGAACATCAGGAATGTGTGGAGCTCTGCCTGGGGACAGAGAATATCAGCTGAAAGTTGAGGAGTCAGCGTGAGAGGGCAGAACGACATGGGCAATGCTGTGGTGGGTGGACATCAGCTACTGACTCACTGATGAGGAAGAGGAATTAGATGAGGCCTCCTTCAGACAAATGAAAGAAGCCTCATGTTTCCAGGGCCGTGTCCTCATGGCAAACCTAAGATATCTCAATATCTGCAAGGTACCAGCCATGCAGGAGGGTTTTGGAGCTCATGGACAACATCTTCCTGACACGGGTGACTGAGGAGTCAGTGAGGTGAGGTGCCCTGTGGGACTTCACACTTACAAACCAGAAAGGGTTGGTCAGGGATGGAACAGTCAGGGATGGGAAAGTGGAGTTGAGGCTCCTGGAAGATGATAACAAGGCAAAGAGCAGGATTTCAGGAGAGCAGGCTTTGGCCTGCTGAGGGACTTACTTGGGTCCTATGGGATATGACCTTGGTGTTTGCAGTGTTTTTTCTCTCACATTTCCTCCCTACTCTCTCCCACCTGCTGTTGTGCAGCGTTTTTTACCCTTTCTCAAATACAATATCACAGAGGTGCTGCCAGCATCCCTGAGTGGCTCAGATTTGGCAAGGAGTGGGTCCATCTTGGAGCCAGCTCATATCGGCTCTGTCTGACATCAAACTCCTGTTGTCTTCTCAGAGAGGTGACAACTGTAGCACACCCACACTCACCCCAGTTCCAAGACTTTGCCATGTAAACCCAATACAGGGTGATAAAGTGTTGGATGTTACAAACTACTTGATCATGGGGAAGAAATGGAAAAGATCTTCTGTCAGCAACCTGAGGAAGTCTCCAGTCAATGAGCAGGTTCCTATGGGGAACTTTAATTGCCCTGACATTCACTGGCCAGGCAAAGCGGCAGGTGCCAACAGTCCAGAGGATCTTGGGCCAACTTCTTAACGTGGCTGCCTGGTGGGACAACAAGGGTGATGCTCATATGGATCTGGAACTGGGAAACAAAGAAGAGCTGGTGAGGGATGTGAACATCAGTGTCCACCTTGGCTGTGCTGACCAGGGAACAGTGGGATTCCAGGCACCAGAGGGGAGGGAGGAAGACCAGCAGCAGAGCACAGGCTGGTGGGCTCCAGAGAAGAAGACACGGACATACTGGGGGATGGTGGCCAATAAAGGTGGTGACATGGAAGTAGGTCTGAAGGGTGAAGGAGCTCAGGAAATCCGAGAAGCCTTACAGGACAGCCTGCTCCAAGCACAAGAATGATCTCTCCAAGTACCTCTGAAAAGAAGACTTTATGTCATGAGGCTGCTTGTCTGACCAGACGGAGCTCCAGGGCAAAAAGGCAGCACATGGGAGGTGGATCAGGTCAAGCTGTAAAGGAGGAATTTAGAATCCTTGTCCATGGACGTGGGGATGATGCCAAAGCTGCCCTGGACTTGATACCTGCAGGGGAGGCTGAGGGCAGCAAGATGAGCTGACACAGCTTCCTTATAGTAAAAGAATAGACAGGGCAAACGTGGGCCTGCTGCTGAACTTCGTAAGAGTCGAATCAGACAGGACCGATGTACTTCATGGCTTCTTTGCCTCCATCTTCACCAGCAAGGTCTCCTGGGACTTTGTTCCTGAAGGCAGGAGTCTGGAGAACAGCCAGGAGTGGATGGGGCTCAAGTCAGGAGTTACCTGAGCAAACTCAAACACCATTAGAGAAAAGGAGATGGGTCACTTGACCGGCTCCCTGAACACAAGTATCACTGTGCTGTGGCACCTCAGATTCCCAGGAACACCCACCTCTTGGTCCAGAGTTGTGTGATTCCTCTTGAGGTGTCCTGTCCTGTCTCCTCGCTCAAGTGGTGCGTCAGGCACCCAACTTTCTGACACATTCAGTCTTTATCAGAAGATTCTCTAGATCAATATTTATTGGAAATTGTTGATACTAGCTGTTCTGGAAAAGAGGGCATTGGGAGGGGGACAGAAATAAAAGAAATTTGGCTTAATTAGTATTTGTTATGGAAATGCTCTCTGTTTGGCTACAGTTCTGAAATATCTCTAATCATCCACACCAGACTTGACGCCTTTAGGCAAGTGCTGCAGAGAGCCTTGGCTTATAAGCTCATTTTGGATGTTAACGAGCCCTCTGCTGCCATGGTCCTGAACTGCAGCTACTGAAAGAATGAACAAACCTCTGATGAAGTGAAAGGCAGAAACAAACCCCAAGTTTCTGAGGGTGTTTGGGACCCCACGAGGGGCCATCGCTGACACAAGCAGTCCCTGTCCCTGGAGGCTGCTGAAGGAAAAGCCTGGAGACAATGGTCAGAGGTGGTAAAGGCGATGTGGAGGTGGCTCTGGTGCCCTGTCAGCCCTTCATGGTTGTTTAGCATCAGAATGGCCAAGCCCTGACCCCCAGGGCCTGGCAAAGGAGACCCTTTCAGTCAAATGTTTCTCAAGGCTCTGCCTGTGGTCACTGGGAGGGTATTTGTGGTTTGGGTGTGGGTTTGGTGCAAGTGCTGTTACTTTTACCACAAGGCTCTGGTTTTCTGAGGGTTTGGCAATGCCTATGAGGTCTCCCAAACCCATGCAACTTCTTTCATAGACCTGCAATGGTCACCAATCACCTGAGCTGTCCCGGTCCCAAACTTGCTTGAATCCGCTCTTTGGATCCATGCCCCAGCACTGAAAGCACACGTTCCTTCTTCTGCTGCCCGAAAATAAAAAAGAAAAATCAACCTATTCCACATTAGCACGATCAGCCAATGGTCTTTAGGTCTTCTTCTTTAACACATTTACTACTACACATAGACCCGTCTCTTCCTGCACTCCCATGTGTCTCACAAATCTTTCACTCTTGTCCTCCAGTAATGGGCCAACACTCCAGGAGGTTGGTGCTTCCTCCGGGCTCATGGATGATTCCTGAGGACCATCCAAGTGTGGGCAGTGCAAGAGAGGAGCAGAGGAAGGTCAGCTCATGGGCCATGCCTGAGCACAGCCACCCCCAGCAGCAGCCATTCCCCATCTCCCAGGCACAGCCATGCCCACAGCATGCAAATGTCACTGCCATATATGACTAGTCCAAGAGAAGCCTGCCTTCTTTCCAGGATCCCCCAAAGTCTTTCTCCTATTCCTCCTCCACCCGCAGACATCAGCCACATCCCACTTGCAGGCTCAGACATGGTCGTAAGGATTTGCTGAATTCATCAGCCACCACCCTTTTCTACCTCACATCCCCTGACCGTCCCACACCACACATGGCCGCTCACTGCTGCTCAGGGCTCTCACTCTTCAGAAGAGGCCTTGAGCTCCTTGGTTCTTCCTGGTGCTTGTTATAATCTTCCTCCCTCCCTCCAGAGCTCATGATGAGGTTTCTTGTCCATAACAGCACCTTTATGACCATGTTTTACTAAATGGGTGTCTTTTTGTGAGCATTTGTGCAGAAAGAGTAGTCTCAGGAAAAAAACAAATATATAAAAACTGATGCCAAGTGAAATGCCATGAAGACCTGAGGAGTTACTCCCATTGCTGTGTCTTTCCTGGAAGGAGTCTGTCCCAAGAAGGGCATCCAGCTTCTGCCACTCTCTGCAGAGGCACATGAGCAGTGTCCGTGCACCTGGGGAGGAACAGGGTGATTTTTGCCAGACCACCCTTCATCTGAACCACTTAGATATGTACTTATGGATGGGGTGTCGTGCCGTATACTGCAAATACCTATTGGATTGGCACTGGCAGTGGGGCTACCACAGATGCAGACTGCTGTGTTGCAGGTATTTATATGTAGGCAGATGAACCCTTTTCTATTTTTTTAATTATTATTATTTTTAATACTGACACTCTTAGAGAAATTACACAAAGATTTGAATGATTATTGATGCCTCTTAACATGATTATCCACAGAAGGCCCAGCAGCTTTGCATCTCAAGAAAAGGGATGCCAGAGGCCAAGGGCAGGATGGCTTGGGCTCTGTCCTGGCATCTGGAAACTGAAGTGTGCGCCCATCTCCCAACACCTGCCCTGCTCAGTGAAGGGTGTGAGAAACTCTGAAGTCACAGCCATGACAGGTATCTTATGTGTAACTGCAGACAGTGTTGTCCTGCCAGCTCAGGATTGGAGCTTCCATCCCTGAAGGTATTGAAAAGATGTGTAGACATGGCGCTTAGGGATATGGTGTAATGGGTGGGCTTGGCAGAGTCGTATTTACGATTGGACTTTATGGCCTTAAGGGTCTTTTCCAACCTAAATTATAATTTGAGTCAAAACCATTTCAATTCCCATCACCTCCAGCTTCCCCCGCGGTCGGCTGCTGTGTGGCACCACTCACCTGGCTCTCCAGGCAGGTTGGGCACTGGTTTGGTGCCTGCATTGGGAGTTTTCCCCTTTCTGGGGTAAAAGACCTTCAATGAGAGACAGTTGTAGAGATTTGGGTTGCAGAGATTTCAAGCAGTCCTTTCAAAATCTGAGCAGGCTCAGTTTTGGAGCCAGCGAAAAATAGAGACAATCTCAAGGATGTTTTTGAAAAGTGGTACAATCACTAATAAGAATAACAGGGAGTTCCTTATTCCTGATGATGATGATGATGAACTAAAGTTTTTTAATTTCATTCCTATCAGTCATTCTTGCTTCTCAAAACAGCTGCTACATCTCAGTAGCTGACCTCTTGCATGGAGTTCTTTTTAAGAGCTTTTTCTCTCACTTCTACCAGATTTATAATTTAAAAAGTACTTCCTAGGACAGAATTGCTCTTAAATCACCCCTCTTCCATAATTTTTCCCCCTTTTTTCTGGTGTGAGGGGAGGTGACATAGGGCAGTTTTATTTCTTTTTTAGCCAAAGAAGGCCAAGGAACAGATCTCAGGTCAGTGCAAAGGCAGAAAGGAAGCCAGAATGTTTATGTGGTGTGCCCTGACACACACCGTCACCTGCATTTCCAGTCTCTGAAGTTCCAATGGTGCAGCAGAGACTGGAGTTCTGAGCTCCCTTCATCTGCCCTTGCTGACACCTGTTGAGCAACCTGCTCTGAAAGGATCAACAAGGTGGGCATGAGGACAGCAAAAAAGAAGAACTTGGATGGGGGCAAAGGAAAAGGGATGCACAAGATGTGGTCAGGGCTGTTTGGGGGCACTTGTAAAGCAGCCCTGCACCTCATGTGAATTATTCCTGTGGTCAGAGAGAACCTGAGAGCTGTCCCTAAATTGAAAACATGAAGGGGATGAAAGGACAGCATCATTCAGGCTGGATGGAACCTTGGGAGGTGTCTTGACCAACCTCCCATTCAAAGCACAGTCAGATCAGATAACTCAGGGCTTTATCCAAACACATCTTGGTCACTTTCTGGGACAGAGTGGATGCGCACCCCTGGGAAACAGCTTCCAGTGCTTGACTGTCCTCAGGATTGGAAAGTTTCTCCCTTTCTATAGCAGCTTTCCAAGCCTGACCATCCAGATTATTTTTTACCCATCTACTTACACACTGACACAAACCATAATATCCTACCTTGGACACAAGAATATTGTGGGGGATGATGCTGAATGCCTTGCTGACTTCCAGGTAACAGACCACCACTGCTCTCCCCACGTCCAGCAACCCTGTCCTTTCCTCACAGAAAGCAAAGAGGATGGACAGGCACAACCTGCCCTGGGTAAACCCTGTCACCTTCAGACACCCAGAATTGGGGTCCCAGTGGACATGTTCTGGGGCACAGCCCTTAGTTCCCCTGCTCACCCATTGGCCATTTTTGAAAAGTGCACACAATGTGTGAGAGCTGCCAGTGGTCAGGGAGTCCCCCCAGTCTCCATGAGCTTTCCAAGAAGGTGGAGAGTGGCCTCACTGTGACATGGTCCTGCTGTCTCAGCTCCTGGGATGCTGCCCCTCCTGTCCCATAGACTGGAAAGGATTGTGTTAGTTCCAGGGACCCCTGACTTGATCCCCATCCACTGCTGGTTGTTCTGCCTTCAGTCACAGAGGCCTGGGAGACCTTGCTGGTGAAAATGGAGGACCAGAGACACCGAGAATATAACTTCTTTCCATTATTAAATCAATGAGTGGCCACAAGGTGTCTTTGTTTCTCCTTTAACTGTTCCTGCAGTAGTAACAACTCATTAGGGTGCCCTTGAATTGCCTTACAGGTCTAGACTGAGTTTTGCTCTGGACTGTTGCTGTGCTTGGAGGCTGCTGTCCTTGCAGACCAGATGAACTAACTTCTGCCACCCTGCCTTGGCAGTTTATTCCATCCGTGTCACAGCTCTGTCTGCAACACTGACAGCTCCAGCTCAGCCAGTCAGGTCCCTGGCTGAGGACATTGCCTCACATCTGGGCTGAACCACCCCAGCTGTGGCACCAGGAAACCACTGACCTGCCCCATGGAAACCTGGTACCAAGTGTCCAAGAGCCCATGGGTGCAAAGGCTTTGCTTCAGAGCACAGACATGACATGGTCAAAAGATTGATGAACGTCTCTCTAGACCTGAGTGTATAAAAGCAGAATATAATGCCTAAATTCATTCAGATGAAGAGATTCCTCCCCTAGCTTGGAGAATTTAGATCCTTTGCTGTAATATTCCTGGTGTCCTGTCTAATGATGGGACAAGAAAAGATGATTCTCATACCAATTTATTTTCTAATAGAAAGAATACAATGCTGGTAAGAAGTGTCTGTGCAGAGGAGAGAGAATCAACATCACTGATTACTTCAGGTTGTTTCAAAGGATGTGCCCCTGGAGCCCCAGGGACAGAGGGAGGGAGACCAGAGGGGACAGAGGAAGGGACATCATGGGCTGCTCCTGTGCTGCTGAGCTGGGCTGGACTCCTGGGACAGACGGAGCTCATGGCAAGCGGCAGCGCTGCAGAGAGACAGCTCTGCCCAGGAGCAGCTCCTCTGCAAAGCGCAGCAGGGCTGAGGGCTCTGCCTGGGGATCTCAGGGAGACGAGCAAGGCAGAGAGAGATGAAAGGTGGTCAGGATGGGGAGGATGACTGAGAGCTCACTGGAGGAGAAATCTTTGCAGCCCTTGCCATGGTAAGTCTCTGGGTGCAGGGCAATGCAGCTGTAGCTCCTGGAGGCATCTCCTCAAGTTAGCACAGGCACAGCTTGAGGGATGTGTGAGGAGGAGGCTCTTGGCAGGCAATGTTGAACAGCTGTGAAGGTGGGTGAGCACCCAGGGGTGCCCAGGGCTGTCCTGCAGAGCAGGGTCCCTGCACCCCAGGGCTGTACTGGGACAGGGACTCTGCCGCCTGCCAGGGTCAGCGCTCAGCCTGCCCGGGGAGATCCCCACGGTGCTGTGGGGAGAAGCTGTGCGGGGAAGGAGGGACCCCTATCAGGGCAGGAAAGGTGCTTGTGCTGTGGAGAGGCTGCTGTGTGGGTCAGGGCTGCTCACAGCTACAGATCACCCCCAGGATTTTTTGCAAGTGGATGCCTCAAGGAGAAGATCAATGCAAGGATTACCAGACAGATAAAGAGCTATCCTGAGCCTGTCTTTTCAGTTGCTTATTCCAAGGGGCGGGGGGTGCAGGAAAGGATAAAATGAAAATGAGCTCTCATGCTTAAACAAGTCACTGTGACTCCTGAACTGCAACTCCAATTAATCATCACATCTGCCAGAAGCCTCATAACATCCCTCCAGCTGCTGCTCTGCCTGTGCACAGCACCAGCATCACATTGGCTATACTCGTCAGGCTTACTCTGACCTGCCCTTTTCCCCAGTCTGCAAACAGGAAGATGCCCCCAGGCAGTGCCCTGTGAACAGGCAGGATCTGTAGGGCCAGGGTGAGGGCACAGAGCATGGGATGGGGTCTGTGAGTGCTGACAGGGAAGAGACATGGACAGGGAAACTATTCCCAGGGGAAGAATCTCCAGGAAGCAGGGAAATGATCAGAAATGAGAGGAAACTAAACTCAGAATTGTTATCAGAGGGAGAACACAGAAAAATCGATATGATCCCCTGCAGTGCAGATCCCTCCTGTGAGCAGCCCCCTCGCCTCCTCTCCCACCCAGCAAAGCCTCTGCCCGCAGGGCCCGGGGCTCCAAGGCATGAAGCAGCTCCTGTGCAGCCAGAGCTCCAGTTCCCTCTGCAGAGCACAGGGGCTGAGAGCAGCTGCCCGGCAATGCTGGTGTGTGGGAGGTGGCTGCACAGCTGGGGAAGGGTGACGCTGTCTGAGTGCCCGGCTGCCTCTGCCCTGGCCTCTCTCACACCCACCCTCACCGCAGTTTCCTTCTTGCTCCACTGCTCTGGGTCACTGTTGGTGTGATCTGGTTCTTGCTGTCAGGCTCTCTGGGGATGGGAGTTTCAGCTGCAGAGTCACAGCCTGATCTTGTGGGTCCTTTCCTGCAGCTGTGTCCATGGGAACACGTGTCCCAGCTTTGCTCTGCCCTGTGGGGCTGTGGGCAATGCAGTGTGTGGGGCTGGGGAATGAGCTGAGTCTCCCTGAATCAAATGCCATCATTAGGACCCTTGGCTGTCTCCTTGAGTGTTTTTCTTCCAAGTTGCGAACTTCCCTCCAGGATGCAAACCTGTCCTATAGCACGTTAGCATTATCTGAATTCCCCATGCAGAAGTGCAGAGATGCTATGATGGAAGAAATGCTGTTTGGTTTGTGAAATGAGCCGTGTGTGTCCTGGGATAGAAGTGGGGTGCTGAGACCTGAGGAAAGCGTGAGACATGTCATGGTCCGCGGTGGATCCCTCTGCTCTCAGCAGTGCCTGGTGGCTTTTCAGGGTAACATGGCAGTGTGATCAGCCTCTATCTCAGAAAGGTGCCAGCCCAGGGCAGCTGGAGCAAGACAGAGGGACAGAGCAGCTGCCCTCACTCTGCACTGACCCACAGGCATCCTCTGGTCTCGCAGGACTCGCTCTGTTCTCTCTGAGTGCAGCAGAAATGCTGAGGGTTTCTGACACCCAACAACACTCTCCAGGGGAGTTCAATGATTGGACTACATGATCTTTCGAGGTCCCTTACAATCTCTAATATTCTGTGATTCTGCAAAGCTGTCAAAACCCCAAACATTTCAAACTTCATTTTACCATCCTGTTCCATTCTCTGTGACAGTGCAGATGCTGACAGGCCCTTCTGCACCAGCAGCAGTTTCAGATGACAACTTTGAACCCCAGGTCCGTCCCCTGCCCCCCGTTCCATGACCCCTGCTGCAGAGCAGGGCTGACTCCTGGGCAGCCAGCGGGCACAGGCCCTGCTCCTTCACGGCACCTCCAGCCAGCACCACCCAGGGCTCAGCCACGGACCCGAAGGGAGGTCTGGAAAAGGACAAGGGGGTGTGGAGCAGGGGAGGGTGTGTGAGAAATGGCTTTGATTTTGCTCAGAGAAGTCTCCCCTAACATGTCGCTTTTATTCCCTCCTGTGACAGTGCCCCGTGCCCAGAGGCAGCAAATGTCCAATAGCAGCTCCATCACCCAGTTCCTCCTCCTGGCGTTCACAGACACACGGGAGCTGCAGCTCTTGCACTTCTGGCTCTTCCTGGGCATCTACCTGGCTGCCCTCCTGGGCAACGGCCTCATCATCACCACCATAGCCTGTGACCAGCACCTCCACACCCCCATGTACTTCTTCCTGCTCAACCTCGCCCTCCTCGACCTGGGCTGTATCTCCACCACTGTACCCAAATCCATGGCCAACTCTCTGTGGGATACCAGGGTCATTTCCTTTGCAGGATGTGCTGCCCAGGTCTTCTTTGTATGTTTCTTGTTTGGTGCAGAGTATTCTCTCCTCACCGTCATGTCCTACGACCGCTACGTTGCCATCTGCAAACCCCTGCACTACGGGACCCTCCTGGGCAGCAGAGCTTGTGTCCACATGGCAGCAGCTGCCTGGGCCACTGGGTTTCTCAGTGCTCTGCTGCACACGGCCAATACATTTTCACTGCCCCTGTGCAAGGGCAATGCCCTGGACCAGTTCTTCTGTGAAATCCCCCAGATCCTCAAGCTCTCCTGCTCAAACTCGTACCTCAGGGAACTTGGTCTTCTTCTGGTTAGTCTCTTACTCGTATTTGGGTGTTTTGCGTTCATTGTGCTGTCCTATGTGCAGATCTTCAGGGCCGTGCTGAGGATCCCCTCTGAGCAGGGATGGCACAAAGCCTTTTCCACGTGCCTCCCTCACCTGGCCGTGGTCTCCCTGTTTATCAGCACTGCCATGTTTGCCTACCTGAAGCCGCCCTCCATCTCG
The DNA here is from genome assembly GCF_036013445.1 of Caloenas nicobarica. Classification (NCBI taxonomy): domain Eukaryota; kingdom Metazoa; phylum Chordata; class Aves; order Columbiformes; family Columbidae; genus Caloenas; species Caloenas nicobarica. The sequence continues at coordinate 1,272,308 of NC_088272.1, forward strand.
TCCCCATCCCTGGACCTGGTGGTGTCTGTTCTGTACTCAGTGGTGCCTCCAGCAGTGAACCCCCTCATCTACAGCATGAGGAACCAGGAGCTCAAGGATGCCCTGTGGAAACTCATATCTTAGTGTTTTCTGAAGCAATAAACTGCTTCTCTCCTTCTACATAGTAGTTTTAATGTAACTAGTTACAGGTCCAGCCTCTCACTTGTAATTTCTGTTTTTATTGAAGTTGGTTTTTATTGTGATAACATTGTCATTCCCTTTCTAAATCTCTATCTGCTTTTCTTTTTTAACCACTGGCTGTGTAAATGAGGAGCTGTGCTTTCCTTTTCTCTTAAACAAAATAAAACATCCTGTAGTGACTTGTTTTTCACTATATCCTTCCTGCAAGGCCTGTTTGGAGCTGCAGGAACAGTTCCTGTGTGCATGGGAGGAGGGGAAAAGAGTCCAGCCTGGCAGCCCTGCCAGGGAGCACCAGCGCTTGGCCTTCCAGAGCTGTTCTCGTTCCACTCCCACACTCTCCTTCTCATCCCTTGTGTTGGTGCAAGGCCTGAGTGCTCTGGCAGCCTGGTCACCGTCCTGCTGTGTGTCAGTCCTGTGAGCGCAGGCAGGGACAGGCCATGGGCACTGCTGTGACAGAGCTGGCCTCTGTAACAGGACTTCTATAAAGAAGAGTGATCTCCTCAGGGCAGTGCCGGAAGGCTTAGGTCTTCTTACAAACCTTCTCTCAAAAACTTGCCCACGAAAGTGGCCACAGATGCAAACACCAGTGTACAGCTGCACAGTGTGTGTGTGCAGGGCTGGGCACACAGCAGTGTCCTCTCACAGCCAGGCCTCCTGCCACAGACCTGCAGGACCAGCAGAGCAGGGGCTGGGCTGTGCCCCTGTGCACTGGACACCCCGCGGAAGCTGCCCCAGGGCATCGTCATGGACTGGCCCCTCACAACCAACATTTCCTCTCTCCCCAGCTCAGAGAGGTTCTTTATCCCTCCATGGAGGGACACTGAATGAGTATTTCAGCTGTTCATGTTGCATCATACGGATGAGATGTGAGCATGCACATCATGCATGAGAGGTGAGATGAACCCGAGTCAGCAGAAACACCACGAGCTATTCCTGTGGGTTCCATTTTGGCCTGTAGGACAGACAGGGTCTTGAGGTCATTTCTCGTTGGGAGTAACATCCCATGGAAACTGCCTAAATGCAGCACTGGGATGTGCTTCCTTTAAGCAATGTCCCTGTGTCCATTCCTCATGACGTGGGACATCTCAGATGAGTGCAGAGCAGGGTGACACACCACAGGGCTGAGGTGTCTCCCGTCCCTTTGAGTGGCAACAGGAGGCCAGAGGGACACTGTGACTCCTGCCTCTGTGTGTGAAAGGGACAGACTCTGTCTCTGAACATCCCTGGGTGCATAAGGAGCCCACGAGGCCGGCTCAGATGTGGACACCTGACAGAACCTGACATTTCTGTGTGTGACTCCAGGAACAAACGCCACTGGCCCAGGCAGATCAATCTCACGTGCTCCTGTCTGCTATGTCATCCTTACCTGTGAGTCTGAATTGTGGTCTGAAACCTGCCAGAGCAATCAGAGGGGTTCTGAGGTCCTTGGAAAAGGCAGTTGTCAAACCTGTCTTCAAGAAGGGCAGCAATGAGAACTGTGAGAATTACAGGCTGGTCAGCCTGTGTCCTTCCATGGGAAGGGAGTGGGACAAGTCCTCCTGCAGCCATGTCCAGGCACTTGGAAAACAAGAAAGGGATTGCTGAACCCAAATGGGCAGGGAAAGAAAGGCATGTTGTGCACATAGAATTTCACAAGGTGTCAGACATGGTTTCCCATGGTGTCCTTATAATGCGATTGGTTCTCTGTGGGCTCAAGAAGTGGATGCTGGGTGGGAAGCTGGCTGGATGATGAAGCCCAAATGTCACCAGTGGTACAAAGCCCCCCCTGCAGTCAGTTACCAGTGGAATCCCTCAGGGACCAGCACTTGGGCCAGCACTGGTGAATGTCTTTATTCTCCCCCTGAATGAGGTGACGGAGTGAACCTTCAGCTCCTTTGTGGATGGTGCAAAGCTGGGCAGAGGCCTTGGACAACCTCACCTGGTTCACCCTGCCCTGAGCAGGACAGTGAGACAAGAGGATGTTCAAACCTGAGTTACTCTGTGATTCAAGGAATCTTCCCCTTGGAAAGGTTTTGGAAGACAGAATAGGTGGAGGAATAAGACAAAAAAAAAGAAAAAAGAGGCAGAGGAGGAGACCTAAAAGGTGTCAACAGAAACAGAGCAGTTCCTGTGAAGACTGTTTCTCTACTCAAATTGTTAGCAGGAAATCTCTAATCAGCTCCCCAAACTCCCTGTTTTGCTCATTGGCCCGCTGGGATTTGCATCACATTTCTTTACATCAGATTCTGCACGGAAGTTTGCACCTGATTGTTACAGCTTGTTTGCAGGAATTAGTTCATGTTTCCTTAGAGAACCGGATTAAACAGGCACCGGGGAATTTTTAATCAGAGGAAACAAAGAAAGGAGAAAAAAAAGAAAACACAATAGAACTTAATGATGTTTCTCAGTTCTATGGTTAAATTAAGTAGTTTCCAGTGAGGTCCATTGCCATAATTGAGTCGCCTATAGGGAGTACAACAGCAACTGCTGAAAGACTTTACCTGCCTGAAGCTCAAAGCAGGGAGAGAGCTGAGAGGCTCTGAACGAGCAAAGAGTGAGAGGAGGAAGAACCTCTGGGGAGCAATGGAAAGTGCAAATGTCCAGACAGGCTTCTGAAGAGATGACTTCAGACATCGTGAGCTGAATAAGGACAGGTAGAAACTCCTGGATGTTCAGGGGGATTAAATACACAGCATGATAGACAGAATTGTGGCAATGCAAGCACAGGGAAAGGTCAATGTTTCAACTCCCACACTACATATACATTCTGAAAATTCATATTTTAGCAGTATAGAAATTCCACAGACATTTTATTGGAAATACTGAATCATTTCATCTGAGAAAAAAAGAGTGTGGGGTTTTTTGTTCTTGTTGTTGTTTTTGGTTTGATTTGGTTTTGAGGGGAGTTCTCAGGTTTTCGGGCTGAGCTCCATGGTCTCACTATAAGCACCCAGTGCAAACCTCGAGAGGCCCCAGTATACCTGAGGTGTTTGCCTGGACTGGCAGGTATCAGACAAGACTGATAAAGACATGTCGCTTCCATCATTTACATCTAGTATTCAAGACTTCTGTGCTTAATTAGAAAAGTTTCAGCACTGTAGGCAAAGAGGCAGGTACATGAAGAGCACTGAGAAGAAGTGATAGAAGAATTATCCAGTTGATATCACAGAATCATAGAATCATTTCAGCGGAAAGAGACCCTCAGGATCATCGAGTCTAACCATAACCTGACTCGAGAACTAAACCATCTCCCTTAAGAACCTCATCTAAACTCCTTTTAAACACCTACAGGGATGGTGACCCCGTGACTTCCCTGGGCAGCCTGTTCCAATGCCCGACAACCGTTTCCAAGAAGAATTTTTTCCTAATATCCAATCTAAAGCTCCCCTGGCACAACTTGAGGCCATTTCCTCTTGCCCTATCACTTGCTACTCAGGAGAAGACACAAACACCCTCCCTGCTCCAACCTCCTATCAGGCCGTTATAGACAGTGACAAGGTCTCCCCTCAGCCTCCTTTTCTCCAGGCTAAACAGCCCCAGCTCTCTCAGCCGCTCCTCCTAAGACTTCTTCTCCAGCTTCTTCTCCAGCTCCATTGCCCTTCTCTGAACTCGCTCCAGAACGTAAAGGTCTTTCCTATAGTGAGGGGCCCAAAACTGAACACAGGATTCCAGGTGGGGCCTCACCAGCACTGAGGACGAGGGGATGATCACTGCCCTGGTACTGCTGGCTGTGCTATTCTTGGTGCACGTCAGGATGCTGGTGGCCTTTTTGGCCACCTGGGCACACGCTGGCTCCTGTTCAGCTGCTGTCAGTCAACACCCTCAGATCCCTTTCTGTCGGTCAGCTTTCCAGCCACTCTTCCCTGAGCCCGGAGCCTTCATGGGGTTGTTGTGACCCAAGTGCAGGACCCGGGACTTGGCCTTGTTGAACCTCAGACAACTGGCCTCAACCCATCAATCCAGCTCATCCAGATCCCTCTGTATGGCCTTCCGACCCTCCAGCAGATCAACACTCCTTCCCCTGCTGTGCTGTGCTTTACTTGGTGGCCAAAACAGCTTTGAGAACATGCTGACATTTTTGTTGTTGCTGAGCAGTTCTGGCACAGCCTCAAGGCCTTCGGTGTTTGTCAGTCTGCCCCAAAAACCAGAGGGCTGGATGTGGCTAAAGGGTGGGAGGGGACCAAGCCAGGACAGCTGACCCCAACTGACCAAAGAGATATTCCACACCATATGGCATCATGGTCAGCAACCTCATACAATTGTTCTCAGTCCATCATTTCCTCCGGTCCAGATCCCTCTGTGTGGCCTTCCCACCCTCCAGCAGATCAACACTCCCACCCAATTTGGTGTCACCTGCAAGCTTACTGAGGGTGCACTCGATCCCCTCGTCCAGATCATTGACAAAGAGATTAAACAGAACTGGCCCCAATACTGAGCCCTGTGACACCACGCATGACCGGCCACCAACTGGGTTTGTTTCCGTTCACCAGAACTCTTTGGGCCCGGCCCTCCAGCCGGTTCTTTATCCATCGCAGATACACCATCCAGGCCATGAGCTGCAGCTTCTCCAGGAGATGCTGTGGGATACGGTGTCAAAGGCTTTACTGACGTCTAAGTGCACAACATCCACAGCCTGTGTGGCGGATTCACTCCCCCACAACAGACTTTCCCTCATCTGCTAAGCCGGTCACCTTGTCACAGGAGGAGATCAGGTTGGTCAAGCAGGACCTGCCTTTCATAAAGCCATGCTGATTGGGCCCGATTGCTCGTCTCGTATGTGTGACCGCACAGTCCCTTTCCCAGCCCTGTTCCTGCTCTTCCTGGGTAGGGCCTGTGGGTACTTTGGCAGAGGTTCTTTCCCAGCCATGTCCCTGCTGCTGGGCTGTCACCTCCAGAGACAGAACTGACCCCACAGTCCCCTTCACAGCCACACGCTGCTTACTGGATTAGGAGTTACCGAGACACAACTGACCTCATAATACCACACCCATCCATCCCCCTCCTTAGCACGCAGGACCCAACCAAGACTGAAGTGTGTTCTACATGGTCCTACACCTGCCCTTCTTTCCCACAGGCCCTAGACACCCATCTCGCTTCCTCACATTTTTTCAAATTTGTCAAATATATTTCCTACTAACAATGTGAGTGAAAAGCACTCCTCACTGGAACTGCTATACTTATGTTAACACTTCTATATCTCCACTTCTGCCTTTTGGTTTTTACTATTCTTCTACGTATTTTCTTCCAGAAACCTCTCCAAGGCAAAAAGTATTTCAAATCACAGAATAAGATCTGAAGAGAGCCCTTGTCTCACTCATCTTGTCTCACTCTCCTGCTCAGGGCAGGGTGAACCAGGGGAGGTTACTCGAGGCCTCCACCCAGCTTTGCACCATCCACAAAGGCACTGAAAGTGCACTCTGTTACATCATGGAAGGGGAGAATAAAGACATTCAACAGTGTTGGCCCAAGTGCTGGTCACTGAGAGATGACACTGGTAACTGGCTTCATGGAGGACTTTGTACCACTGGTGATATTTGGGCTTGATGGTTCAGCCAACTTCCCACCCAGCATCCACTTCTTGAGCCCCATCAGCACCACTCTGCCCAGAAGCACACCATGGCTGAGGCCTTGCAAACACCCAGTACCCAACATGGCTTTCTTTCTCGTGTCCATTTGTGTTCAGCAATCCCTTCCTTGTCCTTCACGTTCCTGGAAATGGCTGCAGGAGGACATGTCCCATCCCCTTCCCAGGGAGGGAGGTAGGGTGGCCAGCCTGTTATTCTCCCAGTTCCTGTTTGTGCTCTTCTTGAAGATGGGTTTGAGGTCTGCATTTTCTAAGGACCCCAGATCCATTCTGGTTTCTACGGCACTTTTGAGAGCACAATATGGAATCACGGGCAAGGGTGACATAGCAGTCTGCAGAACTTGCAATGATCCTATCCAGGGAAGCTGAGATGAATCTCACTGGGCCACTGGGGTTTGTTCCTGGAGTCACACACAGAAATGTCAGGGTTCTGTGAGGTGTTCACATCTGAGCTGGCCTCATGGACTCCTTCTGCACCCAGGGATGTTCAGAGACAGAGTCTGTCCCTTTTACACACAGAGGCAGGAGTCACAGTGTCTCTATGGGCTCCTGTTGCCACTCCAAAGGGACAGGAGGCACCTCAGCCCTGTGGTGTGTCACCCTGCTCTGCACTCATCTGAGATGTCCCACGTCATGAGGAATGGACACAGGGACCTCAGTTCAAGGAAGAAGATCCCAGTGGGTTGTTTCCCATGGGCTGTTACTTCCAATGTGAGTGACCTCAATGTTTGTCCCACAGGCCTTCCTGGCACTCCCAGGAATAGCTGATGGCATTTCTGCTCACTCGTGTTCATCTCACCTCATGTACATGATGTGCATGCCCATATCTCATCTGAACAATGCAAACATGGACTTCTGACCTACCCATTCAGGAAAAAATTCTCAATCTGGTGTAGCAGCCCAGTGCTGGAAAGGGAGGTTGTGAGGGGCCAGTCCATGACGATGCCCTGGGGCAGCTTCCACGGGGTGTCCAGTGCACAGGGGCACAGCCCAGCCCCTGCTCTGCTGGTCCTGCAGGTCTCTGGCAGGAGGCCTGGCTGTGAGAGGACACTGCTGTGTGCCCAGCCCTGCACACACACACTGTTTATCTCTACACTGCTGTTTCAACCTGCAGGCTGCTTTCTTGTGTATGTCCTGAAGATGAACTTGAAGAAGACCTAAGCCCTCAGGCACTGCCCTATGAACATCACTTTCCTTTATAGAAGTAGTGTTACGGAGGCCAGCTGTGTCACAGCAGTGCCCATGGCCTGTCCCTGCCTGCGCTCACAGGACTGACACACAGCAGGACGGTGACCAGGCTGCCAGAGCACTCAGGCCTTGCACCAACACAAGGGATGAGAAGGAGAGTGTGGGAGTGGAACGAGAACAGCTCTGGAAGGCCAAGCGCTGGTGCTCCCTGGCAGGGCTGCCAGGCTGGACTCTTTTCCCCTCCTCCCATGCACACAGGAACTGTCCCTGCAGCTCCAAAAGGCCTTGCAGGAAGGATATATATTGAATAACAAGTCACTACATACACATTTATTTCGTTTAAAGGCAAAGAGAGCATGGCTCCTGAGTTACACTAGTGGTTATGAAAGAAAAGCAGACAGAGAATTAGAAAGGGGATGACAACATTATCACAATAAAAAAACAATCAATAACATATAATACAGATAACAGGCTGGATCTCTAATTAGTTACATTACAATTCCTATTCAGAAGCAGATGGGCAGTTTATTGTTTCAGAAAACAGTAAGATATGAGTTTCCACAGGGCATCTTTGAGCTCCTGGTTCCTCATGCTGTAGATGAGGGGGTTCACTGCTGGAGGCACCAATGCGTATAGAACAGACACCACCAGGTCCAGGGATGGGGAGGAGATGGAGGGGGGCTTCAGGTAGGCAAATATGCCAGTGCTGACAAACAGGGAGACCACGGCCAGGTGAGGGAGGCACGTGGCAAAGGCTTTGTGCCGTCCCTGCTCAGAGGGGATCCTCAGTACGGCCCTGAAAATCTGCACATAGGACAGCACAATGAACACAAAGCAGCCAAAAGTTAAACAGACAGTACCTACAAGAAGCCAAACTTCCCTGAGGTAGGCATCTGAGCAGGAGAGCTTGAGGATCTGGGGGATTTCACAGAAGAACTGGTCCAGGGCATTGCCCTTGCACAGTGGCAGTGAAAATGTATTGGCCGTGTGCAGCAGAGCAACGAGAAACCCAGTGGCCCAGGCAGCTGCTGCCATGTGGACACAAGCTCTGCTGCCCAGGAGGGTCCCGTAGTGCAGGGGTTTGCAGATGGCAACGTAGCGGTCGTAGGACATGATGGTGAGAAGGGAATACTCTGCAGCAAACAAGGAACATACACAGAAGACCTGGGCAGCACATCCAGCAAAGGAAATGACCCTGGTATCCCACAGAGAGTTGGCCATGGATTTGGGGACAGTGATGGAGATGGAGCCCAGGTCGAGGAGGGAGAGGTTGAGCAGGAAGAAGTACATGGGGGTGTGGAGGTGCTGGTCACAGGCTATGGTGGTGATGATGAGGCCGTTGCCCAGGAGGGCAGCCAGGTAGATGCCCAGGAAGAGCCAGAAGTGCAAGAGCTGCAGCTCCCGTGTGTCTGAGAACGCCAGGAGGAGGAACTGGGTGATGGAGCTGCTGTTGGACATTTGCTGCCTGTGGGCATGAGGACCTGTGCAAGGAGAAAAAGACAGTGACAATTTAGGGGAGACTTCTCTGGGAAAAACCAAAGCCATTTCCCACAGACCCTCCCACAAAGAGACCCTTTTCTTTTTCCAGGAGAACATCCTGGCTGGAGCCCTCGTCGGTGCTTGATGAGTGTGCAATGAAGAGCAGGGTCTCTGCCCAGGGGCTCATGAGGAGTCAGCCTGACCCTGTGTGATGGGTGGGGCAGGGGCCAGTCCTGGGGTTCAGCTTTGTCAGATGGAACCGCTGCTGCTGCAGAAGGGACTGTCAGCATCTGTACCCCCAGACCTGAGAAAATGAGTTTGAGAGGTTTAGTGTTTCTACAGCTCCTTCTCCTCTCACAGCCTGGGGAGTGTTCTTGGGTGTCAGAAACCCTCAGCATTTCTGCTGCACTCAGGGAGAACAGAGCGAGTCCTGCGAGACCAGAGGATGCCTGTGGGTCAGTGCAGAGTGAGGGCAGCTGCTCTGTCCCTCTGTCTTGCTCCAGCTGCCCTGGGCTGGCACCTTTCTGAGATGGTGATCACACTGCCATGTCACCCTGAAAAGCCACCAGGACTGCTGAGAGCAGAGGGATCCACCCCAGACTATGACACGTCTCACCCTTCCCTAAGGTTGAAGCTCTCTACTTCTAGCCCAGGATACACACAGCTCATTTCATAAACTCAACAGCATTTTATCTGTCATAGCATCTCTATGTTTCTCTATGTTCAGATAACACAAAGATGCTGTAGGACAGGATTGGAAGAAAACCTTGAGCATACAGCGAAGTGTCCTAATGATGGCATTTGAGTCAGGGAGACTCAGCTCTTTCCCCAGCCCCACAGACTGCATTGCCCACAGCCCCACAGGGCAGAGCAAAGCTGGGACACGTGTTCTCATGGACGCAGCTGCAGGAAAGGACCCACAAGATCAGGCTGTGACTCTGCAGCTGAAACTCCCATCCCCAGAGAGCCTGACAGCAAGAACCAGATCACACCAGCAGTGACCCAGAGCAGTGGAGCAAGAAGGAAACTGCGGTGAGGGTGGGTGTGAGAGAGGCCAGGGCAGAGGCAGCCGGGCACTCAGACAGCGTCACCCTTCCCCAGCTGTGCAGCCACCTCCCACACACCAGCATTGCCGGGCAGCTGCTCTCAGCCCCTGTGCTCTGCAGAGGGAACTGGAGCTCTGGCTGCACAGGAGCTGCTTCATGCCTTGGAGCCCCCGGCCCTGAGGGCAGAGGCTTTGCTGGGTGGGAGAGGAGGCGAGGGGGCTGCTCACAGGGGGGATCTGCTCTGCGGGGATCATACGGAGTTTTCTGTCTTCTCTCTCCGATAACAATTCTGAGTTTAGTTTCCTCTCATTTCTGATCATTTCCCTATTGCCTGGAGATTCTCCTCCTGGGAACAGTTTCCCTGCCCATGTCTCTTCCCTGTCAGCACTCACAGGCCATCCCACCCTCTGTGCCCTCACCCTGGCCCTACAGATCCTGCCTGTTCACAGGGCACTGCCTGGGGGCATCTTCCTGTTCACAGACTGGGGAAAAGGGCAGGTCATAGTAAGACTGACAGGAATAGCCAATGTGATGCTGGTGCTGTGCACAGGCAGAGCAGCAGCTGAAGGGATGTTATGAGGCTTCTGGCAGATGTACTGATGACTCTGAGTTGCAGTTCAGGAGTCTCAGTGACTTGTTTAAGCATGAGAGCTCATTTTCATTTTTTTCCTTTCCTGCACCCCCCAAACCCTTGGGATAGGAAACTGAAAAGACAGGCTCAGGAAAGCTCCCTATCTCTCTGGTAATCCTTGCATTGATCTTCTGCTTGAGGCATCCACTTGGAAAAATCCTGAGTGTGATCTGGAGCTGTGAGCAGCCCTGACCCACACAGCAGCCTCTCCACAGCACAAGCACCTTTCCTGCCCTGATAAGGGTCGCTCCTTCCCCCCACAGCTTCTCCACACAGCACCGTGGGGATCTCCCCGGGCAGGCTGAGCGCTGACCCTGGCAGGCGGCAGAGTCCCTGCCCCGGCACAGCCCTGGGGTGCAGGGACGCTGCTCTGCAGCACAGCCCTGGGCACCCCTGGCTGCTCACCCAGCTACACAGCTGTTCAAAATTGCCTGATAACAGCCCCCTCCTTACAGATCCCTCAAGCTGTGCCTGTGCTAACTTGAGGAGATGCCTCCAGGAGCTACAGCTGCATTGCCCTGCACCCAGAGACTTACCATGGCAAGGGCTGCAAAGATTTCTCCTCTGTGAGCTCTCAGTCATCCTCCCCATCCTGACCACCTTTCATCTCTCTCTGCCTTGCTCGTCTCCCTGAGATCCCCAGGCAGAGCCCTCAGCCCTGCTGCGCTTTGCAGAGGAGCTGCTCCTGGGCAGAGCTGTCTCTCTGCAGCGCTGCCGCTTGCCATGAGCTCCCTCTGTCCCAGGAGCCCAGCCCAGCTCAGCAGCACAGGAGCAGCCCCAGGCGCTTTAATGACCCCTCTGGTGGCTTTGGTGCTGACACCATGAACATCAACCCTGAGGGGAAGTTGAAGAAACCTCTCAAGAAGTCCAAGTCAGGTTTAAACTCCAAAGTTTCTTGTAATGTTAATGGGTCCCACTGAGGAACATTACTGAGAAAATGACCCCAGGGTCTGGTTAGAGAAGAAAACTGGAGGTTGAGATGACAAGTCAGGACAAGTAATGTGAAGGTCTCTCTGATGCTGAGTAAACCTGGATGTGTTTCATTAACCAAAGGGCCAAGCCCTGACCCCCAGCCCTGGGAAGGCACATCCTGTCCCTCCCACGTTGCCCAGGGCCCTTCCTGGGACAGTGTGATGTGGGGCTGTGCAAGGCCAAGGGCAGGACTATGGTCCCACACCTCCCAAGTTCCTGGCTGGGGACAAGGAGGCCATGAGGCCCCTGCGCTGTAAGGACAAGGTGTCTCCTCACAGGCATCAGAGCTGGAGACAACAGCCATCGCTAAGGGGAGAAGGAGCTCATGTCTGGTGGGGGCTTTCAGCCTCTTTACATCCCTTGATCATCTCCACGACAGCCTGTCCTATGCTGTGGCATCCCCTGCACCTCTTTCCCTGCAGGCTGGAGACATCCCCCCTGCTGCCCCACCTTGCTCTTGTCTGAGCATCTTCCTTCCTTTGCTGATCTCTCTCCATCCTCCCCAGCTGTTCCTTGAAGCACAAAGCCTTGGGCTGATGCAGACTGCCTCTGGGTGACCTGCTCCACCACAGCACTGCCCTTCCACTCACATTCCTTGCTGCTCATGTCCAGCCTGGACCTTCCCAGCTGCACTGTGTGCCATTATTTCTTTCTCGTGCTCTTTCCCACTATGAAGAAAACCTCCACCATCTCTGAAACCACCCTTCCAGCACTCTCAGGCTACTCCTACACTGCTGCAGCCTCCCCAGCGCTGCTGGGCCAGAGCAGCCCAGGTCCCTCAGCATCCCACACCATGTGCACAAGGTCCTGACCCCTGCCTTGGCAGAGCCCTGCACTCTCCAGTTCCTCCCTGCTTCTCCAAACTGGGAGCCGCACACTGGCACACACCCGTGTGTGTGGGGTCACACCAGTGCTGAACCGAATGGGATGAGAACTCCAGGTGTCTGGGTCCCCACGCTCCTCCTCATGCAGCCCCGTGTGCAGCTGCCTTGTTCATGGTGAGCGTGCAGCACGGGCTTGTGTGGCGGCCCTTGTAGTGCCCAGGCCCTTCTCCTCAGGGTCCCTGCTCAGCGTGTCAGGTCCTGCTCTGTCCTGATGGATGGGGTTATTCTCCTGCCCCGATACAGGACTGGCCGCTTCTCCTTTTGAAACTTCAGAGATTCCTGATGGTAGAACCACCAAATTTCTCAAATTCTGTACTCTCTCTGGACTGCTGCAGCCGCATTCCCTCCAATTCCAGCCAGGGCAGGGACCACTCGCCCGGGGAGACCCCGGTGCCCCCTAAAGAAAAGGGGCCTCAGCCTCCAGGACTCTCCTGAGCCCTGAAAGTGGCCACTAAAATGGCAGCAGTAGCAGGGTTCCATCCAGAGTTTATTCAAGAAAAAGGAAATAACTTCCAATTTCCCTAGCACAGTCTTTCAGTGCTGCTTTCTCCTCCTTATGCTGGTGCCTCTCCCTGACTGCTGTGCCCCACTTTCGGTGGCACCAGATTGTTGGGGGGCATGGCCATGTGCCCCCACAGCCCCAGGGCTTTGTCATTGGTGCCCTCACTCACAAGGGAAAACCCATCTTGTCACTCCCCACATAAAGGAGCTCCATACATCCAAGCAACTTCTTCACTCTGAGGGAATCCCACTGCTGACCCTTCCAGCCCGTCTCTCCTGAAAAGCCTGTACCCAGCCATTGCAGCACCCCAAGCTGTGTGACTTGTCCCACCACGCCTGGCGGTGACTCCATGGGTGTCAAACAGCACAGGCTGCAGCTTGTCCTGGCTGTGCCCTTGGCTCAGGGCATCAGTGCACAGTTGGGCTGTGGCACCTCAGCTGTAGCACCCGGCCAAGCTCTGAGAGGCTTAGGGAAATCTGGTGGGTCTCAAGAATCCAGGTCCCCATGTGTGCAAAGGTTTGACTTCAGAGCAGAGCAATGTCACAGTGCTTGGCAGATGGAAAGTTAGGGCTGAAACTGGGCAACAGGAGAGTGAGCAAGCCCTGCTGTCCCCAAGGCCAGAGAGAAACAGGGCTGGCAATGACAGACCTGGAAGGAAACGTGTGTTTTGTCAGTGGCGTCTCTGCTGCCCCTGAGGTACTTGGGCAGACGTGTCACTGATCTCTAGGAATGACAAGGTGCTGCTGACAGGCCCAATGTGACAACGGTTTGTCTGTTCCTGGATTATGTTATCAAGGAATTGAGAACAGGTTTGGTGAAAAGAAAAAAAGGAGATTTGGAAGTGTTGCTATACGCATGGATACCGCGGTGTGAAGCGCTTCCTATTCATGGGCTGCCCTACATCTACTGGATAGAGAAGGGACAGATCTTGCGATGCTTCAGAGGTGGGAATGAGTTTCTGCGGGGAAGATCCCCACCAGGGATTCAGACCTGAGAAGGCGGAGGAAGAAATGCAGCCGACTCAGTATGAGTGATAAAGCATACTTCAGTTTATTAATAAGTTGCACACACTTATATAGTCCCTTAGATAATTATGCCTACTAGTCATTCAATAATTGGAGAGAATACCTAAGTAGCCCAACCCCCCTTGCAGTTTCTCTGGTATGCAAGCTCCTCTTCTTCCCAGAGCTAGTCCCTCAAGGTCGTTTACTGAAACTCCTCTTTGCCTGTAAATAACCCAGATTACCCTCGGTCAGTACTTTTCCATCAGCAGTTTCTGACTCTTGCTCACCGAGGCCTACCAAGGCCTACTCATGCTGACTAGAACAAGCTTTCCTGATACAGCAGATCACTGGACCCATGCCCCTTTTCCCGTAGCCATTCCCCAACAATTCCCCCTTTTTCTTTTTGGGCTAATAATACATCTTTGCGAAAAACAGATTCGATAACTTTGACACACATATTGCGGATACAAGATAAACAACAGATTCTAATACTTAATATAATAACGATAAAGATAAAACCGACCAACATTGGCCTTAAAAAGCTCAGCAACCAGCTTGGAAATCTTAGCGAAGCCCACCATGCTCTAAAAGGATCGTCCTCTACTTGTAACTTCTCCACGTGATCCCGCAACTGCTTTAGTTGTGACTGAATGGACTTGCTGTGATCAGAGATATTAAAGCAACACATACCATCAAACTCTTCACACCCATGTCCTTGAGCTACGCAGCTGTCTAAATAATTCCCCCAAGCGCGGTTGCTTAACATCTTTGATCTGCGCATCTTCAATTCTCTGCAAAACGCCTGCCACATACAGAGAATCAGTCACCACATTAACCGCCTCATCCTTCCAAGTCCCCATAGCCCATACCACGGCAGCAAGTTCAAGGGTCTGCAGCGAATCCTCTGGAATTGCCTCCAGCAAGTGGTGGTGCCACTCACCGTTGACGTTCCAAGTAATGGCAGCCCTTCTAGATTTCTTGCCTGCATCAGTAAACACCATCTGGGCCTTCTCAAGGGGCGACTCACTCCGGAGAGGCTTTTGCATCCACGATGGTTAAATCTGCCCCAGTGTCCAACAACATAGACAGTAATAAAAATTGGCCCCGACATTCCAGTCGCACGGTTGTATTCGGTCATCGATTCATGGGCATTGTCAGCAATGCTGCAGGTCCTGTAGATCCAAAACCCTGATCACCTCGCTCCTTCCGAGACGCTGTTTTCATGTCTCTTGTCAACTGCATTAGCGGTATCAATTGTGCAATTCTGCTGCCTCGAGGAATATGGATAGGTGGAAACAATGTCTGAATCATGATCTGTATGACACCCGTATAGTCTGCATCGATAAGTCCTGGAATAATTGTCAGTCCCTTCATGCTGCTTGAAGACCGCCCTATCAGTAATGCACCCTGTGGTTGACCGTTGATCACTAAAGGCGCTCTTACTGTTGTAGCTACACGTCGCGGTTTGGAGTCCGTTAAAGTTATTTCTACTGCGGTTGCCAAGTCCAACCCGAGGCTCCCCCTTGTGGCTGGCTGGAGGACGGCTGCGGGTTGCGTGACGCTGGTACTGGTTCCTCCCGACTCGCTGTTTGTTGCTCCGATGTCGCGACTGCAGGAGCTGCCATTTTTATCGGGGCGCGGCGGCTCGACGCGCTCATTCTCCCGTTTCCCGAGTAACATGCTTCTGAGCTGTGGTTGGTCGATCTGCAGTTCTCGCACCACACTCGAGTCGCTCTGCAGTCTCGACGGATATGACCCTCCCGTCCGTATCTGAAGCACTTATTACTTCTTCTCCCCTCAGTAGTGCGAGGCCGGCTTCCAGCTTCCACAGCACCGGCACGGAGCGGAGCTAACGCAGCAAAGGCTTGTTCTTGAAACTGCGACTGGGCTGCTAGAGCTTGTTGCTGGGCCTGCAGGAGGTCTTTCCCTAACCTATCCATAGCTTCCACCAACATAGCCTGAGGCCCTACCGGAACCCTGCTCATTCGATCTAACATCAACTCAATCGTAGCGTCTGCTGGCAACGTTATTAGAATAGACCGAGTCGCCTGATTCGCATTCTGAACTGCACACTGCCTCAACAACGCTGCCCTCATCCACTCAGGCACATCTGCCTGTTCTATGGCCGCGGTAACTCTATCTATAAATTGTGCGAAAGGCTCCTCTCTACCTTGCTTTATAGACATATAGGAAGGCGCTGGCTGTGCCGTCTTAACCTGTTCCACCGCTAGCCTCGCCGTTCGCATTGCCTCAATACACCTTTCCGGCCCCATCTGTAATTGGGCCCGTACTTCCAGGAACGGTCCTGTACCCATCAACTGCTCTACTGTAACGCCGTTCAACAGGTCATTGGGCCCCCTTCTTTGCTGCACCGATGCCTCGCAAAACCGCTGCCAGTGCGCCTGCCACAACAACAGCTGTGACTGCGTCATAATCATCCTCATGATCACCTTAAGGTCCTCCGGAACTAATACCGTACTTCCAAACACATAATTCAACATCTGCTTAGTTGGCTCTCCATGCAAACCAGATTCCGATACCGTACTCCTGAGCTGAGATAACAACTTCCAGCTAATTGGACTGTACCCTGCTTGCATGTCCCCATGCTGATCCCTTTGAAACATCGCTGGAAACGCTAGAGGAGTAAAATCTCCTTCTTCTGCTGCATCCTCCATGATCCTTCTCCAGTTAAGCAACGTAGGACAACTACCCCGGTTTGATTTGCCCGTCTCTTCCTCCTTCTCTGGCTCGCTTGCTTCGTCCACACTACGACTATCTCCCTGCTCTCTTGTTTCCGCTTGTCGCTTTAACTCCCCTCTTTCCGTAACTTTAACTGTTTGCCAACAAGGTGGATTAGGAACCCGACAATTACTAAACAACAAATCATTCGTCTGCGGCGGTGGTGCAGACCCCTCCGAAAAGGACGATATTCCAGCATCTAGTGGCGGAGCAGACGGCTCCATCCGACCTAACTTCTGAGACGCAACCGCCGCCAAATTTTTCTCGACCTTATGCCTCTTAGTATTATTTATAACCTCACGCCACGGTTTCATTAACTTCTTCGCTGTTTTGTCCTCATCTATCACCATATCCCACAACACATCTCCTAATTTTCTCCACTCCGCTTCTTCAAATAACGAATCCGGATCCCGAAAACACCCCTTAGCTTTCCCTGTTGCTACTAGACCAGCTAGCTGTTTAACGCAACTATAATCCACCCCCCGCTTTTCTAAAAAGCTTTGCAATAAATCTAGGGCTACTTCTAAATCCATGCTACCGTTATTTATAGCCGAGCACGGTACCTCCTCCTGCGCTTTAAAGACCTCCTTGCAGCCCTCCTGTAGCCCAGTACGGCGAACTTCACTCGGTTCAGGCGTCGGAGACGATACACCGCAGCACAGTGTTCGATCGCTCTTGCCCGCCGGTCGCTGCTCCCGGCGCCGTTCCTTTCCCTATCCGCCACTCAGGTCCCTTGTTCGGGCACCAATTGCGGGGAAGATCCCCACCAGGGATTCAGACCTGAGAAGGCGGAGGAAGAAATGCAGCCGACTCAGTATGAGTGATAAAGCATACTTCAGTTTATTAATAAGTTGCACACACTTATATAGTCCCTTAGATAATTATGCCTACTAGTCATTCAATAATTGGAGAGAATACCTAAGTAGCCCAACCCCCCTTGCAGTTTCTCTGGTATGCAAGCTCCTCTTCTTCCCAGAGCTAGTCCCTCAAGGTCGTTTACTGAAACTCCTCTTTGCCTGTAAATAACCCAGATTACCCTCGGTCAGTACTTTTCCATCAGCAGTTTCTGACTCTTGCTCACCGAGGCCTACCAAGGCCTACTCATGCTGACTAGAACAAGCTTTCCTGATACAGCAGATCACTGGACCCATGCCCCTTTTCCCGTAGCCATTCCCCAACAAGTTTCTTGCACAAAGGCACCGAATCTGTCTGCAGTGCTGTCTGGGGTGTCTGTCCCACACTCGCTGTGGATGGGGATGGCTGCCCTGGACAGGACCATCGCTGTCCCTGCCCAGTGCATGTAGGGGTGTGCGAGAGCCTTGGCACCTCACGTAACACTGCAGACCTGTAACTGGCATTAAAGGGAATAACCACCCTGAATTTGATTTGTCAATAGAATTATAGAATAATTTCAGCTGGAAGAGACCCTCAGGATCATCGAGTCTAATCACAACCTAACCTAACTCTGGCACTAAACCATGTCCCTAAGAAACCCAATTAAATGTCTTCTAAACACCTCCAGGAATGGTGACTCCACCACTTCCCTGGGCAGCCTGTTCCACTGCTTCACAACTTTTTCCATGAAGAAATGCCTCCTAATATCCAACCTGAACCTTCCCTGGCACAACTTGAGACCATTTCCTCTCGTCCTATCACTTGCTGCTTGGGAGAAGAGACCAACACCCTCCATGCTACAACCTCCTGTCAGGTAGTGGTTGAGACCGATAAGGTCTCCCCTCAGTCTCTTTTTTTCCAGGCTAAACAGCCTCAGGTCCCTCAGCCGCTCCTCATAAGACTTGTGCTCCAGGCCTGTCACGGTCCATTCGGTGATGGACTCGTGATGCTTCATTCACCTTGATCTTGAAGTGCAAATGTAAGGCAATCAAAAAGCCAAGAGGTTGTAATTCAATCATCAATATTTCTTTATTTATTTTGCCTGTAAAGCGGCACGTGATAGAGAGAGTGGAGAAAAAGGAAAGAAAAGAAAGGGGGAAAAAAAAGGGTTGGCTACCACTATGAGATCCAAAGGCGTCCCTATGGTCTCGGGTGTCGTGAGAAGAGTCCTGCCAGTTCTCCGTTGTGATCCATAATCCTTTGGTGGGGAGAGCTCAACGATGTCCCATCGGGAATCATTTTTTATGCTTCTTCACCCCGTTTTGCTCCCATGGATTGAGGCCAATCTCTGCCTTTGTTTCGCAATCCAGGCTGAACTGCGCAGGCCCGAAGAGTCCCCGCTTCGCTTGCCAGAACCTGTCTGTGCCTGCATCGCCTCGGTTCAGGGGTCTCTTACTGGTCCCTTGGGTGACCTCAAGACCTTCGTCAAGCCTCTGCACATGCTCTTCTTCACTGGCCTTAGTAGCAGGGAGGAGGTGGGGGCAAGTTTGGTTGAGGCAGCAGGTGAAAATCCATCTTCTGCACAGCAGCTATAGTCCCCAGGTGGGAGAGACCTGTAGAACACAATTCCTTTTAGGAGGTGGGGGCAAGTCTGGCTGCGGCAGCAGGTGGAATCCGTACAGCAGCCATTGTTACCTGTAGCCCCCGGGTTGGAGAGACCTGTACAACACAATTCTTTTCCTCAGGCCTCTCTCCAAGTCGTTGTCCAATTCTTTCTATCAGGGCATCTGTTCTCCAAGTCCCTGATGGCGATGTTCAGGCAAGTACTGTTCTTCGGACCGACTCTTACACCTTCCAATCCCTGATTTCTGTGATTCTGTGAGATGGAGGGGCGGGAGAGGGAGATGTGAGGAGATGGATGGATGAGGAGATAGACACACCAAGAGAGGGAGGGTCGGGTGGGTGGTGGGTGAGGAGCTCGGGATGGACAGATGGACAGAGACACGAGGTGATGGAGAAACCAGGAGATGGACGTGGAGATGGAGATGGAGGTGGAGGTGGAGATGGAGGTGGAGATGGAGGTGGAGATGGAGATGGAGATGGAGGTGGAGATGGAGATGATGGAGATGGAGATGGAGATGGAGATGGAGATGGAGATGGAGATGAAGGTGGAGATGGAAGTGGAGATGGAGATGGAGATGGAGATGATGGAGGGACCAGGAGGTGGGAGAGAAGGTGGGGATGGACAGATGGACAGATGAGGGTGGAGACACCAGGAGATGGAGATGGAGGGACCAGGAGGTGGGTGAGAAGATGGGGATGGACAGATGGACAGATGAGGGTGGAGACACCAGGAGATGGAGAATGAGGGTCGGGTGGGTGGTGGGATGAGGAGATGGAGGGATGGCCATGTGGACGGATGGATGGATGGACAGATGGATGATGGACAAGTAGACGCTGGCCAACTAGATGGTCCCTGCTGGGCCCTCCGCCCACTCACACGTCTTGTTGGGCGACACCAACTTCCTGGTGGCCCCAAAATGGATCCAGATGAACTTCCCTGGGAGAGCAGCAGTGGCCACTGTTCCTGGCAGGCCCCGCCCACAGACCCCACCCCACCCCACCCCACCCCCTCCACTCACCAATCAGGAGGAGTTCGCGGGAGATGTTAGGGTCTTGTGTTTTCCATCCTCCAGATGAGGTTGGATGAAGTTGGGAAGATGTTTGGGGGTCTCAGTTGAGGTTCAACATCCTCCAGGTGGGACAAAGTTGGGGAGATCTTGGAGTCTTGGAGTTCAATGTTGTCAGCATGAGGTGGGACAACATTGAGGGAGATGGTTCATGTCTTGGGTTCTCCATCCTTCCAGGGGAAGAGGGATGAATTTGGGGAGATGTTTGCGGTCTTGGTTGGGGTTCAACATCCTCCGGGTGGGACAACACTGGGGGAGATGTTGGGGGTCTTGGAGATCTCCACCAGCTAGATGAGGAGAGATGAAGTTGGGGGAGATGGTTGGGTCTTGGGTACTCCATCCCCCAGGTGGGACAACACTGTGGGAGATGTTTTGGAGTCCTGGGTTCTCCACATTCCAGATGAGGTAGGACAAAATTGGCAAAGATGTTTGGAGTCTTGGTTGGGGTTCAACATCCTCCAGGTAAAGAAGGCATGAAGTTGGGGAGGTGTTTGGGGTCTTGGGGTTCAATATCCTCCAGATGGGACAAAATTGGGTGAGATGTTGGGGTTCAACATCCTCTGGATGAGGTGGGACAACACTGCGGGAGATGTTTGGTGTCTTGGGGTTCTCCACCCTCTAGATGAGGTGGGACAAAGTTGGAGAGGCGTTTGGGGTCTTGGGTTCACTATTCCCGAGATGGGACAACATTGGAGGAGATGTTTGGTCTCAGCTGGAGTTCAACCTCCTCCGGGTGAGGTGGGGTGAAGTTGGGGGAGATGTTTGGTCTGGGGGTCCAACATCCTCTAGATGAGGTGCGGTGAAGTTAGGGAGATGGTTGGGGTTGAACATCCCCAGGTGAGGAGGGGGTAAGTTTGGGGAGAAGTTTTGAGGTCTTGGAGTTCAATACTCTCCACATAAGGTGGGACGAAGTTGGGGGAGATGTTGAGGTCATGGTTCTGGTTCGCCTAAGGGGTCCAGACATGGGACATCGGGGCCTGGGTGGCACAATGGAGCTGGAGATGGGACATTATAAGACTTGGTGTCCCCAATGTATTGAGGAATAGGACATCCTGAGTCTTGATGGCTTCACAGGGTCCAGGGATGTGACATCTTGGCCTGGGTGGCCCAAAGTGTCCGGGGATGGGACATTCTAGGTCTTGTTGGCCTAAGGGGTCCAGGGATGGGACATCCTGCTCTGTGTAGCCCAGGGGATACAGGGATGGGAAATTTTGGCTCTTGATGGCCCAAGGGGGCTGGAGATTGGACAATTTGAGTCCAGGGATGAGATACCCTGGGTCTGGGTGGCCCAGGTGGTCCAGGGATGGGACATCCTGATCTTGGTAGTCGAAGGGTCCAGAGATGGGATATCCTGGGTCTTGTGGCCTCACAGTGTCCAGGGATGGGACATCCTGGCCTGGGTGGTCCACGGGTTGGGGCATTTAACATCTTGATGGCTCAAGATGGCTGCAAATGGGACATCTTGAGTCCAGAGAAGGGATGTCCTTGGTCTTATTGTCCCCAAAATGTCCAAGGATGGGACATCTTGGGTCTTGGTGGTCTAAGGGGTCCCAGTTTAGGACATTTTCAGTATTGATGGCCCAACGTGTCCAGATATGGGACATTTTATGTCCCGGTGGCCTAAGGGTTTCAGGGATGGCACATCTTGCGCTGATTGGCCCACGGTATCCAGGGATGGGAAATTTTGGCTCTTGATGGCCCAAGGGTGCTGGAGATGGGACATTTTGGGTCCAGAGATGGCACAACCTTGGTCTTGGTGGAGCAAGGGGGCTGGAGATTGGACATTCTGCATCTTGGTGGCCCAAAGTGTCCAGCGATGGGAGATCTTCAGTGCAAGGATAGGACATCTTGGCCTGGGAGCTCCAGGGGTCCAAGGGTTGGGACATCCTGGGTCTTGGTGGCCCAAAGAGTCCAGGGATGGGACATTTTGGGTCCAGAGATGGGACATCTTCACTCCAGGAAAGGGACATCTTGGTCTCGGTGACCCAAGGGATCCAGTGATGCGACATCTTGGTCTTGGTGGACCAGGATGCCTGGAGATGGGACATTTTGGGTCTCGGTGGCTTAAAAGTTCCAGAGATGGGACATCCTGCATCTTGGTGGCCCGAAATGTCCAGGGATGGGACATTTTGGGTCCAGAGATGGGACATCTTGGATCTAGGGATGGGACATCTTGGTCTCGGTGGCCCAAAGTTTCCAGTGATGGGGCATTGGAGCTCTGAGATGGGTCATTTTGGTTCACAGTGGCCCAAGGGATCCAAAGATGGGACATCTTGGTCTTGGTTTCCCAAGATGGCTGAACATGGCACATCCTGGTCTTGGTAGCCAAAGGGGTCCGGAGATACGACATCCTGGGTCTTGGTGGCCTCACAGTGTTCAGGGATGGGACACCTTGGCCTGGGTGCTCCAAGGGGTCCAAAGGTTGGGACATTTAAGGTCTTGGTGGCCCAAGATGGCTGCAGATGAGACATCTTGGGTCCTGAGATGGGACAGCCTGGGTCTTGGTGGCCCCAAACTGTCCAGGGATGGGACATGTTGGCCTGGGTGTTCCAAAGAGTCCAGGTATGGTACATTTTAGGTCTTGGTGGCCCAAGGTGTTCAGGGATGGGACATCTTTCCCTGGGTGTTCCAAGGATGGGACATTTTGGGTCTGATTGGCCCAAAGTGTCCAGGGATGGGACATCTGTAGTCTGGGATGGGACATCCTGGGTTTTGGTGGCTCAGTGGGTCCAGGAAAGGAACATTTTAGGTCTTTTGGTGGCCTGAGGGGTCCCGAGATGGGACATCTTGGCCTGGATGGCTCAAGGGGGCTGGAGATGGGACATCTTACAACTTGGTGTCCCCAAAGGGTGCAGGGATGAGACTTCTTGGGTCTTCATGGCCTCACAGTATCTAGGGTTGGGACATCTTGGCCTGGATGGTCCAAGGTGGCTGGAGATGGGACATCTTAGGACTTGGTGTCCCCAAAGTTTCCAGGAATGCGTCATCCTGGGTCTCGGAGGCTTCATGGGGTCCAGAGATGGGATATCTGGGCCTGGGTGGCCTAAAGTGTCTAGAGACGGGACATCTTGGATCCAGGGATGGGACATTTTAGGTCTTGGTCCCAAAGTCTCTAGGGATGGGATATCCGGTGTCTGGCATGGGGCATTCTGGCTCTCAGTGGCCCAAGGAGTCCAAGGACGTGCCATTTTAAGTTTTGGGGCCCTAATGGGTCCAGGGACAGGAAATTTAACCCTGAGCGGCCCAAGGTGTCCAAGGATGGCAGATTTTGGCTCTTAGGGGCCTCACAGTTTCCAGGGATGGGACATAGCGGCAGCGAGAGCGACTCCGGTAGCAGTGCCGGCTACGGCAGCGTGTCTGACTGCCACCACGTCTCCTCTTTCACCAGGACCGGGCCACAGTGGGGTGGCCACCTCCCTGTCCTGCCAGAGGATGCAGCTCTGCACCCCCAGCCCCGCTTTTAAAGGGTGCCTGGGCAGGGCCCTTTGTGACATCACCAGTGACATCACAATGCCCCACTGTGGCAGTTGCACATCCCCCTGAGATCCAGAGCCTTCAGTGGGGCAGTCGATGGCTCCTTAGCACCTTTTGTGCCCCACTGTGCCTGTCCCCACGTACACACCAGGGTGGTACCAAGGTGCTGACAGTCACATCCTCCCCTGCCCCGGGCAGGGTGACTTCACCTGCACCAGCTGGGGGGCAGGAGGGGTGGGACCCTCAGTCAGTTGACAGGGTCCTCAACAAAGGAGGTGCCCAGAGAGACTGAGAAGCTTCTGGACTATGTTGTAATGCCCACAGCCTGTCACGTCCTGCCCTCAGGTATGAGTGCGGAATGGAGGGAATGGAGGTTCTAGTTTTCCTGTTTCTGGGAGAGACTTTCATGCTCAGTGGAGGAGGGAGCTGAAGGTATAATGGGTAGGACTTCTTTCATGCTCTGTGAATGTTCTTTTGGATTACGCCACCTTGATACCAGTTTACTCAGTTTATCAAGGGGTAAGCCCTGTATTATATCTCTGGGAACTCCCTTTTTAATTCCTAAAAACCACCGTTGTTGTCAGATCTTAGGTTGTTCTCCCTTTCCTCTTTTAATATGCGGATGCTGCTTTCTCGCAGCACTGGTAGCAGCAGCAGTACCAGTAGAGAGGGGCAGATTCTTTCCTTCAATATGATGGATTGCTCTTGACCTTTCATCTAGGATTTTTACAGGGCCATGTTTCCTATTATATAATGTATCAATTCTTGTGCTGCTTCCCCCCACGTCCACACCTTTTTAGTATTTAGTTGGTTGGGGGAAGTCGGGGCAGGGGTAAAGAGTGAATCAATGCTAGTGTCAGCTGCATCCTTCTGGCTCTCACTTCTGGTATCGTGGCTTCTCATCAAACCTTCCAATCTTTCTACTGGGCTCATCAATGCGATTGTCCTTTGAAGGTTTAAGTGTCTCTGGGAGTCCCCTTATCATGGGAGTCATCATGTCAGGACTCACTGCCAGCATCATTGAGGATTCACATTCGGGAATCAATTTTCTTTCATGTACCATTTGCAAGCAGGCTGCTTTGTGTACACTTTCTAGCAATTGATCAGGTGTGCCAGTGATTGCTAGGGGCTCTCCCCTATCTAAAGGGTTTAGCCCTCCAGCCCAATAAGCAGCTCGCTGGGTTAGGGACCGTGAGGCAGGTCTGTCACCAGTTGTTAAGAAAACTCCATGCCCCCAGTAACCATTAGCTTCCTGTTCACTTCACTGAATTTGGTCTCCCCCAGTTAGGGATATGTGCCACACGTGCTCCGTTTCAGATTCTTTAGGGAGGCGCCCATACTCTCTCTTTAGCTTGGCCAGCTCGGTGGCAGTGTAAGATGTTTGCTTAGTTGTAATGTGAGGGTCAGTATCCTCCTCATTTGCATAAAAATATTCTGTTTTCACTAAGGGTCTCACATGTGGGTATTCCTCATCACGTTTTCTCATCTCCTCCAATTCTTTGTGAGGGTAAATTTGATTTATTTCTCAGATACTTTTCTCCTCTAGCTGCCGCTCCCTCAGCACTCCTGTGCTTTTTAAACATTCCTCCTTTAGAGTAGCTTTTAATGAGCGGTTTTCTTCCCTCTCTTTTTCGAATCGTTGTGAAGAATTTTCTAATTGTTCTAAATTGGAGATCGTTTTTTTGCAAAATCTGCACCAGATTTTCAAGGGATTCTATAATTTTGCTTTCATTACTACGTTGCCTGAGGTGATCTTCAATTGCTGCTACTAGGCTGGCCTAGGACAGCACAGACCATAGCTTTGTTCTTATCTGATCTAAACTTAGACTTAGTCTGTAGAGAAATCACTCGGTCCACTACATGTCGGAGTGGATCCTTAGGACGAGCCTCGTTGGACGGAAAGAGTCGGCCAGAATAACGACAGCATCCCAATGTGGGTTAAATCGTTCTCCTTTATTCAACATAACAACAAAGACTATATAGAACTTTTTCCCTGAGCCCGCGCTAAAGAAACGGTAATGATTGGCTACAATGCGCTGATCACGCGTCCCATCCCCATTTGCTATTGGTGATCAGCCACTGTCCACGCGCCGTGACGTTCCATGTCTCTGCTGGCAGAGGACGGCAAGCGGCAGCCTAAACCTAAACCGCGGCCATGTGGAGCCCTGGATTGCTTACCACACATACATGTTATGTCTCCTAAAAAGTTATCCACAACTACACTCTGTAAGTTAGCCGAATTATCACAAGCCCAGTCCTCTCTGGGTATGGAGGGTCGAGCCCCGTACTTTGCTAAAAGTGTGTAGAACGAGTCTCGATCTTTCCCTAACCAAAAATCTTGATTATCGACCTTTTCAGTCATTCTTATTATGAAGGGACCAAACCCACGTCGGGAAGGCACAAGTTAGTTATACAAAAGCACAGCAACTGCTGTGTCACCCTTCTCTTTCCCGAGTGGTTGGAGGGGACAAAAATCTGCTACAGGAAGGCTCAACTTAGTTACGCAAACACACAGGATTGCCCCTTCACTCTCCCTAGCGGACAATTCTCATCAACATGAGAACAACACCCATTTTTGCACTTTGAGATCCCAGAGACAGAGCCCTCAACTCAAGTTTGGAGTGCTCAACACCAAGGCATGTGTGGTGTGCAAAAAAACTGAATCGCCCCCCTTACTTTCTGGACACCTATCACCTTATCGGGTGTAGGGCCAGGTGTGGCTGGAGCGAAACTTTCTTCCCCTATTACAGACCACACAGCACCTGCACTCCTCTGTATTCTCAGAATCCTGTCCGTGACACCAATTTAATGTCACGGTCCATTCAATGATGGACTCGTGATGGTTCATTTACCTTGATCTCGAAGCGCAAAATTAAGGCGACCAAAATGCCAAGGGGTTACAATTCAGTCAAACAGTGTTAACTTCATTATTTTGCCCGTAAAGCGGCATGTGATAGAGAAAGTGGAGAAAAGGGAAAGAAAAAAAAGGGGGAAAGAGGATTAGCTACCTCCACGAGTTCCAAAGGCGTCCCTATGGTCTCAGGTCCCAAAAGCAGCATCCTGCCAGTCTTCCGCCATGATCCATGATCCTTTGGTGGGGACATCTCAATGATGGGAATCGTCTTTTCTGCTTCTTCACCCCTCCTCTCTCCCGTTGATTGAGGCCAATCACCGCCTTTGTTTTGCAATCCAGGCTGAACTGCGCAGGCCCGAAGAGTCCCCGCTTCGCTTGCCAGAACCCGTCTGCGCCTGCGTCACCTCGGTTCAGGGGTCTCTTACTGGTCCGCTGGGTGACCTCTAGACCTTCCTCAAGCCTCTGCACATGCTCTGCTTCGCTGGCCTTAGTAGCAGAGAGGAGGTGGGGGCAAGTTTGGCTGAGGCAGCAGGTGAAATCATCTTCTGGACAGCAGCTATTGTTACCTGTAGCCCCAGGTCAGAGAGACCTGTACAACACAGTTCTTTTCCTCAGGGCTCTCTCCAAGTCCTTGTACAGTTCTTTCTATCAGGGCATCTGTTCTCCAAGTCCCTGATGGTGATGTTCAGGCAAATACTGTTCTTCGAACCAACTCTTATAGGAGGTCATGGAGAACACACAGCCAGGCTCTTCACCATGGTGTGTGGTAGAAGCACAGAAGAGAATGGGTGGAAGGTGAGAGAGGTTCAGCCAGGACATAAGGAAAAGCTTTTTCCCCTTGAGCTCAGCCAAGTGCTGTCTCAGGTCACCCAGAGAGGCTGCACAGGCTCTGTCTTTGCAGGTTTTCAATCTCTGATTGCATCAAGGCTTGAACACCTTGGTCTGACCCAGTTTGTGAGAGGTTGGACTGCAGACTCCTGAGGTCCCTTCAACCTCACTTCTCTTACAATCCCATTGTGATGTTGGGCTCTGTTTCTAACTGGTCAGAGCAGACGATTATGGGCCATGAGTCCACCTGTGCTGGAGGTGACCATCTAAACCAACATCTCAACCAGTGAACCAGTCAACAGCTCAGTATGACTCGCTCTGGGCAAAGTGTGAGGAGTCCTGGGCAGGGAAGGTTTAGAGGGCATGGGGCGCTATGCAAGACACAAAATAATCTTGGCTTAATACCTGTAGGCCCATCAGATGTCAGTTAATGTCAATGAAAATTAAAAGAAGAAGAACTGAAGACAAAGATCCAAAGCAAAGGAAGGTGTCAACATACTTGTCTTTATTTTTCTTTTTTTCTTTGGGAGGGTTTCTTTTCTTTGAAAAGGAAAGAGTTTTCCAGAACTGGGAATGGATTTAGGACACAAATGTCTTCAGCTCCAGGAACACAGACACCTGGTGCCATTGTAGATGCCCCGGGAACCCCTGCCCAGGCTCCCCCTGCATCGCAAGGTGCTCTGGTCTCCCCCAGGTCCCCTGTGATAGATGCCAATCCCAGGCCAGCACCTCAGGCGCACTGGGGCCCCTCAAATGGCCCTGGCTGTTTATGGTGAGACAACTGATGACTGATGTCTGCCTGGAAAGGTGCACTTTTTCGTTGTCATATTTTGGTTGGTTTTTTTCCTTGTTGTTGTTGTTGGTCGGTTGGGTTGGGTTTTTTTCTTTGGTGTTGTGGGGTTTTTTTGTTACTTTCATTTGTTTGTTTATTTGAGGGGAGTTTTTTTGTTTGGTTGGTTTTTTAACATATAAAAATGAAAAAAAAAAGCCAAAAAGTGAATTAGTGGGAAGTGTACTAAGGGTACGAAAACAAATATTGGTCTTCCCCTGTACTTCTATTTCCAGCACTCTATTATTTCAACTCCCTCGTCATTCAGGAGTTTCCACCTCTCCTGATTAAATGTCCATGTCAAAGGACAACTTTCCAGCAGACTGTCTGGACGTTTGCCCTTCCCAGTGCTCTCAGGTTTCCTCCTCCACTTGCTCTTTGGTCATTCAGTTGCCTCTCAACTCTCTGGTTTCTGCTTCAGAGCTTCAGGGAGTTAGAAACTTGCCTCATTCTTCAGAAGTCTAATTAACATGGTAGTTAACGTGTTAATTGTGTTTATATATATCCTTTCCTATCTCTCTGTCTAAAACAGTTCTTGTGTGGATGTCCCTTGTGGATGGTGGACCTCATTAGATCCAGCTTACACACACAGTTGAGGAAACTGTTTTAGTGTTTATGAAATTGTGTAGTGTTTACACAGGAGAGCAGGTGGGAGCTGGTGTGCAGGAGCTGCAGCATCCACCTGCAGAGCTCAGTGCAGAAGTCTGATGTGAGGAAAAGTGATGCAAGTCCCAGGTGGCCAAGGAGGGAACGGGCAGACTGGGGGTGGGCGGTGAGGAGCAAGGGTGTCCATACAGTGTCCAGCCTCAAGGGACTGTTCTCCTGCCTGTCCAGATGGCTTCAGGAGACCCTCTGGATCAATGTCCATTGCAGAATGCTGCTGTCACTTCTACACACTGAAAAATGACAGAAAATACCCTTGAAAGAAAAAACCCTCCTTTATGAAATCTTCTTTGAAGTCTTCATCAGTAAGTGTCCCATTGAAACCTCTCCAGTTAGTTCTACAAGTCTTGAAGATTGGAAGAAAATTAAGAAAGAAACATGGCTTGTTAGGGCTTTCTGTGTTTTAATGAGCCCCATGGCGTATTTGGTGCTGAGTCCATGAACCTCAGATACCAAGGACAGACTGAAGAATCTCCTCAAGAAGTCCAAGTCAGAAGCAAAGCCCAAAGTACCTTGAAGCATTAATGGGCCCCACTGAGGGCTGTTACTGACAAAGCCTCCCCAGGGACTCGTTAGAGCCAATAACTGGAGGCAGTGATTGCATCAGGCAAAGGCAAAGTGCAGCAGCTCTGATGCTGAGAAAACCCTTGATTTGTTTGATGAAGGACAATGGCCAAGCCGTGACCCCCTGCCCCTGGGAAGGGAGATCCTGTCCCTCACGTGTGTCTCAGGGCTCTTCCTGGGGATGTGGGGATGATGCCCAGTGCAGGACAATGGTGTGACACTCCCTGGGGGGTGCAAGGAGGCAATGGGGCGCCATGGCCATGACAACCATGTGTCTCCTCTTAGGCCTCGCTGTCAGGGACATCAGCCATAGCCAAGGGGACAAAGACCTTGGGTCTTTCAGGGACATCCAGCCTTAACAGCGCCCTTCGCCGTCTCCACCACGATCCATCCTACACTGTCCCAGGCCTGTGGCTGTTTCCCCACAGGCTGCAGACACCCCATGCACTTCCCCAGCTTGTTCTCACCCCGGTGTGTCCCCACTTCTGCTGCTGTCTCTCCATCCCCACCCGCTGTTCCTTGAAACACAAAGTCATGGCTGATCCAGAGTCCTTCTGAATGACCACAGCGCTGTGCTCAGAATGACATTTCTTTATCCTGAGGTCCACTCTGGACCTCCAGAGCCATCATCTTGGAAAGTGATTTTCAGGATTTCTTGAGCTACTACTATTCTTCCCTGTCATGGTTTTACCCCAGCCAGCAACTAAGACCACAACAGCTACTCACATACTCCCCCAGCTGACCAAGTGGGATAAGGAGGATAACTGAAGGAAAGGGAGAAACCCATGGGTTCAGAAAAAGCATTTTAATAAGACAATAAAAATAGTATAGTATAATATACTACTGCTACTACTAACATTCTACTGTTACTACTACTACTATGTATATAATAAAATGAAATAAAAAATAAAAAATATTAAAAAATCAAATTAAATTAAATTAAAAAATCTACTCAGTGCAATCCCTCATATAACTCCAGTCACACGGAACAGCCAGTCTTGCAGAAGGGAGCACCTTGGTCCTGAACAGCTGATCCCAGCAAGAGGGAGCAAAAGGGCAACAGGCAGAAAGGCCCAAGGGCCAGCTGCAAAATGGCAGAACGGCAAAAGGCTGAACTCACTCAAAACTCCCAACAGAACAGAACTTCCAAACAAAACTAACCAAAGTAGCTGGAAAACCTGAACTAACGGAAGTAACTAGCCAGAAAAGCCAGCTCCAGCTTTAGACCGAGTACGACACTAATTGTAGGTTGTGGGAATATAATAGAAGACTGGCAAGGGGGAGATTTGTAAATACGCTTAAGTGACTGTACCTGGGGTGTAGAAAAACACAAATCACACTTATTTTTGTTTAGCCGCGTGTGCTTCGCAGGTTGAACCTCTGCCTTTATATAACATAGAATTGTGAAAGTCTTATAGGCACCTTCTCCAACAACCTTGAAATTCCTGCCCTATTGCAGGTAAATATCAAAGCAGTGTGGTAAAAGGCACCTGCATGAATCCCTGATATATAGGTGAAACCAGCAGGTCCTGGGATCCAGCCAGGACTGAGCTCTGCGGCACCTGTGCTCTTGCTTGTGTCACCTCTGCCCAGGTGCTTTTTTGAGGATCCCCCCGTTAGCAAGGTAAAGAAAATAAATTACACTTTGCATTTCATCTGCGGTTTGTGGTTGTTCCCGTGACCTGCCTGTGTCAGCTCACACATTTGGCATGGTCAGCATCACCAGAAACGGCCATGCCATGGTTTGCAAAAAGGTCAAGGACTGGGGCGGCCATGCTGGTGACTCCCTGTGTTCAGGGATGGCCCAGCACTGAGCGCTGGGCCCCCGTGGCCACTTTCCTGGATCAATGGGCTCTGCCAGAGGCAGGGCCTGAGATTGATGACGGGGCAGTGGTTACCCCCCAGGCAACTGAAACGGCTCTGCATGTGTTGCCATGGAAAGCAGCACTGGATTCTTCTCACAAGTCAGCCAGCAGATCGGTATGGTAATTACTTACCCATCTTAGAGCTCCTGACCGTGAAGTTGTCGCATTACAACATATCAATGGTTGTGTGCAGGAGTTTTACCACCGTATGCTGAACCTGTCAAATCAGTGTCAACCCTCAGAAGCTGGTGTGCAATGCAAAAGGTATTAATTGGATGTGGCAGATGGGGATGGCTCATGCATTGCTGTTAGGATCCAATCCGGACAGTGTAGCAGTAACAACTGTCAAAATGCAGTTTTTGAGAGGAGCACCTGCCTCACTAAAACCCTTGACGACAGCAGCAGGGACAAATGCTATGGGTAATGTAGGTGCTCTAATAAATTCCTTGGGGGAAATTTGGGCTGTAATTTTGGGACCCTCTGTTTGGGTGGTAAATAAAGGAAAGGCAGCAAAACCAAAAGGAATTACAGCATGGGTTATGAGGACACAAATGCAGAATGACCTTGCACAAGCTGGTATCCCATGGTCAGAAATAGATGGGACCAGAACATCAGAAATGTTTTGCCAGTGGCAAAAATTAATGCTTATGCGAAAAATCCAACCGTCCCTAACGTCATCACCAGCACTGTGCCCACCCCCACCTGCCAGCTCAATACAAGACCAGTTTGCCTTTACCTGGCAACAAAAGCAATATACTTTCCAAGTATTGCCTCAGGGATACACAGAATCATAGAATGTCCTGGTTTGGAAGGGACCCACAGGATCATCGAGTCCAATTCCTGTCCCTGCACAGGACAACCCCACAGTTCACACCATGTGTCTGAGGACGTCGTCCAGTCTCTTCTTGATCACTGTCAGGTTGGGGCCGTGACACCTCCCTGGGGAGCCTGTTCCAGTGTCCAGCACCTCTGGGTGAAGAACCTTTTCCTCATGTCCAGCTGACCCTCCCCTGGCACATCTTCCTGCCATTCCATCAGGTTGTATCATGACATCCCCAGCTCTTCAAGCAATCTTGGATGAATCTTATCAGGCCTCATCGACTTGTAGGGATCCAGCTGCAGTAGCAGATCCAGTACAAGTTCCGGATCATTTGGGAGTTTATCGTTCTCACAGCCGTGGTTTTCCAGCCCAGAGTTATGGGGGCCCACAAGTCCATCATCACTGTTGAAGACCAAGGTGAAGAAAGCATTAAACATCTCAGCTTTGTCTATGTCCCTGTTAATAAGGTGACCATGCTCATCAAGTAACAGGCCAAAGTTATTTCTAGTTTGCTTTTTGCCATTAATGTATTTAGAAAAGCTTTTTAAATTGCCGTTCACATTATTGAACAGCTTCAATTCTAATTGAGCTTTGGCAGCATGAATTTCCTCCCTACAATAGCAAGAATCATCTCTGTGGTCCCCCCACGTTGCCTGACAAACACAGTCCCTCCATTTGCCACCAAATGATAGTAGCCAATGTCGCGCTCTGGTCAGGTGCCATTTCTGTTTGCCATTATATTGCTGATCATGGCAGTGTCACGATAAGAAACTGAAGTAGCTGTCAAATCACTGAAATTTCATGTAGAGGACCAAGGCCGGGCAACTAATCCAACGAAAACACAGAGCCCTAGTGCTACTGTACTGTTTTTAGGAATAGTTTGGCATGGACAGCCTCGAGAAATACCAGAGCAGCAGTTTTCTGTACCAGCCACAATAAGCAATCGCATGCCTTTGGGGGATCTTTAGGGCATTGCAAAACTTTTATCCCTACATCTTCTGTGGAGGTGGATTCCCCTTGTGAAGGGTTAATAGAAGAGCACAACAAAGTTGATACATTTAAGTCACAAAACACTAGGGAAGTAAATAATATGGCCTCTGACGGGTTGCATGCTCAAGATCGAAATGTGCATATAGCTTGTGGACATCAATCAGCTTATACTGCACGTGCAGGGAACACGGCTCACAATCAAACCCCTTTGCTATTATAGACTTGTAAAATATGCGTACATCTTTGTGCTGCTTGTACTCAGGTACATTTAAGGGCATTATGTAGGCCATGGGGAAAGATAAAACAGGGTCAGTGGGCCTTGCATACCTGTCAGGCTGATTATATCGACCCCCTGCCCCCATCTACAGGGTGGCAATATGTATACACTTCTGTGGGTACAGTGTCAGGACTAACTACAGGGGAAATGGAATTATTCACACCAATGGATTGTAAAGTGGGACTGCAGCCTATTGACCTAGAAGTAAAAATTCATATAACTGCAGAGAATGCTGTACAGTTCTGTACCCTGACTTCTCCTCTTATGTTACATCCTTCATTAATATCACATTCTTGAGTTCTTATATTTCAGGAATCTTCGGTGAACACCTGTGTTTTATCTAGAGGTGACAGTATTGGAACAATGTTATTGGTGCCACAGACCCAAGGTCTAACTGAAGTCCAATCTGAAAAAGTGCAGGCCACAACTTTCCAATTGTGTGGGCAATTAACCCACACCAGGTTGTTAAACCCAGAGTGATACAGCCCCAGGTTCCAGTATAAGTTGGGAAACAACTGTTAGAGAGCAGTGTAGGGGAAAGGGACCTGGGGGTCCTGGGGACAGCAGGGTGACCATGAGCCAGCACTGGGCCCTTGTGGCCAGGAAGGCCAATGGGACCTGGGGGGATTAGAAGGGGGGTGGTCAGTAGGTCAGAGAGGTTCTCCTGCCCCTCTACTCTGCCCTGGTGAGACCTCATCTGGAATATTGTGTCCAGTTCTGGGCCCCTCAGTTCCAGAAGGACAGGGAACTGCTGGAGAGAGTCCAGCGCAGAGCCACAAAGATGATGGAAAGGAGCATCTCCCATATGAGGAAAGGCTGAGGGAGCTGGGGCTCTTGAGCTTGGAGAAGAGGAGACTGAGGGCTGACCTCATTCATGGTTATCAATATGGAAAGGGGGGGTGTCACGAGGATGGATCCAGGCTCTTCTGGGTGACAACCAATGATAGGACAAGGGGCAATGGGTGCAAGCTGGGACATAGGAGGTTCCACTTAAATATGAGAATAAACTTGTTCGCGGTGAGGGTGCCAGAGCCTGGCCCAGGCTGCCCAGGGAGGCTGTGGAGTCTCCTTCTCTGCAGACATTCCAGCCCCCCTGGTTCTGTGTAACCTCACCTGGCTGTTCCTGCTCCAGCGGGGGGATTGGAGTGGATGATTTTCCGAGGTCCCTTCCAATCCCTGACATTCTGTGATTCTGTGAAAGTAGCCTGCAGATTGAAACAGCAGTGTAAACAGTGTGTGTGTGCAGGGCTGGGCACACAGCAGTGTCCTCTCACAGCCAGGCCTCCTGCCAGAGACCTGCAGGACCAGCAGAGCAGGGGCTGGGCTGTGCCCCTGTGCACTGGACACCCCACGGAAGCTGCCCCAGGACAATTGTCATCGTCTGGCCCCTCACAACCACCATTTCCAGCACAGGGCTGTCACACCAGATTGGAGAATTTGCTCCTGAATGAGTAGGTCAGAAATCCACGTTTGGATTGTACAGATGAGATGTGAACATAAAGTTCATGTATGAGAGGTGAGATGAACCCAAGTGAGCAGAAACACCATCAGCTATTCCTGAGGGTTCCATGAAGGCCTGCGGGACAGATATTGTCTCGAGGTCACTTCACGTTGGGAGTAACAGCCCATGGGAAACCGCCTGAATGCAGCACTGGGATGTGCTTCCTTGAACTGAGGTCCCGTGTCCATTCCTCATGACGTGGGACATCTCAGATGAGTGCAGAGCAGGGTGACACACCACAGGGCTGAGGTGCCTCCTGTCCTTTGGGAGTGGCAACAGGAGGCCAGATGGACACTGTGACTCCTGCCTCTGTGTGTAAAAGGGACAGACTCTGTCTCTGAACATCCCTGGGTGCAGAAGGAGTCCATGAGGCCAGCTCAGATGTCAATGCTTGACGGAACCCTGGTATTTCTGTGTGTGACTCCAGGAACAAACCCCAGTGAGATTGATCTCAGCTGCCTTGGACAGGCTCATTGCAAGTGCTCCAGTCTGCTATGTCGCCCTTGCCCGTGATTCCAGATTGTGCTCTCAAAAGTGCCATAGACACCAGAATGGTTCTGGGGTCCTTAGGAAACGCAGACCTCAAACCCATCTTCAAGAAGAGCTGGACTAAGAACTGGGAGAATAACAGGCTGGCCACCCTACCTCCTTCCCTGAGAAGGGGATGGGACATGTCCTCCTGCAGCCATTTCCAGGAACGTGAAGGACAAGGAAGGGATTGCTGAACCCCAATGGAGAGGGGCAAGAAAGGCATGTTGTGTGCAGGGCGTTTGCAAGGCCTCAGACATGGTGTGCTTCTGGGCAGAGTGGTGCTGATGGGGCTCCAGAAGTGGATGCCGGGTGGGAAATTGGCTGAACCATCAAACCCAAATATCATGAGTGGTACAAAGTCCTCCGAGCAGACAGTTACCAGCGTCATCCCTCAGTGACCAGCATTTCGGCCAACACTGTTGAACGTCTTTATTCTCCAGTTCTATGATGTAACACAGTACACTTTCAGCGCCTTTGAGGATGACGCAAAGCTGGGTGGAGGCCTTGAGCAACCTCCCCTGGTTCACCCTGCCCTGAGCAGGAGAGCGAGACAAGATGAGTGAGACAAGGGCTCTCTTCAAACCTAAGCGTTCTGTGATTTGGAATAATTCTTGCCTTGGAGAGGTTTCTGGAAAGAGAATAGCTAGAGAATAGGAAAAAAAAGAAAGGCAGAGGAGGAGATATAGAAGGTGTTAACGTAAATACAGCAGTTCCAGTGAGGAGTGCTTTTCACCCATATTTATTGTCATTTGAGGAATTAATGCTCCCATTACTTTCTCGTTTGCTCCCATTTTTGCTACTGGATCAGCTTTGTGATTTCCTTTAACACTATCAGTTTGCCCAGATTGCTGTGCTTTACAATGCAGAATTGCTGCTTCTTTTGGTTTCATAACAATTAATTAAATACAGCCCCCCACAATTAAATACGGCCCCCTCCAACTAAGTACAGCCCCGGAATTAAACACACCCCCCAAATTAAACACAGCTCCCCCAGTTAAACACAGACCACAATTAAATACGGCCCCCCACAATTAAATACAGCTCCCTAATTAAACACACCCCCCAAATTAAACTCAGCTCCCCCAGTTAAACACAGCTCTCAATTAAATATGGCCCCCCGCAATTACATACAGCGACCTCCAATCAAATATAGCTCCCTAATTAAACACACCCCCCAAATTAAACACAGCCCCCCCAGTTAAACACAGACCACAATTAATTACAGCCCCCCACAATTAAATACAGCCCCCCACAATTAAATACAGCTCCCTAATTAAAGACACCCTCCAATTAAACACAGCTCCCCCAGTTAAACACAGCTCTCAATTAAATACGGCCCCACACAATTAAATACGGCCCCCTCCAACTAAATACAGCTCCGGAATGAAACACAGCCCCCCAAATTAAACTCACCCCCAATTAGTCACAGCCCCCCCAGCATCG
Source organism: Caloenas nicobarica (assembly GCF_036013445.1). Classification (NCBI taxonomy): domain Eukaryota; kingdom Metazoa; phylum Chordata; class Aves; order Columbiformes; family Columbidae; genus Caloenas; species Caloenas nicobarica. The sequence goes on from NC_088272.1 coordinate 1,308,659, forward strand.
GGAGGGGACCAGGAGGCTGGGAGGGGGCAGATGGGGAACCCGCAGCTGCTCCCCGCCATGGGTGTGCAAGGGGGTGTGTGCACAGGGAGCGTGGGCACCAGGAGCAAACGTGCCAGCGGGTGTGTGGCCGGGGAGCACGTGGGGACACGGGGGTGCTGGGGACCGGCTCGGGGTCCCCCCCAGGCTCCCCCAGCTCCAGGCAGCGCCCCAGGGTCGGGCTGAGCCCGCAGGCCTCAGTGTCACGGCCGGGACAAGGGGGGACACTGGGGACCCCAGGGGGGGCGCCCCCCCCGGGCAGGGGACCCAGGCGTCCGGGACGGGACACCCCCCGCCATGGAAGCCAACGAGCTCTCCAGACTCGTGCCCACCCCTCAGGAGCACGAACGGCAGAGCCAGAGCAGCGCCCGCTCAGCGCCGCTGCCCGCCCCCATGGGCAGAGTGCCCGCCGCGCCCAGCTCACGAGCATCAACGGCCTCCGAGCGCCCGTGCTGCCCCTCGGCAGTTACCGAGATGCCCGGGCACGGCCCCCGGTGGCTGCTAACGAGCCGCCGGCAGCCGAACCGGCTCCTCGCCGCTGCTCCCGGCCCGGCGTTGCACAGAAGCCGCCCCCTCAGGCCCGTCCCCGCCCGGGCTCACGGCAGCGCCGCCGGGCCGCTGAGGGAGGGACCCGGCCCCTCATGAGCCGCGAACGTCCCCGGCAGGGCCGTCCCGGGCTCCGGACAGGGCCCGGCGCCCCCGGGCGCCATCCCGGGCGGGACCCGCCCGTCCCGCTCCCCCGCAGCCCGAGGCCGCCCCGGCAGCGCCAGCAGCAGCGCCGGGGCCGCCCCCCGGCCGGGCCGTGGCCTCCCGGGGCCGCCCCCCGGCCGGGCCGTGGCCTCCCGGGGCCGCCCCCCGGCCGGGCCGGCTGTCGCGCTCCCTGCCCCGGGGAGTCCGGGCAGCGCCGGGCCTGCCCGCTCGTGGAGAGCGACTGCCCGCGGCTGAGGGGCGTGAGGGGCGGCCCCGGGGGGCGGCGGGGTCCCCTGAGCCCCGGGGCCGTGTCCCCCACTTATCCCCTCAGCCCCGGGGCCGTGTCCCCCAACCTGTGTCCCCTCAGTTCTGGCCCTGTCCAGGCCCAACCTGTGTCCCCTGAGCCCCGGGGCCGTGTCCCCCACTTGTCTCCTCAGCAACGGGAGGGTGTCCCCTCAGTTCTGGCCCTGTCCTCCAACCTGTGTCCCCTCAGCCCCGGGGCCGTGTCCCCCACTTGTCCCCTCAGCCACAGGGCCGTGTCCCCCAACCTGTGTCCCCTGAGTTCTGGCCCTGTCCTCCAACGTGTGTCCCCTCAGCCACGGGGCCGCGTCCCCCAACCTGTGTCCCCTCAACCTCGGGGCCATGTCCCCCACTTGTCTCCTCAACAATGGGGCCACGTCCCCCAACCTGTGTCCCCTCAGTTCTGGCCCTGTCCTCCAGCGTGTGTCCTCTCAGCAACAGGGCCCTGTCCCCCAACCTGTGTCCCCTCAGTTCTGGCCCTGTCCCCCACTTGTCCCCTGAGCCACGGGGCCGTGTCCCCCACTTGTCCCCTCAACAATGGGGCCGTGTCCCCCACTTGTCCCCTGAGCCATGGGGCCGTGTCCCCCACTTGTCCCCTCAGCCACGGGGCCATGTCCCCCACTTGTCCCCTCAACAATGGGGCCGCGTCCCCCAACCTGTGTCCCCTCACCCTCGAGACTGTGTCCCCCACTTGTCCCCTCAGCCACGGGGCTGTGTCCCCCAACCTGTGTCCCCTCATTTCTGGCCCTGTCCAGGCCCAACCTGTGTCCCCTCAGCCCTGGGGCCGTGTCCCCCACTTGTCCCCTGAGCCCCGGGACCTTGTGCCCCCAACCTGTGTCCCCTCAGTTCTGGCCCTGTCCTCCAACGTGTGTCCTCTCAGCAACAGGGCCCTGTCCCCCAACCTGTGTCCCCTCAGTTCTGGCCCTGTCCCCCAACTTGTCCCCTCAGCCACGGGGCTGTGTTCCCCACTTGTCCCCTCAGCCACAGCACTATGTCCCCCAACCTGTGTCCCCTCAGCCATGGGGCCCTGTCCCCCAACCTGTGTCCCCTCAGTTCTGGCCCTGTCCCCCACTTGTCCCCTCAGCCACGGGGCTGTGTCCCCCACTTGTCCCCTCAGCCACAGGGCCGTGTCCCCCAACCTGTGTCCCCTCAACCTCAGGGCCGTGTCCCCCACTTGTCCCCTCAGCCACGGGGCCGTGTCCCCAACTTGTCCCCTCAGCAATGGGACTGTGTCCCCCAACCTGTGTCCTCTCAGCCACAGGGCTGTGTCCCCCACTTGTCCCCTCAGCAATGAGACTGTGTCCCCCAACCTGTGTCCCCTGAGTTCTGGCCCCGTCCCCCACCCTGTGCCCCCTCAGCCATGTCCCTGCCTCCCCTGCCTGTGTCCCCTCACTGCTGCCCCTGTCCCCTCCCTCCATGTCCCCTCATCTCCGGCCCTGTCCCCCCCAGCCTGTCCCCACAACCGCGACCTCCCACGGCCCCCCCTCCATGTCTCCCCTTCACCACATCCCCCTGCCCCCCACGCCATCCCCCCCTCACCACGTCCCTGTCCCCACAGGTGACCCAGGGCGGGGAGGCCGCCAACCGGGTGACAGTGGCCACCGCAGCCCCCAGCCCCGGCCTCCCGCTCCCCGACCTCCTGCTGCTGGCGCGGCTGGTGCCACCGTCACCCCCCGACCCCGTGCACCTCTGGCCCTGGGCGGGGAGGGCATCCCAGGGAGTGCTGCACCCCCAAAATGGAGCCCCAGCATTAATGCCCCTAATAAAGCACCCCGTAATTTAACACCCCCCAGTAAAACACAGCCCCTCCAATTAAATACAGCTCCCTAATTAAACCTACACCTCCCCAATTAAGCCCCCCAACTAAACAAACCCCAATTATTCACAGCCCCCTCAGTTAAACACACATCTGCAGAATTAGACACCCCCAATATTAAACAACCCCCAAATTAAACTCCCTCCAATATTAAGTGCACCTCCAAAATTAAACACCCCAAAGCTAGACATGCGACCCCCCCAAAAGCACAGCCCCTAATTAAACACACCCCAAACTACCCCACCAATTAAGCCCTCCAATTAACCCTTCCCAAAGCCCCCAAGGTCCCCCGAAATCGCGCCCCCGCTGCCCTGTCCTGCTTCACTATCACCTTCGCTGGGGCACTGTGCAGGGAGAGGCACATGCTGGGGGACTGCCACTGCCCCCCCAGGTCCCAGGGTTCCCCCAGAGCCCAGGGTGCCCCCCAGATATCAGGTACCTCCCTCAGGTATGGGGGACACCCCTGCACCCCGGATCTCCAGCCGGCACTCGGTCAGCGCCCCCCCAGCTCAGTGACTGCCCAGCAGCCGTAGGTGCCCCCGTCCCTGGTTTGCGGATTTGGGGGTCAGCACCCCCTGGCTGTGCCGGGCCAGGAGCCAGGGGTCCTCCCCGATGGCCACTGGTTCTTCAGCCACACCCCCTGGGGCTGGGGGGGCACAGAGTCAGGGCATCCCAAACTGACCAGCCGGTGACAAGTGGTGTCCCTCAGGGGTCCGTACGGGGGCCAGTACTGGTTAAACCTTCATCAGCGACACAGACGGTGGGATCGAGCGCACCCGCAGCGAGTTTGCGGATGACACCAAGCTGAGCGCTGCAGGTGACACGTCTGAGGGCCGAGATCCATCCAGAGGGACCTGGACAAGCTCGAGAAGTGGTTCCACACAAACCTCATGAGGTTCTACAAGGCCAAGCGCGAGGTCCCGCACCTGGGTCGGGGCAAGCCTGGGTACCAGTCCAGGCTGGGGATGGAGGGGTTGAGAGCAGCCGCGTGGAGAAGGACTTGAGGGTGCTGGGGGATGAAAGACGGGCCATGAGCTGGCAATGCACACTTGCAGTCCAGAAGGCCGATCGTATCTTGGGCTGCATCAAAGGGAGCGTGGCCAGCAGGTCTCCTCTCTGGTGAGACCCCACCTGGAGTCCCGTGTCAAGCTCTGGAGCCCTAAGAACAGGACAGACATGGACCTGCCAGAGAGGGGCCAGAGGAGCCACCGAAACGGCCCGAGGCTGGAACAGCTCTGCTGGGAGGACAGGCTGAGAGAGCTGGGGTGTTCAGCTGGAGAAGAGAAGCTCCGGGGAGACATTAGTGCAGCCTTTTCGTACTTAAAAGGGGCCAAGAAGAAAGACGGGGAGAGACTTTTTAGCAGGGTCTGTTGAGACAGGACAAGGGGTGATGGTTTAAATTAAAAGAGAGGAGATTGAGGCCAGACATGAGGAAGGAATTGTTGGCCCTGAGGGTGGTGAGAGCCTGGCCCAGGTTGGCCAGAGAGGTGGTGGATGAACCATCCCTGGAGACATCCCAGGCCAGGCTGGACGGGGCTCTGAGCAACCTGAGCTGGTTCTGTGATTCTATGAACCCGCCACTGCCCCAGCTCAGCCCGGCAGTGCCGCTGGGAAAGCGTCTCCAGGAAAGGGCGAAAGCGCCAGGCAGCAGCTGCTGGCGATGAGGGGAGGGCAGCGTGAGAGACGAGGCCCGGCAGCCCAGAGCCGAGGGTCTCGCTCGCTGAGACGGCGCGGTGGAAAGCGTCAGGGGGTGGCAGGAGCTGAGGGCAAAACGGTGGGAAACAGCTCCTGAGGCGCTGGGACCAGCCCCACTCTAAACCTGCGTGTCTGTGCTGCCCCCGTGCCTGCCGTACCCGCACGGCCATCCGCCTCCCCTGCCTGCGCGCCGCAGGGCAGGGCCTGGGGGCCAGCGAGCGCCCGCCCGCCGGCACCGTAACTACGCCTGGAACCAGGCTGTGCTGAGGGACAGCCGTCCTGCGGCAGCGGGAGAGGCCAGGAACGGCACCGTCTGCTCAGCACGCTCAGGGCGCTGCACATCTGAAGGACACCAGGGCTTTGGCGTTCTCCTCCAGCTTTATTCAAATCCAGCCCTTCTCCCGAGAAGAGCTGCACCTCCGCCGGGCTTAGCGGGGCCAGCAGCACAGGGCTCGCAGGGTCGATCGCGCTCTTGGCTGCTCCCTTGCGTTGCTCAGGATGAGGATGGTCTGAGCTGCCAGGGAGCAGATGGAGGGTTCACTGTCCTCCTCCAAGGGCTGAATGGCTGCAACAGAAAGCAGCAGAGCCCAGATGACCTCCCACATCTGCCGAGACCCCCAGGCATCCCCTCCCGAGCACACTCCCTGCTCACCGCTGCAGATCTCAGCCAGCTCCTCCTTGCTTGGGTCCCTCAGGGGCTGCGCAGCCAGCCCTGGGCACAGAGTTCTGTCAGACCTCTGTTCCTCCCCTCATCAGAGCTGACCCCAGGGGAGACCAGAAGCTGAGATGGTGGGACCGAGCAAGGCGGCCACCAAGGCCACCTGCGTGGGCAGGGCTGGGAGGGGAGGCCAAGGCCCTGCACGGGGCAGCCGGGGCTCTGGCAGCCACAGGGCTGCTCCTTGTGCCAGGGCAGCGGTGGGGACTGGGGCCAGGCTGCCGAAAGAGGGACCCCGGGGGCTGTGACTCACCGATGAACCTCACGGCCGCCTCTCGCAAGCTGGCCTGAGCATCCCTCAGGTACGGCAGGCTCTGATACAAGTATTCTTGAGCCCTGCTCCTGTCCTGCTCCAGCTGTAGAGAGCACAAGGGGATGAGCATGTCGCTGTCCCTCCCCAGCTGGCTGGACCAGTCCCTCCTCCAAGCAACCCACCTTCCCCTTCCCCCCCGGCCATTCCCGTGTCCCAGCCAGGAGTCCTGTGGGGCTGAGGCTGAGAGAGACACAGGCCGAGGGGTCCCAGGGCTGCTGAGAGCCCTCCCTCCCGCTGGCTGTGGGGCAGAGAGAAGAGCCCTTGGGGGCTCTGTTCTGGAGGACAGGGAACAAGGATGCAGCTCGGGGCTGCAGCAGGGCAGGTGAGGCACATCTGCAGAGCCCACAGCCCACACATGTGCGGCAGCCCCTCTCCAGCCGGGGCCCTGGCCCTTGGGGGTTGTCCTCACCAAGCTCTCTCCAATCCACCATGTCTGCTCTGTCTGCACCAGGTGTTTGAGCTGTTTCCACCTGAGCAGCTCTGCTGCACCAAAGAGGGCTTCCCCGGCGGCCTGCGGAACAGCAGAAGCTGGGAGATGGCACCACGGTCTGGGGCAGGAGACCTGGCGTCCCCCTCCTCTGGACTTTGTTCCTGGGGTGATTCTGCCCTTAGGGAGCTGGGACATGCCCTGGCCCAAACGGCCAGGGGTCTCTTCCCTGCATCACTGCTCAGCTTTGAAATCTGTACCTTGGCCACGCTCTGCATTTGGTCACTCATGTGGAAGAAGAGAGGGAGCAGGCCAAGTCGCACAATGTTCCTCATCTCTCTCTTGTCGTTCCGCACCACCATCTTCATCAGGTCTCTGAAGAGGCTGATGGAGCTCTCTCTCAGCTGGCTCAGCTCCTGGGAGGGAGAAGCACAGTAGGACGGGAGCACCAGCAGCTCTCTGCCGCAGCAAGCAGAAGCTCCTGCATGGCTGATGTGAGGGGAGATACACAGGGCGGTATCTCCATCTGCAGGGCTCGGGCTTATACATCAGCCTTACGTCATCAAGGAAGGGCAGGAGAAATTTTGCCAGTGGCACAGCGATGGGGCTGGCCTCCTTCTTCTTCAGCCGAGCCGTCACGGTTCTGAAGATCACCAGCGCCTTCATCTTGATGGCCTTATTGCCATACTGCAGGACCTGCATCAGGTCTGGCAGCATGACCTTCATTTTTCTGGCCTCTATGAAGAAGAGAGTTGCCTGTGGACCGGGGTCGTCTTCTCTGTACACGTTCACCTCTGGCCTGGTGTGATGAGTTGGCTGGGACTCAGACTGCTGAGTTGGTTAGAACTGGCATATCTCCTGTCCTATGCCCAAGTTTCGGTTATCTAATTCACCCAAGGATGCACCAAGAATGCACTCAAGTTTTTGTCTCCCTGCAAGGCCTGTAAAGTCGTCAATAAACTCTTGTTTCTCTTACACAAGGCTAAGCAAAGCTAGGCAATTGTAATGTGGGTTAAGGGTTCTAAGCGTTGTGGGTTAAGGGTTTGCTCTCTAAGCGTTAGCTCCTTAAGTGTTAGTTCTCTAAGTATTAATTAAAGTGTTAATTAGTTAATTCTCTGTATCAAGGATGAGGGGCAATGGGCACAGGCGGAATAATGGAACGTTCCATCTGAATTTTAGGAGAAACTTCTTTACACCCTCAGGGTGACACAGCACTGGAACAGGCTGCCCAGAGAGGTTATGGAGTCTCCTTCTCTGCAGACATTCAAGAGCCGCCTGGACACGATCCCGTGTGGTCTGTTCTGGGGACCCTACTCTAGATGTACCTGCTTTAGCAGGTGTGTTGGACTAGATGATCTCCAGAAGTTCCTTTCAACCCCAACCTTTCTGTGATTCTGTGGTAACTGCAGAACAGCCTCAGGAGAGCTGGCAGCACGAAACAGCCATAAAACCCTGCAGCTCCACTTCCCTTGGCAGCCTGGGAAGTTCTCTGCGTGTTGATGGTGGCACCTGGAAGGAAGGGAGGGCAGATGACTGCAAGAGGCCACAGATCAGGAGGACACGGTGCTCAGACGCAACTCGTGAGGCCGCTGCCAGCTCCTCATTTTTCAGTCCTGTCCTCATTGCCGCTTTGGAGAGCAGCGCTGGGAGCACGGCTGGGCTGCTTGTGTCCATACCAGCGCTCTGCAGTGCCCAGTCAGACATCTCCACGGAGACTTCCGAAGCCGCCTTGGACGCTGCCTGGGTTGAGAAACAGCACGGTCAGCAGTCCGAGCCCACCAACAAGCCCAAGGAGGCTTTCTCGGCGGTTCTACCCAGCCAAACCTCCTTCCCCAAATGCACCCTCACCTTCCTCGCGCTGCGGAGCTCCCCCCTCAGCTGAGCCACCTCCTGCAGCAGGAGCCGCATCTTTTGGGTTTGTGCTGCCAACAAAGCCCGGTAATTGCTGACGGACCAGGAAACCAAATGGAAATGTTCAGCGAGAGGGGAAGTCTGTGCAGGGTTATGCTCTTCACACCCACTGCGCCAATCACACGATCAGCTGTTTGTCACAGGCAGACAGAAGGGCACAGATGATTCCAAGGAGAGCAGTAGCTGTGGAAAAGTACCTCTGGATCTCAGAAAGCCCCCAAAGATCTGATGGGTGATGGTAGCTGACTGAGAAGAGGTATCCACGCTGGAAACAAATGGGAAGACAGAGAGTTATCTCCTCCAAGAGTCTGGCTTTGTCTGAAAGCCCTGGGCATAGTTTTCCTTGAGGAGAGTACATCAAGGAGTCCAAAGGGCTCTGGAATGCTGGAAAGACAATTTGCTTGTACTTACTCGCTGTTTCCACTCAGACAAGCTCTCTGCATGCCATCCACAGTGCAGTGTAAGAACTCGTGGGCGTCCTCGTGCCTGCCATGCTGGAAATGTTTGCCTGTTTCTAAGAAAGAAGTTACTAGTTCTCTCCTACAAGAATGGCGTAAAACATGTCAAAGTACCTGAAATGGCTTACGGGTGAGAACTCTGACAACCGCCCAAGGCTCAATGGCACTGGCTGAGGAATGCAGGACCTTGTTAACATGCGCTTCCATTCTGCACATCATGCAGAAGCCTTCCTGGCTGCCTGAAGAGGGAGAGAGGGACGCTCCACAGATCAACAAACTATCCACAGTGACGGGAAACCTAATGGAGATCTTGAAGTTCTACGAAGGGTGTCCACTCCTCTTGACCCAAGGTGCCAATGTCCCAACAAGCACAGGACATTTTAGTGCACAGAAAACCTTCTTCAGAGGGATGTTGAACTGATGGAAGTTTTCTGTGCAATAAGCAAAGGAGTTTAACTTGCAGGAATGGGGAGTGGGACCCGGGGACAGGAAGAGGTGCCTTTCTGGAGAGGAACACATCCAGACACAACAAGCGGGTTCTACACTTGCGTGTTCAAAGAACAGCCCTGCGGGCAGTGACAAGGAAGGGCTGCTTTTCTCCTAAATCAGCTCCAGATTCTGGGAGCCCTTGGGCAGTGCCCAACAAATGTACAAGGAAATGTTCCCAAAAGTACTGACAGGCCTGGCTGAGCTCCTCAGAGAGCAGGTGGTCGGCCAGAGGGCGGGTGTGTGTCATGCACTGCAGGACAGAGTTGAGGAAGCTCGTGTTGCCCAGGTTGTGCAGTCCCGCTCCAGCTCTCTGGCTGTGCTGCCAGGCCATGCAAATCTTCTCTGGGGGAAAGAGGATCCTCTGTGGGGGAGCCATTCCCTCAGCAGTGACTGCCAAGAAACCGCATTTGAAAAGAGGCGAGATGACATTGCTGCAGGAAAGCACATTTTAAAAGTTGAGTTCTCTACAGGAGCACCCAGGACAACCAGGTCTAACCTCCGACACAGAAACATTGCAGCAAGCCTAGCACTGCCATTGAAATTTGCTGCTCAAGAAACAGTTTTGGAAAACAGCATGTTCCCCTGCTCCCTGCTTGGCCAAAAGTCCAACAAACCCCAACTCATTTCTGTGCCTTGGGCAAGATGCTTTTTCCCTCTAGAGCCATGAATTGCATCACCAGGTCAAGTCTTCCCTTTTCCTGGCTGTAACTTGATGAAAAAAGCAAGTACCTGGCACAGAAAGTAACCCTACTGACATCAGATCTTGCTGCGAGCAACGACACTTTTCAAACGCGGTACATAGTGGGGGGGAGTGACAAAACACATTTCCCTGTGTCTAATTGAGAATACCCTCGTAAGTCTGGCTGCTCTCGAGAAATGCCCCAGAATTCACTCCAGGCCGTCAGCACATCAGCGTTCAGGGATGGAGCACCAGACACGTCCGTTGCCTTTGGGGATTCACAAAGTCTGAGGCTGCTGGTGAAGCTGCTACTCACCAGAGTCGTTCCCCATTGCGGCCATCGCTCCTCTCAGGAGCAGAGGGCAGAGCTCTGAATGACAAAGGATGTCAGGATGTGCTCCAGAAAGAGGAGTGCCAGTGCCATCACCTGATTCCAAACAAATAATTGTACCTCAACAAAATGATTAAAAAAAGCCAAAATGAAACCCACAAACAGCATGCGCCACCGAGAGTGTTTCAGTGACTCTGAACTGCTGCAGAGCTGCAAGGCTGATGGCCTCACCACAACTGTCACAGGGCCCCAGTTCACAGCAGTTTCAAAGCCTTTGGAAAGACTCCGATGCACGTTACCTGCTCTGCAGAGGAGCTGCTGCTGACCTGTTGCCAGCGCTGACAGCAGAGCCCTCTGGCTCTCCAGCCCACCCCTTCCCACCTCGTGTGCGGCAGTGACCGGCTTTCATCCGCTACTCTAACGGCTGCCTTTGCCGAGCTCCTTTTCTGTTTCCCTTCCTACTGCATCAGTCAGGGTGGGCTTCTTGTAATTCTAGGCTGAGCCCAACACCTCAGACTGCACTGCCACCCCTACTTACCTGTGCCAGGATATGGTAAGGAAATAAGATTTAGCAAATAGGAACTCTCCCCATAGCACGTATGTGGGCAGCCTATAATGGTGTAATAGCTCAGAAGGTATAGACCAACCTTGACTTTTATCCCGGGATCTGGACAAATGGGAAAATTGGGCAATCACCAACCACATGAAGTTCAACAAGAGCAAGTGCCGGATTTTGCACTTGGGACATGGCAACCCTGGCTGTACAGAGAGACTGGGTGACGAGGTGCTGGAGAGCAGCTCTGCAGAGAGAGACCTGGGGATTCTGGTCGACGGCAAGTTGAACATGAGCCAACAGCGTCCCTGGAGCCAAGAGGGCCCCGTGTCCTGGTGCATCCAGCACAGCAGGGCCAGCCGGGCAGGGAGGGGATTGTCCCGCTCTGCTCTGCGCTGGGGCGGCCTCACCTGGAGCATTCACTGTGTGCAGGGCTGGGGACACAGGAGAAAAGGAGGTAAAGCTACTGGAGAGTGTCCAGAAGAGGCTACGAAGTTGGTGAAGGGTTTGGAGATGAAGCCATATGAGGAGCGGCTGAAGTCGCTGGGTTTTTTCAGCCTGGAGCAGAGGAGACTGAGGGCAGAGCTCATGGCGGCTTCAGCTTCCTCAGCAGAGGAGCAGGAGGGGCAGGGCTGAGCTTTTCTCTCTGTGACCAGTGACAGAACCCCAGGAACGGCAGGAAGATGTGCCAGGGGAGGCTCAGTTGGACATGACGAAAAGGTTCTTCACCCGGAGGGTGCTGCACACTGGAACAGGCTCCCCAGGGAGGTGTCACGGCCCCATGCCTGACAGTGTGCAAGAAGAGACTGGACGACGTCCTCAGACCCATGGTATGAACTGTGGGGTTGTCCTGTGCAGGGACAGGAGTTGGACACGATGATCCTTGTGGGTCCCTTCCCGCTCAGCACATTCTGTGATTCTGTGTTTCTGTGATTCTGCCAGGGTGCAGGATCGGGCCCAGGTCACATCGCTTGGGGCTCCCGGGGATGCAGCTCCTGGGAGAGCTCAAGAAATGGCAGCACTTGCCCCTAATTGCTATTTTTGGTCTCTCCCCATCGCTCTCTGGCTGGCTCCCTGCGCCCATTCTGTAATTCCCCCCTTCTGTCTTTAGCCCATTGTGCTGGTTTAAATGGTATGAAATGGCAGAACCCCAACTGCATCCTGGGATGCCCACTCACCAGCCCTGTCTCTCAGGAGCCCCTTGGAATCCTCCAGCAACCCCCAGGAAACAATCTTGCCCATCAGCGAGCTGCCCCAAACCCCTGCCCATCCTACACGCTGTTAGAGCTGCCAGGAACACGGAGTTCCAACCCTGCCCAGCCCTGGAATGCCAGTGCCGAGGGGAGGGCAGAATAACAAGGGGAGAAACACTTCAAAATTCCACGTCGACACTAATCAATCTGATACAAATGAACCTCTGACACAGATTAGCCAGATCAAGGACAGGAACGTTCATGGGGTGAGGAATCGGATTTGCAAATCTTCCACACCGATCTGAACCGACACACCATTTTTAATTTTTTTGCCTTTGTTTCTGCCCTGGTTTCAGCCGAGGCTTTCTGGTTTCGCCATCTTCCCGTGAACCTGCACTCGATAAATGCAGGTGTACTTCGGGTTTCCCCAGTTGCTCTTCACAAAAAATTTGACATAGGAAAAGGCTCTGCGAAGTGGCGCGTTCTGTGAAGAGGGAAAAGGGAACAGAGGCGTTAAGAGCAGCAGTGCAGTCAATGGATCTGCCCCTGCCAGCCCCGCTCCCGCACAGGAACAAGCTCCCAAAAGTGCTGTGGGCCGCTGTGCCCAGCGAGAAAACGTTCACGCTCTTCCTGCTGCGGACTTGCAGGCAAACCTGCTTCGCTCCCTGGCATCTTTCCCCCGCAGGTGGACCGTACCTTCAGAGGGAAGGTCTGGATGGGCTCTTTCGCCACGTCGTACACGAACGTCCCAAGCAGAGTCCCCTCTTCTCCATCCGCATCCACTCCCTCGGGGGCAAAGCACAAGGAGAGCAGCTCAGACTCATCCCAGCACTGAGGAGACGTACGTGCTGGACCAGCCCCGTCCCGTTCCCAGCCTCTCCTGGGACTCCAGCACTCGTCTGGCACTGGTTGGGCTGGAGCTCAGTCTCCGCCTGAAGTTTTGGTGAAGAGCCCTGAGGTGCTTTGGCCACAATAAGTCTTGAGAGAGAGGAAATCTCTAGAGCCCTTGAAGTGTTGTGCCATGGCACGGCCGGGCTCAGGAGAGAGTGGGGCACAAACCTCAGAGGACGCACAAAGTCGCTGTCACGGCTTTGCCCCAGGGCCAGATCCCAGGCAGAAGCGCCCGGCAGAGACTTACAAAGACGGCGACGTCTCTGGGGGCGCTGATGACGGACCCAGAGGGAGAGGCTTCCTTGGAGATGTGCTGCACGGTGACGGCGCTCAGATGGACTCGTGCTGGCAACCTGATGACCACCTGGCCCTGACGCCCTTGGAAAGGCCAGCAGTTCCCTGGGGAAACATCCGGCTGCAACGGGAACAGCAGAGAAATGAAGCGTGAGAGACCGCTGGGGCCAACACAACTGCTCCTGGAGCTTGAAGCGCAGGCACCGGCGTGTCTGTGGGGTCTGCTGCAGCTCGGAAATGCCCCTGAGCTCGGTCCCCAACTTGCCAGGAAGGCAAGACGCCAGCCCTGAGGATTTCTGCTGCCATACCTGCAGAACAGCCTCAGGAGGGTTGGCAGGTGGAAACAGCCGTAAAACCATGCAGCTCCACTTCCCTTGGCAGCCGTAGGTCTGGGAAGTTCTCTGCGTGTCGATGGTGGCACCTGGAAGGAAGGGAGGGCAGATGGCTGCAAGAGGCCACAGATCAGGAGGACGCGGTGCTCAGACGCAACTCGTGAGGCCGCTGCCAGCTCCTCATTTTTCAGTCCTGTCCTCATTGCCGCTTTGGAGAGCAGCGCCGGGAGCACGGCTGGGCTGCTTGTGTCCATACCAGCGCTCTGCAGCGCCCAGTCAGACATCTCCACGGAGACTTCCGAAGCCGCCTTGGACGCTGCCTGGGTTGAGAAACAGCACGGTCAGCAGTCCGAGCCCACCAACAAGCCCAAGGAGGCTTTCTCGGCGGTTCTGCCCAGCCAAACCTCCTTCCCCAAATGCACCCTCACCTTCCTCGTGCTGCGGAGCTCCACCCTCAGCCGAGCCACCTCCTGCAGCAGGAGCCGCATCTTTTGCGTTTGTGCTGCCCACAAAGCCCGATAATTGCTGAAGGACCAGGAAAGCAGATCTCGTCAGAGAGTGGTCCATCCCCTCTGGGGAGCGCTGGAGCTCAGCAAGGAGCACAGACACGTGTGCTCGCCCGGCTTTGCGAGCGCTCCCCTCCTCACCAGGCTGAGCAAAGCGAAGGCCGGAGGGAAGGACAGGAGCCTCAGCTTTAGGAAAATGGGTAGCACGAGTTGTTGGCTGAGGCTTCTGCACAGACCCAGTTCCAGCTCAGGGGACATCTCTTACCTCCGAGTCTGCCGTTCTGCCGCAGACCCACATGTCTGCTCCTGAAAGGGAAAAATTCCCCATTAGAGTCTCCACTACCAGAGCTGCCAGGGCTCCCCAGGGGAGGCTTCCCCAGGAGCCACGGCACAAGCTGCTCCTTCTTTGGGTCACCCTGCACGGAGGCAGGAGAGCCCATGATTTCTCCAGCCGCTGTCCTCAGTGCTCCCTCGCAGGAGTCACCCACCTCCATCCATCCCTTTGCCCGTGTTGTCCACCCTGGCGTCGAGGTCACGCAGTAAACACCAAGAGCCACCAGGAGCAACAAGAGGATGACTCGGAAGAACTTCACGTCCCTCAGGAAATGCATCGTCTGCATGTCCATCACAAACCGCTTCTTTGTTGGGGCCATCTTGTGCCTGAAAAAGAGGGAGTCCAGGGGCTGCCAAGGAGCCAAGTCTCGAGCAAACCCCTTCACAGCTGGATTTGTGTTTTTAGGCTGAAAAGCTGCCGTTTGGGAAGCTTGCTGCTGACTGTGCCCAGCAGGAACATGATTTCTGTCCACACTGCTCAACACTACTGGCAGCTCTTCCCCAGAGGAAGAGCTGCAGGAGCACCTTCTGAAAGAGAAGGAAAATAACCCATAAAGAGCAAATGAAGACACTTGTCAGCAGCCTTGGGGTGTGGACCTCGCTCTCTCTCTTTGGCTGAGAAAGCAGGTTTGTTCTCACATGGAATCACAAAATAGTTTGGGTTGAAGGGATCTTCAAAGCTCATTGAGTCCAACCTCCAGCTTGCACTGGCCCTGGACATCCCCTTCCCCCTGTCCACAGCAAAACCTGTACTACGTACACGGTGAAGACGCACACGCTCAGCAGACGTGTCCACAGGGAGACCAGGGCACCTGCCCCATGGCAAGTGAGGCTGAAGAGCATGCCTGGGAAAAAAAAAACCAAACAAACAACAGAGAAAAGTCAGGCCTGTCTCTTGAGGTCTCCTCTGCAGGAGCTCACGCCCAAGCACTTCACAGCGAGCAGCAGTGGCTGAACTTACATGCAATTTTTGTGGCCTTATTGCACCACTTTGCAGACCCCTGAGTGGCTGAGCCGGGACTTGACTTCCACAATCGTGTCACCAGCTCCAACCTCGTGCCGGGGCTCCTGCGGGAGGACAAAAGGAGATGCCGCTTGCCCACCAGCCCCACGCTGTGTGAGCCGAGGCCCTGGCCAGAGCTCGGCCTCGGGAAGCCTCGCAGGGGACGTCTCAGCTGCGGGGACAGAGGCAGCACAGCTGGGCTGCTGCCAGGGGTCCCCCCTCTCCTTTCCCCATCTCCTCAAGCTGGTCCATCCCACACTTGGCAGGATCTGGCAGGATCTCTCACAGGGTCTCTGGTGCAGAAGAGAAGAACGTGCTCCATCCTGGCCTCCCCACAAGCCCCTGCTGCACCCTGGCTTTCAGCCAGGACAGCGAGCTGGCCGGCCAGCCCAGAGCCCTCCCCACAGACGTGGGGATTCACAAGCCACGGGGTCTTCTTCATAGAGTCACAGAACCATTTTGCTTGGAAGAGACCCTCACGATCATCGAGTCCAACCGCTACCCCACCCCTGTCACTGCCCCATGTCCCTGAGAACCTCATCTCCGTGTCTGTCCAACCCCTCCAGGGATGGTGACTCCAGCACTGCCCTGGGCAGCCGGTTCCAATGCCTGACAGCCCTTTGGGGAAGGAATTGTTCCCCAGATCCAACCTCAACCTCCCCTGGTGCAACTTGAGGCCGTTTTCTCTCGTCCTGGCACTTGTTCCGGGGGAGCAGAGCCAGAACCCCCCTGGCTCCAAGCTCCTTTCAGGCAGTTCAGAGACCAGGTCTCCCCTCAGCTCCTGTTCTCCAGGCTGAACCCCCCAGCTCCCTAAGCCGCTCCCACCCCACTTGTGCTCCAGCCCCTTCCCCAGCTCCATTTCTCTCTCCAGAAGCCTCTGCCATCTTCCCACGTTGCTCCCCGCCCCACGGGCCGTGTCCGGCCACGTCCCAGCTCCCACCCCAACGCGCCGCCCCGGGCAGGAGCAGCCAACTTCTTACCCGCTCGTCTGGCAGCAGCTCGGTCCTGCTGCCTCCCCTGCCGGCTCTTGGTCGGCCTTGATCCCCGAGGATCCTCTGGAGGCCCCTTGGCGTCTTTTCTGGGACGCCTTTCTCCTCGCCATGGCTGGCAAAGGTGGGCTCCCCAGTCGGCGCAGCCCTTGGCCCGTCCAGGCACCAACCGCTCCAGCAGCCCCAGAGCACCCACAGCACCAGCTGCCTGCCCAGGGCAACAGCCACCCGGCAGCTGGGGGCTCCTTCCCCAGGCGGGAAGGCCACGCTGGCCAACTCTGACCTCACAGCGGCGGCTCTGACGTCACACTGGGGCTCCCCAGGGCTGAGCAGGGCGGGGACACGCTGGGGCGACACGGCTGCCGCCTGCCCGGGCACAAACGCACCCTCGGCTAGAGGAGCCAGATGGAAAACGGGGACGTTCACGGCGGGAGGAACGCGGTTTCCAACAGCCCGCAGGGAAGGAGACGGGACGAGCGCAGGTTCTGAGCTGCAGACGGGCAAACTTGGGCCTCGTCCTGTGGCTTCGAGTGGGGGAGCTGGCGGAGGCATCGACCCCCAGCCAAACCAGCAGCAGTTTGGTGCAGGCTCCAGAAGAGGGAAAGGCCGGAGCTGCAGCCGGGCCCAGAACTCCCGCGGGGAAACCCCCGAGGATGCAGAACAACACACTGAACTGCTACGAGAAGTGGGTGCATGGAGCCTCGTGCAGACCTTTCCCACTGGCTGCCACTGGGCTACAAAACAGCCACTTTATTCCATCAATACGACAGCCTGGGGAGCTGCTGGGAGCTCTCTGCTGAGCAAGCTGCCCGTACAGCGATGGTTTTACTGCTCACGGGTCAGTCGATGAGCCCAATTTAAGTTTTACATCAATCCCTTAGCTTAATTAAATGCATCCTAGATAGAACGAATCACCCAGAATGATAAGGTTGTGTGATTTTTAATATCCTCTTGGCTTCGTGGCACTCAGTGAGCTGAATTTGCTGAAATGTGAAGCTGTAAAATTCCGCTCGTGTTCACCAGAACGGCTCCAGACTGCACTGACCACCTGTGAGATCAGGTCTGGTTCGCACTTTGCTGGGAAGAACGGAATCGACTGGGGAGAAAATAACGACTTCAGGGCTGAAAGGGAGACATGACAGGGCCTGTTCCGCACTTCTCTGGGAAGAAAAGGATTTATTCAGATTGAACAGAACCTTCGAGGTGATGGACTAGAAACAATATTGGCAGTTTAACAAAACAAAGGCCGATACGAGATCAGTGAAAGATCCCACAAGCAGCAAGAAGAGCCCAGGCTTAAATATCGCTGTTGGACAGACTCATGGTGTGAATGGGCTGGGAAGATCTAAAAATCGCCGGTTTGTGTGCTTTAGCAACAGCCAGAACAAGCAGAGCTGTCGGGAGGGCCGCTCCAGAAACGGGAAACTCCCAGGGAAGCTCCGCAGGGCAGAGGAAGCGTCTGAGAGTTGGACGCAAGGATGGAAAGAAAGACGAATCCAGAGATAGGGCTGGTTATAGGGAAGCCAGAGCTCTCATCTAGTTGAGACTCGCGTGGAAGGACGAGCTGTCGCGGCTTCAGGAGCAGCTCCGGAAATGAAGAGAAGCTGCAGCAGCACCAGGCCTTTGTGTCCCTCTGGCCGCCGTTTGGAGCCCTGAGGTGATTCTGGTGCCCCTGGGGCAAAATGGGGCAGTTTCTGGCAGTTGTGGGGTGATGTGTGACAACATGTGACCGGGGAGGGGACGTGGAGCTCAGCATCTAGGGCTGCCCCTCCCCCCGTCCCCTTTTATAATGTTGATTGATTGAAATGAAAGCGACTTTAGGAAAAAGAAAAAGCCCCAATTTGGGGGCAAGAGGGGAGGGAACCCCCCGCTGTGGGGCCAGGACCAACCTGGGGGTCACTGGCCCCAACTGAAGGGTGCAGGGGTCCAGGTGTGATCACCCCAGCCCCCAGTTTTCAGGTGAAACCAGATGTTTCCAGAGTTCCTTTCCACACACAACTTTATTGCCATGACCCAACACCCTTCCCAGGCACGTGGGTCCCCTGATATGTGGGACCCGGACTCCTGGGTCCCTCCAATATGTGGGTCCTGGACCCCTGAGTCCCCCCAGATGTGGGTCCGGGACTTCTGGGTCCCTCCAATGTGTTGGTCCGGGCAGGGAGGGGATTGTCCCGCTCTGCTCTGCGCTGGGGCGGCCTCACCTGGAGCATTCACTGTGTGCAGGGCTGGGGACACAGGAGAAAAGGAGGTAAAGCTGCTGGAGAGTGTCCAGAAGAGGCTACGAAGTTGGGGAAGGGTTTGGAGGGGAAGCTGTATCAGGAGCGGCTGAAGTCCCTGGGTTTGTTCAGCTGGAGCAGAGGAGACTGAGGGCAGAGCTCATGGGGCTGCAGCTCCAGCAGGGGAGCAGGAGGGGCAGGGCTGAGCTCTTCTCTCTGGGACAGTGACAGAACCCAGGGAATGGCAGGAAGATGTGCCAGGGAGGGTCAGCTGGACACGAGGAAAAGGTTCTTCACCCAGAGGTGCTGGACACTGAACAGGCTCCCCAGGGAGGTGTCCCGGCCCCAACCTGACAGTGTTCAAGAAGAGACTGGACACTGTCCTCAGACACACGGGGTGACCTGTGGGGTGTCCTGTGCAGGGACAGGAGTTGGGCTCCATGATCCTGTGGGTCCTTCCAAATCAGGACATTCTATGATTTTATGATTCTGATCTTGGTCTTCACCACCATTGGTCGGTACGGCTGTCAGTCTCCTCCCCTGAGCTGATCCTGCAGCTGATTGGCTGCCTGGGCCATGAGTCTGCCTGGTTTGGGGCCCACCCTCCCCTGAGGTGATGCTCTCTCTGATTGGCTGCCTGGAGGGTCGGTCCCCCCAATAGTGCCCGCCCTTCCCCCCCCACCCCGAGGCGCTTCTTTCCTCTGATTGGCTGAATGGGATTTCCCCTGGCTCCTCCCATCAAATGATTGGTCAGGCTGCTTGTCAATCATCCATGTGCAGCACTCCCATTGGCCGTGATTGGTGCAGCCAGCATGGCCTGACCCTGAATGCTGCCCAGTTTGTTCAACTCTTGCCACCTTTCCTGCAGGCCTCAAAGCCTGATTGGCTGGTTACCTATCAATCACATGACTTGCCCCGCCTTCTCAAGTGTGATTGGCTGTCCTGGGTCCACTGGCTTCGCATAGACTTCCGGTTGGTTGTTGCCAGGCAACGAGCTCCACGTAAAACTGAAACTGTGGGCACTGAACAAAGGCCGAGGGTGATAAAAGACACGTTGGGACCCCGAACATGAGGATCTGGGCCCCGAGAAGGAGGCTCTGGGCACTCAAAAGGACGGGCAGGTGCTACAGATGGCGCTTTGGGCCCTGAACACGAGGGGACCCTCTTGGTTCCCACCCGAGCTGGGTTTGGTGCCCGTGACCCCACGGAACAGACACCTGTGCTGTCCGGAGTGGCCACGGAACAGACGGAGCCCAAAGCCACGGACTCCATGAGCTCAACGGGGAGCTGTGACATTTATGGACGTTTCACAGGGCGGCCCATGGGCTGAGGGCAACTGTGTGTGTGTGACAGCAAAGGGTGGGCAGGGGAGCGGTGGTTGGTGAGGACGTATTGGATCGTGTGGGACCTGAGCCTGACGCCCGTGGGGTGGAACAAGGGCTGGAGAAAGGACCGTCGTGTTGAAGCCCAGCCGGTAACTGAGCCCCACGCAGCCGCTCGCTCACTCCCCACGGCGGGATGGGGGAGAGGATCGGCAGGGTAAAAGTGAGAAAATTCATGCATTGAGATAGAAACACTTTAATAACTGGAATTTTTAAAATATATGAAAATGTAAAAAAATTCAAAATAAAATATGCAATAACAAGAATTATACCTAAAATAATGAAAAAGAAAATATGAAAGAGAAAGGATCATAGAATGTCCAGAATTGGAAGGTGCCCACAGGATCATCGAGTCCAATTCCTGTCCATGCACAGGACAACCCCACAACCCCGGGTTGCCCCAAGGGGCCAAACTACTGAAGTAGGCTAGGGAGAGGGGTTGGAGGTGATGGAGGTTGAGCACGGCAATGAGAGCTTTGCGGATGAGGTGTTCAATTTAGGGATTAGGGATTAGAGCTTGCTGTTCAGGGTTAGGATTTAGGCATCTGGTAATCTGCCTAGGTGCGTGGTTAGTGTTAAGGGTACGGGCTAGCTTTGTGAGTTAGGGGTTTTTTTAGGTTTGTGGTGAGGGCTAAGGTTAAGGCTGGTATCTTAGGGCCAGGGATACAGGGTAGGGATTAAAGTGAGTAAAAGGGTAAGACTAAGAATAAGGGGTTATGGGCTTGGGATTTGGCTTAGAGGTAAATTTTGAGGTTTGGGTTTAAAGTAGTGCATTACTGTCAGGGTGAGGACTAGCATTTAGGGGTAAGGTTAGAGTTTAAGATTACTGCTTAGGACACAGGTAGGGACCTAACATGAATGTTTTCACAGTCAATGTCACGGCGGCATCATTGTTACCCGAAACCCTCCAAATCTCTCATCTCTGTTGGCCAAGCCATTCTTTCCTCCCCCACATCTCCAGTCTCTCTTGTCCCAGTTCCCCTTGACCTTCCCAAATCTGTCATCACCTTGGGAGCAGCTTTCTGATGGCCTTCATGACCTCTGAGTATTTGCCTTCCCGCTGCTGGTCAGTCAGTTCCTGTGACAGAAGTGACCTCGCAGCAGCATCCAACGGGACACAATGGGCTGCTGTGCTGCGGAGGTCCCTGCTCAGCCCACCCAGCAGCCCTGCACCACCCCTAAGGTCCCCAACCTCCGCTCACGCCTACCAGCTCGTGCTCCAGAACAGCTCCCATAGGTCCGGGGAGACTTTTCCCAGTCCCACATGGTGCTTCAGCTGCCCCAGGG
The DNA here is from genome assembly GCF_036013445.1 of Caloenas nicobarica. Lineage (NCBI taxonomy): Eukaryota > Metazoa > Chordata > Aves > Columbiformes > Columbidae > Caloenas > Caloenas nicobarica. The sequence goes on from NC_088272.1 coordinate 1,329,498, forward strand.
TATGTTGGAGGCAGTGGTGGCCACCTCTGTGCAAACAACTGAATCAATTCCTGAACGTAGATTTTAGGAAATAGTTGAGCCCTCTGCAGAAAAGACTTCCGTGTAATAGCTGAAAAAGTCTTCCTTTCCACAACTGCTAGTATTTTTAAAATAATTTCTGTGAAAGTCTTCATAGTCAGTTTGTTTGTTTGTTTTGAGACTACCATGGGCAAGTGTCAGCAAGCTAATTAAACACTGTATCTCTATGTGAATGTTTTTATGCAGCCATTTCCCAAAATACATCGCCTACCAATGGTTTGAGTTGAGAAACACTGTTCAGAGGATCTTCTCAATTTGTATTGGCACATTTTGTATCTCTACTTCTTTCCCTCTGTCTCTTTTACTTCCTTGCCTATTCTTTGAAGAGCTCTCTGAGGAAAAGATTAATTGAATTACGGAATACCATAGATTGGGAGAGACTCCTGTGCAAGGATCTTTGCAAGAGTGTCTTCAACTGGATCAAGTGAGGCTCCCTGTACAACAGTTTTGCTGAGTTCTTAAAATTCAGCCAGCCTGTTGTCCTGCATATCCTCTCTGGCATGTGCAAGCAAGTTAAGTAATTACTGTTACTCAATTTTATTCAGTTTTGCAGCAGAAACTGCTGCAGGGATCTCTGAAACAGTCAGGTTCTTCACCCAGGATGTTAAAAACCACCTGTATGCACAGGAAACAGGCCCAGGCACAGCAGGATCTGCCCGTCTCCAGCACTGTCTGGAATCCCACCTGGAGAAATCCCACACAAGTCAGGCCAACATTTAATTTGAAGGTGACTAATTTTTGCTTATTTTGGAGGTGGTTGATATTGAAGGAGGTTGACTGAACTGAATCACTTGGTTTCAAGTTGATCCATTGTCTCAGACCAGTTTCTGCTGCTGTCTCTGTGGACGATGAGATGGGAAAGTCCTTGGACCACCCAGGTGACTAATGACTGAAGAGCTCTGCTTGCACACCCGCACAACTTTGTTTCACCACCTCAAACCCATCATCTCCTCCTCTCCCTCTTCTCCCCTTGCATTTTGAATTATTCTGGTTTTGGAGCCGTCTGCTCTACTCCTTTCTATGTCTGAAAACAAATGGAAAGATGAAGGGATAAACACCAGTCTTTATTGTATATGTGGGATTTTTTTGTCCTTCTTTCTCCTACATGTGTAGTTTGATTTAAAAAACAAAATAAGTTTAGGAATGGGAGATTTGAGACTTGAATAGTGAGTTTCACCTGCTTCACAACAGGTGCCTGTGAGAATTTGTTTTCCCAAGGCTCCCTGTGTAATCAATGGAGAGAGGAGAAAACTCTCAAGGCTGGGTCCTCCCAACCTATAGCTGGCACACAAAAGAAAAGTTGCAAATCTCTTCCAGTCACTATTCTCCTGGTCTGCACTTAGGTCAGGACATTTGATAGTAATAGCGATGAGCAACTGTTTGGAAGTAACTGCATTTCGGTGCAGATGGATGTCAGATGAGACCGGGTGGAACCATAACTAAAGAAGATGAGTTATATTTGGTCCCTATTCTGCCCTCCCCTTTCCTGAAGAAACAGAGAGCACAAAGCTGTGGAAGAAAGCACGGGATTACGAAAGAGATGCTTGATATGCTTATTCTGAAATCAATAGATACTCAAGGATTCCTAGACCAAAAAGGCAAGTACTGAAAAATAGAAAGAAAAGCTTTCAGCATACATTAGATTTGATTTGATTTGATTTGATTTGACTTGACTTGATGTAATACTTCGGCATTTGCACAATAAAAGAGATGACTTAGGCACATAGGTGTGACAGATGTTTGGAAAAGACCTGTGTGCATTTGGAATTTGCCAGGAATGGGATAAAATAGCTAACAGACTTCAAAATTCTCTGTTTTGAAGGAAAAATTCTTTCTGAGTGTTTGAAAAATATAGAAAGAAGACAACAAATTCTCAGAACTCCAAATGAAATTTGATGCAGAAATACCAGGGTATGAGAAGTGGTTGAAGTCCTCTATCTGTGTACTATAGGAAGACTGCAAGAAAGGAAAGAAGCAGAGAGTTTTGGAGAGCCCTTCACCCAGACTGTGGAATTATCACACTTGTTTTTTGCCATGTTCCTTTCTCGGCATGATGAACCGAAATTCAACATGGGACCAGAAAATGAAACTGCAGTTACTGAGTTCATCCTAGAGGGTTTCTCAGGGCTTGATCAAAGACTACAGCTCTTACTCTCTCTAGTGTTTCTGCTCATATACCTGACAACAGTGGTGGGGAACGCCACCATCATTTTCCTCGTGTATGCGGATCACCGCCTTCAAACCCCCATGTACTTTTTCATTGGCAATCTGGCCTTCCTGGAAATCTGGTTTACATCCTCCACAAGCATCAAGTTGGTTGTGATCCTGGCTTCTGGGAGGAGAACAATCTCACTAAGCAGCTGCTTTGCCCAATCCTATTTCTATTTTGCCCTGGGCTGTACAGAGTTTGTTCTACTTGTTGTCATGTCCTTTGACCGCTATGTTGCCATCTGCCAACCTTTGCATTATGCTGCCATCATGAAGCCTCAGCTCTGCATCCACCTGGTTGTTGCTACTTGGGTCACAGGCTTCACACTCTTGAGTTACCGCCTGGTCATCCTCTCCCAGCTGACTTTCTGTGGCTCAAATGAGATCCACCACTTTTTCTGTGACAACTCCCCCTTATTCAAACTGTCCTGCTCTGACACCAGCCTGCTTTGGAAAATAGACTCTGTTTTCATATCATTTGTCATTCTGGGTTCCTTATGTTTAACTCTGACATTTTACCTGTGCATCCTTTTCTGTATTCTACATCTTCCAGCAGCCTCTGGGAGGAAAAAAGCTTTTTCTACATGTTCTTCCCATCTCACCACCTTGGCAATTGCATATGGGAGCTGTATTGTTCTCTATGCATGTCCTTCAGAATATATTTCCTTGGAGACGAACAGCTTTGTAGCGTTGCTGAACACCATCCTGTACCCATTCTTAAATCCATTCATCTACAGTCTTAGAAACAAGGCTGTGATACTGGCCCTGAATGAAGCCGTTGCCCGTACAAGAACACAGCTTTTCCCCTAATCATGAGGCATTTCTGGACAGCAATTCCCGTGATCTGCTATCATATGTTAAATAATACCAATGCATAGGTATGTAACCTCCAGACAGAGATACCTCAGGAGATTGATAGAATCACAGAACCCTTTCAGTTGGAAGAGACCCTCAGGATCATCGAATCCAACCATAACCCAATTCTAGCACTAAACCATGTCCCTAATGTGATAGATAAACTCACTCGACACAGACAGAGTCCATGCTCAAGAGAGGTTTATTGTAGTAGACTTAAGCAAAGCAGCGCTGGGTGCGTGGGGAATCTGCGTTCCACCTACACGCACACCTAACAAAGTTTTTAGTGGTCATTATATACCCCCCCTTTGTGATTACAATTCTCTATTTTGGGGAATTATCCCACCTACTAATACATATTCATACTAATAGATACGCATGCTCTGTCGTAGTGTCAGGGTCTTCTCTCCCCATCTGGTGGTCGCCAGGATGAAGGCTCTCCTCTTCCTCAGTTTGTCCTTTATCTGAATTCAGGGGTCCTTGTAGACAAAAAATCACTGTCCTTCTGGTTTTTGCTGACGTTTCTGTTATCTCCCCCACTTGGTCATCCTCTTGTCCTTCAGTCCACGATTTATCTGTTCTTGTTCCTGTTTTTCTGTACATCTGGTTTCCTCAAAGAGACTCAGAACATCCTTATCAATAACATGAGCCAGCTGCCAGCTCATTTAGCTAGCAACAGGAATCACTAGGTCACTTTGACATTGACTACACCTAAGAAAATTGTCTAAACAGCTTTTAAACACCTTCAGGAATGGTGACTTCCCCACTGCCCTGGGCAGCCTGTTCCAATGCCCAACAACCCTTTCCAGGAAGAATTTTTTCCTAATAGCCAATCTAAACCTCCCCTGGTGCAACTTGAGGCCGTTTCTTCTTGTCCTATCTCGTTGCATTGTGTTAAGTGATAAAAAGCTCCTCTGCACACACAAAGAAGGCACTAACAATGGCAGGATGAGCAAGCCAGTTAATACCCTGCCCAGGCTGCTCCCAGTGCCATCACTGGGGAGCCACCGGCTCATCAGGAGCCCATCTCCAAAACCAAGAAGAGCACAGAGGCTCATTGGCAAGTGGGAACCCAAATTACAGGCTCTGGGGAATGAACATCTTGTCCCAAGGCTGCCCTGGGAGAGCCATCAGCCTCATTGTCCAGGTGTGAAGCCCATCAAGAGGAGCCACTGAGAGCAGCTCTCTGGATCACCATTTAGACTAACGGGATTGTTGCCTAGGGGTGCAGGACACATGGTGGGATGCAGGGGAAGAGCATCTTTGGATTACACAGGACTTACCATGGGAAGTTTGGGGAAGGACCCCAACCAGTGCAGTCTGTCCTGTCTTCTCATTAAACTTAATTTCTAAATCTTTGCTGTGTGAGCAAATCTCTTCTCTGTGTGAATGTGTGAGCGTGGGGATGTGAGTGTAGCAACTGGAGCAGGACCAGGGGGTCAGACAGCCTGTATGTCATTGGTGCCAGCAACTGAGAGACCAGAGTGACTGGACATAAGAGGGTGTGCACACGTGTGTGTGACTGGGGGGGATCTGTACCAGTATCTGGAATGGGGCTGCGGCCCTGGGGGCTCATGTGTCCTGGTGTCTGCAACTGGCAAGGCCGGTGTCCTGGGGAGGCTACTGAGCAGACTGAGTGTTTGAGCCCCGCTGCTGGAAGAATCCACCCTGAACGGGTATATACATAAAATAGACTGCACTAGACTAGAAGAGTTCAGTTGGAAGGGACCTACAACGATCACCTAGTTCAAATACCTGACACATTCAGGGCTGACCAAAAAATAAATCATGTTATCAAGGGCATTGTCCAAAGGCCTCTTAAACACTGACAGGCTTGGGGCATTGACCACCTCTCTAGGAAGCCTGTTCCAGTGTTTGACCAGCCTTGATAAAGAGATGTTTCCTAATATCCAGTCTAAACCTCCCCTGGCCAAGCTTTGAACCATTCCCTTGTGTCCTATCGCTGGACACCAGGGAGAAGATCTCAGCACCTCCCTGTCCGTGTCCCCTCCTCAGGAAGCTGTAGAGAGCAACGAGGTCGCCCCTCAGCCTCCTTTTCTCCAAACTAGAGAAGCCCAAAGTCCTCAGCCGCTCCTCAGAGGACAATCCTTCCAACCCTTTCACCAGGTTTGTTACTCTCCTCTGGATGAATTCAAGGACCTTCATATCCTTGTTGTAATAACATATGGGTCCCAGAACTGCACACAGCACTCAAGGTGAGGCCGCACCAACGCTGAATACAGCAGCATAGTCACCTCTTTTGACCACATGGCCGTGCTGTGTTTGATACACCCCAGGATGCGGTTTACCATCTTGGCTGCTGGGGGACAGTGTTGCCTCCTGTTGACCCTGTGGCCAACCATCACACCAGATCCCTTTCTGCAGGGCTGCTCTCCAGCCACTCTCTCCCAATCTACACTTGCACTCTGTGTTACTCTATCCCAGGTGAACAATCCAGCACTTGGACTTGTTCAATTTCATGCCGAGTGCTGAGTCCTGCAGTTGGGTCACAACAGCCCCATGCAACGCTACAGGCTCAGGGAAGAGCGGCAGGAAATCTGCCAAACAGAAAAGGACCTGGGGGTGTTGATGGACAGTGACTGAACATGAGCCAGCGTGTGCCCAGGTGGCCAAGAAGGCCACCAGCATCCTGGCATGCATCAAGAATAGCATGGCCAGCAGGACCAGTCAAGTGATCATCCCTCTGTTCTTGGCACTGGTGAGGCCGCATCTCAAACCCTGTGTTGAGTTTTGGGCCCCTCCCTACAAGAAAGACCTTGAGGTGCTGGAGTGAGTTCAGAGAAGGGCAACAAAGCTGGGGTGGGGTCTGGAAAAAAAGTCAGATGGAGCGCGGTTGAGGGAGCTGGGGCTGTTTAGCCTGGAGAAAAGAAGGCTGAGGGGAGACCTTTTCGCTGTCTACAACTACCTGAAACGAGGTTGTCACATGGAGGATGTTGGTCTGTTCTCCCATGTGGCAAGTGGTAGAAGGAGAAGAAACAGCCTGAAGTGGCACCCGGGAAGATTCAGTTTGGATATTAGGAAAGATTTCTTCGTGGAAGAGTTTGTGAGGCATTGGAACAGGCTGCCCAAGTATTGTTTCAGTCACCATCCCTGGAGGTTATTAAAAGACATATAGATGAGGTTCTTAGGGACATGGTTTAGTGCCAGAGTTGGGTTCATGGTTGGACTCGGTGATCTTGAGGGTCTCTTCCAACCTAAATGATTCTATGATCTCATTGGGATGAGAGACATGGTTGGGCAGCTCACCCAGATAGAATACTGAGATGGATGGATGGATGGATGGATGGATGGATGGATTCGGACCGTGTGAAGGAGCAGCCTCCTTATCAGCCAGCCATGGCATGATGGAAGCAAGGCCAGTCCCGCTTTGTCCCCTGCTCTTGTTTTCAAGAGATCCTTTACACCCATTGCTGGCAGCCCTCCTGTGCCAGCCCCTCTCACCAGCACAAGACTCCTGGCCCAGGAGCTCTTCATGCTGCTCCTGCTACTGCAGTGACAGAGCAGCCTGCCCTGAGCTGGGGAATGCAGAAATAGGTTTCTGTGCGTCATTTATTCCCCTGTTGAAGCACAGAGCACTGGGAGCAGGCTGTGGTGCCTGACAACCACAGCGAGGCAGTCCAAGGCAGATCACTGAAGGTCCTTCACCATCTCCAGGAACACTGGGCACCCACAGATGAACACTCAAAGCAGCACCATGACGTAACATTTTGCCCCATGTCCTCCCCTGAGCCCATGAAAAACCCAAGCACAGCAGCATGGCCTTGTGGGGGAAATGTATTCAGGCTGACCACAGCTTTGGAAGAAGAGCCCAAGCTCCAAATACTGAAACTGTGGAAATCCCCCTTTATGGAGTGTTTCAAAAAGATGGTCCCAATTTCAGAGATACAGTGATTTCAAAATGGGTCCATTCTTTTGAAACACCCTGTATTACAGAGATGTGACACAGGACACCAGCTGTACCAGGGTCCCAGAAACAGGTAGACAGGCCTCTGAGTCATGGCTCTGGAGAAGTGCCATGGGTGAGGAAATTCCTTGACAAACATGGTTATCACAGATAAAATGCTCAATGCCCAGGAGGTTCCTGAGATGAGCTGGAAGTCACTTCTGAAGAGACATGGGTAACTCATTGCTGCTGACAGAAAAATGATTGAATCAGCTTCTTCAGTGCCACATTCAGCTCCTGGTTCCTCATGCCATAGACGAGGGGGTTCACTGCTGGAGGCACCGCTGAGTAGAGAAAAGATACCACCAGGTCCAGGCTTGGGGAGGAGATGGAAGGCGACTTCAGGTGGGCAATCATAACAGTGCTGACAAACAGGGAGACCACGGCCAGGTGAGGGAGGCACGTGGCAAAGGCTTTGTGCCGTCCCTGCTCAGAGGGGATCCTCAGCTCGGCCCTCAAGTTCTGCACATAGGATACCACAATGAACACAAAACATGCAAATCCTAAACAGACACTAACCCAAATAAGCCCAGCTTCCCTGAAGTAGGTGTGTGAGCAGGAGAGCTTGAGGATCTGGGGGATTTCACAGAAGAACTGGTCCAGGGCATTGCCCTTGCACAGTGGCAGTGAAAATGTATTGGCCGTGTGCAGCAGAGCACTGAGAAACCCAGTGGCCCAGGCAGCTGCTGCCATGTGGACACAAGCTCTGCTGCCCAGGAGGGTCCCGTAGTGCAGGGGTTTGCAGATGGCAACGTAGGACATGACCGTGAGAAGAAAATACTCTGCACCAAACAAGAAAAATACACAGAAGACCTGGGCAGCACATCCTGCAAAGGAAATGACCCTGGTATCCCACAGAGAGTTGGCCATGGATTTGGGGACAGTGATGGAGATGGAGCCCAGGTCGAGGAGGGAGAGGTTGAGCAGGAAGAAGTACATGGGGGTGTGGAGGTGCTGGTCACAGGCTATGGTGGTGATGATGAGGCCATTGCCCAGGAGGGCAGCCAGGTAGATGCCCAGGAAGAGCCAGAAGTGGAAGAGCTGCAGCTCCCGTGTGTCTGTGAACGCCAGGAGGAGGAACTGGGTGATGGAGCTGCTGTTGGACATTTGCTGCCTGTGGGCATGAGGACCTGCGCAAGGAGGTAAAGACAGTGACGGTTTAGATAAGAAAAACCAAAACCATTTCCCACAGACCCTCTCACAAAGAGACCCTTTTCTTTTTCCAGGAGAACGTCCTGGCTGGAGCCCTGGTCGGTGCTTGATGAGTGTGCAATGAAGAGCAGGGTCTCTGCCCAGGGGCTCTTGAGGAGTCAGCCTGAGCCTGTGTGATGGGGTGGGGCAGGGGCCAGTCCTGGGGTTCAGCTTTGTCAGATGGAACCGCTCCTGCTGCAGAAGGGACTGTCAGCATCTGTACCCGCAGGGCTGAGAAACTGAGTTTGAGAGGTTTGGGGTTTCTACAGCTCCTTCTCCTCTCACAGCGTGGGGAGTGTTCTTGGGTGTCAGAAACCCTCAGCATTTCTGCTGCACTCAGGGAGAACAGAGCGAGTCCTGCGAGACCAGAGGATGCCTGTGGGTCAGTGCAGAGTGAGGGCAGCTGCTCTGTCCCTCTGTCTTGCTCCAGCTGCCCTGGGCTGGCACCTTTCTGAGATGGAGGCTGATCACACTGCCATGTTACCCTGAAAAGCCACCAGGCACTGCTGAAAGCAGAGGGATCCACCTCAGACCATGACATGTCCCACCCTTTCCTAAGGTCTCAGCACCCCATGTTTAGCCCAGGACACACACAGCTCATTTCACAAACCCAACAGCATTTCCTCCATCATAGCATCACTGCACTTCTCTGTGGGGAATTCAGATAATGCTCATTCCCCAGCCCCACAGACTGCATTGACCACAGCCCCACAGGTCAGAGGAAAGCTGGGACAGGTGTTCCCATGGACACAGCTGCAGGAAAGGACCCACAAGATCAGGCTGTGACTCTGCAGCTGAAACTCCCATCCCCAGAGAGCCTGACAGCAAGAACCAGATCACACCAGCAGTGACCCAGAGCAGTGGAGCAAGAAGGAAACTGCGGTGAGGGTGGGTGTGAGAGAGGCCAGGGCAGAGGCAGCCGGGCACTCAGACAGCGTCACCCTTCCCCAGCTGTGCAGCCACCTCCCACACACCAGCATTGCCGGGCAGCTGCTCTCAGCCCCTGTGCTCTGCAGAGGGAACTGGAGCTCTGGCTGCACAGGAGCTGCTTCATGCCTTGGAGCCCCCGGCCCTGAGGGCAGAGGCTTTGCTGGGTGGGAGAGGAGGCGAGGGGGCTGCTCACAGGAGGGATCTGCACTGTGGGGATCATACGGAGTTTTCTGTGTTCCCCCTCCCTTAACAATTCTGAGTTTAGTTTCCTCTCCTTTCTGATCATTTCCCTATTGCCTGGACATTCTCCTCCTGGGAGGTGTTTCCCTGTCCATGTCTCTTCCCTGTCAGCACTCACAGACCCCATCCCACCCTCTGTGCCCTCACCCTGGCCCTACAGATCCTGCCTGTTCACAGGGCACTGCCTGGGGGCATCTTCCTGTTTGCAGGAAGGGACAGGACAGGTCAGACTAAGGATAATGGTCCAGCAAAGGTGGTGCAGGTGCTGTCCACAGGCAGAGAGGTAGTGAAGGGGCTTCTGGCAGATGTACTGATCACTCAAAGTTGCAGTTCAGAAGTATCAGTGACTTGTTTAAGCAGGAGGGCTCATTTTCATTTTATTCTTTCCTGCACCCCCCAACCGTTGGGATAGGAAACTGAAAAGACAGGCTCAGGAAAGCTCCCTATCTGTCTGGTAATCCTTGCATTGATCTTCTGCTTGAGGCATCCACTTGGAAAAATCCTGAGGGTGATCTGGAGCTGTGAAAGAGCCCTGACCCACACAGCACCGTCTCCACAGCAGAAGCACCTTTCCTGCCTTGACACGGGTCGCTCCTTCCCCCCACAGCTTCTCCCCACAGCACCGTGGGGATCTCCCCGGGCAGTGCTGACCCTGGCAGGTGGCAGAGTCCCTGCCCCGGCACAGCCCTGGGGTGCAGGGACCCTGCTCTGCAGGACAGCCCTGGGCATCCCTGGGTGCTCAACCAGCTTCACAGCTGTTCAAAATTGCCTGACAAGAGCCCCCTCCTTACTGATCCCACAAGCTGTGCCTGTGCTAACTTGAGGAGATGCCTCCAGGAGCTGCAGCTGCATTGCCCTGCACCCAGAGACTTACCATGGCAAGGGCTGCAAAGATTTCTCCTCCAGTGAGCTCTCAGTCATCCTCCCCATCCTGACCACCTTTCATCTCTCTCTGCCTTGCTCGTCTCCCTGAGATCCCCAGGCAGAGCCCTCAGCCCTGCTGCGCTTTGCAGAGGAGCTGCTCCTGGGCAGAGCTGTCTCTCTGCAGCGCTGCCGCTTGCCATGAGCTCCCTGTGTCCCAGGAGCCCAGCCCAGCTCAGCAGCACAGGAGCAGCCCAAGGCGCTTTAATGACCCCTCTGGTGGGTTTGGTGCTGAGTCCATGAACTTCAGACCCTGAGAGGCAATTGAAGAAACCTGTCAAGAAGTCCAAATCATATTCAAACTCCAAAGTTTCTTGTAATGTTAATGGGTCCCACTGCGGAATACTACTGAGGAACTGACCCCAGGGTCTGGTTAGAGAAGAAAACTGGAGGCAGAGATGACAGGTCAGGACAAGCAAGGTGAAGGTCTCTCTGATGCTGAGTAAACCTGGATGTGTTTCATTAACCAAAGGGCCAAGCCCTGACCCCCAGCCCTGGGAAGGCAGATCCTGTCCCTCCCACGTTGCCCAGGGCCCTTCCTGGGACAGTGTGATGTGGGGCTGTGCAAGGCCAAGGGCAGGACTATGGTCCCACACCTCCCAGGTTCCTGGCTGGGGACAAGGAGGCCATGAGGCCCCTGTGCTGTAAGGACAAGGTGTCTCCTCACAGGCATCAGAGCTGGAGACAACAGCCACAGCCAAGGGGAGAAGGGGCTCATGTCTGTTGGGGGCTTTCAGCCTCTTTACATCCCTTGATCATCTCCACGACAGCCTGTCCTATGCTGTGGCATCCCCTGCACCTCTTGCCCTGCAGGCTGGACACATCCCCCCTACTGCCCACCTTGCTCTTGTCTGAGCATCTTCCTTCCTTTGCTGATCTCTCTCCATCCTCCCCAGCTGTTCCTTGAAGCACAAAGCCTTGGGCTGATGCAGACTCCCTCTGGGTGACCTGCTCCACCACAGCACTGCCCTTCCACTCACATTCCTTCCTGCTCATGTCCAGCCTGGACCTCCCCAGCTGCACTGTGTGCCATTATTTCTTTCTCATGCGCTTTCCCACTATGATGAAAACCTCCACCATCTCGGAAACCACCCTTCCAGCACTCTCAGGCTACTCCTACACTGCTGCAGCCTCCCCAGCGCTGCTGGGCCAGAGCAGCCCAGGTCCCTCAGCATCCCACACCATGTGCACAAGGTCCTGAACCCTGCCTTGGCACAGCCCTGCACTCTCCAGTTCCTCCCTGCTTCTCCAAACTGGGAGCTGCACACTGGCACACACCCGTGTGTGTGGGGTCACACCAGTGCTGAACCAAATGGGATGAGAACTCCAGGTGTCTGGGTCCCCACGCTCCTCCTCATGCGGCCCCGTGTGCAGCTGCCTTGTTCATGGTGAGCGTGCAGCACGGGCTTGTGTGGCGGCCCTTGTAGTGCCCAGGCCCTTCTCCTCAGGGTCACTGCTCAGCGTGTCAGGTCCTGCTCTGTCCTGATGGATGGGGTTATTCTCCTGGCCCGGTACAGCACTGGCCACATCTCCTTTTAAAACTTCAGAGATTCCTGATGGGGGAACCCCAAAGTTTCTCCAGGTCTGGACTCTCCCTGGGCTGCTGCAGCCGCAGTCCCTCCAATTCCAGCCAGGACAGGGACCACTCGCCCGGGGAGCCCCCGGTGCCCCCTAAAGAAAAGGGGCCTCAGCCTCCAGGACTCTCCTGAGCCCAGGAAGAGGCCACTAAAATGGCAGCAGTAGCAGGGTTCCATCAAGAGTTTATTCAAGAAAAAGGAAATAATTTCCAATTTCC